>NC_043714.1:66357453-66601973 GCF_006229205.1 Suricata suricatta | reverse complement strand
ACCGGACTTTTCTGTGTATGTCTGATCCAATTGCTTTACTCACATCTGTGACATTTCTTCTTTCTCCCTCTTACCCACAGTTGGGATTGGGATTGGGAATACAGCTCCGCTCCACTAAGATGAATGAGTCTTTCCTACAAAAGATTGTGTGAGGATCAAGGTTGACTTCAGGGACAGCAACCCATTTTCTTTTAAGTTCATGTCATATTGAGGTTCAGAAGAAGCTAGTGGGGCTTATTCCACCCTTTCTCCTTGGGTTACCAATGATTTCTAAAAATTGGAACCTAACCAAGCCAGTGTGAGTTCGAGGGAGCAGTAAGCCTTGGGAAAGGAAAGATGTGATCTACTGAAACTGGTGGGATGAAACACATGAAGCCTTTGTGTCTTCATTATTTGGTTATTAAGGCGTGGTTCTGATACCAAAATGTGGCTTTTAACTCACATTTGACAAAATGCCTTTACTACAGTATTGGTAACAATAGAAGAGCTCAGAACAAGGACACTTAACACATTTATTTAACAAATAATTGACAGAGACTTACCTTATGCTAAGTACTAAGGCTACATATTGTGGCTATTACAGTGTAGTTCCTTCTTCAGGTTATTCAAAAATTTGTGGGGACGTAGATACATAAAGCAATAATTAAAAAATAGAAGGGGAACATTCATTCAGTTATCAGACTTTCAATTTCTTGTAAGATAAAATGATGACTAGTGACTAAAATTCTTACCTCAGGTGATTTTAAATAAAATAAAAATATGAGCAAAGTGAATGGCACAGGTAAGAGCCTATAATAAATGGAAAATATCAAGAAAATTATTAACATTGTACTTCTTACAGATCCAGCAATATATATGTGTGTAGGACATATGTGGAAGAGCAGGGAGCATTTAACTATTTGGGATGAACTTCAAAAAGAGTGAACATAGTATTTGGCAGGAAGAGAAGTTGGCAAAGGGTAGTTTCAGGCATGTGGCAAATACTGTCATTATTACTTATTATTAAAGGAAGTAGGTCTGTGATAAGTTTTGAAAGGTAAAATAAGGCCAAGGAGGGAAAGTGAGAAATCGAGGAAAGGGAAGGGGTTTGTACAAAGGAAAGAGGCACTGCACTCCCTTGTGGTATTATGGAAAAAGAAATGCTTTAATACTGAGGGGGAATAAATTGTGAATGAGATAAGGCAGGGCCACATCATAAAACATTTGAATGTCAGGCTAAGGAGTTTATACCACACCCTACTGACTATGAGAAGTCACCTCAGATATTAAATATTTTGGAGACATGACCAAGTTCACATTTAAGAATTGTCACTTGCATAGCAATAAAGAAGAATGTTAGAGAGAAGCAAGTGGCAGAGAAAGTTAAGGGATATCTGGTAAAGTGAAAATGACCAAGAGCCTAACAATTCTATTTCTTGTTTATACCCTAGAGAAAATGATACACAGCACAGTGTTTGCTAATTTAATGCAACATTGTTTATAATAGCAAAGAAATTGGGCACAATCCAAGATCAGTAGGAGTGAATGAATACAAGAAGGGTGAATTCCAGTAAAAGAATTACTAGAATACCATGCACAAAAATGAATCAGTTAACTATAAGTGTATTAGCAAGAGTTGGTCTCAAATACACATGAGTCACCACCACCACCACCACCACCACCTCCAAGATGAAGAATGTTATTACAATCTGATGCCATTTATAAAAAAAGTTCAGAAATAACCTTTATGGACACAAATATACCAAGCAAATATACAGCACAAAGACTAGCAGGGAAGTCACTAAATTCCCTATAGTTGTAAGGTATTTTTCCTGGAGAGGAATATATAGAGGACTTCTGATTTATCTTGGCTGTTCTGTTTTATCTTGGCTGTTCTGTCTTATGATAAGCAAAATTATAAAGCAAACATGACAATATAGTAACATTTGTGATTTTCAATGTGTGGGGGCATGGGTTTTATTTTAAAATAGTTTCTGTGCTTGTAGAAAATGTAAAATGAAATATGTATTTAACTTGATTGAGTGTGTGTGTGTGTGTGTGTGTGTGTGTGTGTGTGTGAGTGGCTGTGTGAGAATTTGTGAGTGAGTGTGTTGAATGTGTGTGTGAGTGTGTGTAAGGTCCCAGGTCTCCACTGTTAAAGGAATGTCTGAGAATGTGGAGGCTCTATCAACTCCCAAAGGCAGGAAATGACTGAGAACAGTCACATCAACTGCGACCCGAAAACAGAGTGTAAGGGGTGCACACTTTGCCGCTAAATATTTCGCATGACACTGAGGCTCCTTATAGCTTTCAAATGTAGAAATCAATGATGAGCTAGTAGTGTTATTAGCTCAGGAGGAGGGAGAGTCTTCAAGGGAGGTGAACATGGGGGGATCTCATAGCTTAAAGAGCAGGAGTGAGTCAGTCTGTGGTTTCAGGGAAATGGGACAACACCTTCGTAACTCCAGGCAAATGATTTTGCTTCACCTCCTACATTCTCTCACCAACGGCCTTGAAATTGTTATTGTGGGAGGGATGGAAAATGCTCTCTTCATAGTCATATTTTTGTTGTTATTAAAAATACAGTCAGAGTCCCTTGTAGAGAGATAAATCATGGTAAACAAGCTTAGTTTCAAAAACATGAAGAAAATACCTTCCTAGGAAATTTGAACTTTCAATTCATTTCAAGTCAGCAAACAGCAAACATTTTTCCCCTTTGCCAAGTATGTTTTGAACATTATTCTAGGTACTACAGAACATGCAAAATAAAAGGAAACACTACCTTTGTGTTTAGGAGAGCTTCAGTCTATTGTGCAAGAGATGTGCTAAGGGTTATATGATTAGTGCAAACCATGCTGTAAGAGTCCAACATGAGAAAGTCACACAAGCATTACAAAATATGTGAAAAGACATGCATGGGATTTGCATTTTTGCTGGGCTTTAAAAAGGCAGCAGAGTTTCAGCAAGAGGGAAAGAATACTTGGATACAGGGAAGGCTATGAAAAAACCCAGAGGGGAGGAAGATGCACTATTTGAGCATACAAATTGTGTAATTTAACTACACAACAGTGTCTAAATTAGTAGCGATGGAAGATATGAAAGTAAGGTACAATCCATATTGTGTAGGGACTGAATGTCAAGGTGAGGAATATGGGCTTTACACAACAGGCAGTGGGAGGTGATTCAGCAAAAATAAATTCAAATGTGATAGGCTTAGAGTACTCTTTTAATACTCTGGACCTTCTAGAAGCACCATATCCAATGTCCTCTTATGCCTTAGAAATCTCTACTGTGAGAATAAGACCAAGGTAGCCCTCTGAATGATGAGGGACACAGGCTCCATCATTCCTTTTGCTCTAGGTGACAGGGTGCCACTGCCAAACATAGAGGGGAGGCCATCCTAGATCATCAAGCCACCAAGGGACCTATCAGCCAACTTTAAACTTTTGATAAAACCCAGTAGAGGCTATCAAGACCAATCCAGATGAGAACCACTCCATCAACCCACAGAATCATCAGCTAAATAAATGGTTGTTGTAAGCCACTAAGTTTTGATGCATTTAGTTACATGACAAAATGAATCTTTCTGGGCACAGAAAATCCCTATGCATTCAAGAACTAGTGAAAATGGCAGCATGCCTTAGCGTTAAGGGCCATAGATTTTTTTTTCATAGATTATATTTAATAACCATTGAAGTCTTACAGATGATAGAACTACACAGATCATAGAAACTAATTTCCCCCATCCGTATCAAGTGTATTTCTGTATTCTAAGGGTGCTTCCCTAAAGCTTTTGGGAAATAGAACCTATCTTACTTCCTTCCCTTCCTTTTCTGATGAACCTATTCTCACTAGTGGCCCATAGGGCAAGTCATGCTCTCTAACCAATAGTGATAGCTAATGGTACCAATGTTGAAAAAAAGGAAACTGTGCAAAAAAGAGGTGACATAGTAGACCTGCGGCATTATATTAGTCAATATTGTCAAATCCATAGAGCTATATGAGATTAAATCTGCTATGTAAAACAAAAGCTGTGGGTACTTACAAGGAACTTTCAACCTACAGAGAGACACTGGCATACACATGGTGGTAAGTACCACAAGAGAGAATCTTGTCTTGTAAAATACCCAAATGACCTATGTCTCACAATGATCCATGACAGACTGGTCAGTGCCAATGCTAATTCTTTCTGAGAAAGCTCCTGGTTTCTGCTTGAAGAGCACCAAATTTAATCTTTAAATATAATATTTTTTACTGTGCCCAAATAGAGACATAGACACACACACATGCATGCATGCACCCACACATGTAAGAAGGAATGGACAAATTTTAATGGGCAATTAAAAGATGAACAAATCACATTTAGCCATGAGAAGCAAGAAAGGTCTGAGATGCTTCATAAAGGTCTGTTTTCTTTCTCCATCCTGTCTCTCTGAATAGGAGCTTCTTCTCCTTCTAATGAAAATTTTGGATTATATAACTTTGTAGGTCTTGCCAAACTGTATCATTTTATGCTTACTGCATAGGCAACTAATTGGCATAACAATTTTCAACACTAGTGAGTCAAAACTATTCTCCACAATCTTTCAGATGTAACCCGTTGTTCCTTTAAAATAGCTGCTGAATTGCAATACATTTGCATCTTATTTATTCCTTCGTAATGACACCACTCCCATCCCTGTAAAGTTTATAAGGAAGGCTTTAATCTTACAGTTGTAGTCAAGGTACATAATAGGAAAAACAAACTATAGTCAAAATGAAAAAAAAAGTCTGTACTTTCTGAAAATACTAGCAAAACAAGTGACAATTTCATAAAAACTCAATGCTCTGCTATTTAATGTAGATGTGTGGTACAGAGCTCTACACAGGACAGTGGGTCATCTGACCTGCTCTGTTAAATTTTGTGGGGTTCTTTTGTGCTTTTACCAAATGTTCTGCCTTTCCCACCATCACCCAGATAATTGCTCTTATCTGTCAAGTACATAAAATTCTTAGGTGTTTATGCTTTATTGTACTTTTTATATTTTAAATAACTTTCAAACACATCCTCACATTTGATCATCACACAAAACAGTGAAGGGTGTTTATAAATAAGAACATTGAGCCGTTAGAATCCAACTGACTAGCCCCAGTTTACAGAGCAGATCAGTGACAGATCTAGGGTGAAACTCTGACATCTCACCTTGAAACCAGCTTTTTTCCCCACTACATAACAGAGTGGGGGAGTTTTGGATAATTGTGTAGGCCTAATTCGATTTTAGAGACAACATCATTCATCCATTTCATTGCTAGAACATCCAGGTCATATAAAAAAGAGAAGCAGATCTATATGATGCCAGCTAGGCCACTTTGCTGCTCATATCCCCATCTGTTGGACAGCTGGCCAGGAGAACAGCTGCTAACCAAGGCTGTTTTGCCTGGCACTATTAGATCTATTGGCACCCAGTACCATATGCCAGCAGCTGGTGCCTGGTCTTGATGAATAGACTTGTTTGGGTAGTGTAAGGCCCCCATTGTTATTAAAACATTCATAAACCTCAGTCTTCTTCATGAGGCAGGAGTTAAGATCAGAGCCGCAGGGTAAATCAGACTCAATATTGAAAACAGTTCACCTCCAGGTTTGTGGAACCAGAACCTGGATTAGTGTCAGACACATGAATGTATGAATCGCATTTGCCACTTCTCAACTGTGTGACCTCAGACAAATCACTTTGTCTCACCCAGCTTCAAGTTCTTTACTGTAGAGATAGTGCCTACCTTGCAGAGGTGCCCTGAAGATGAAATGAGTTATATGAAAGAGCCTTGGACATCAGAGTGAACTCATCCAGAGCCACCTCAGTCTGGAGCATGGTTTAATCTTCTGAAGAGAGTCTCTGGCATCACTTGTTATCAATTTTCAACTATCTGCAGGACTAGAAGGAGGAAAAACTTTAGTGTATATTACTCCAGAAAGAAGAACCAAGACCAGAGTTCCAGCAGTTGCAGGAAAATAAATTCTATTTCAAAATTAGAAGCAACTTTATAGAACCCAGAACACCTAAGAGATGGACAGCAACATGCCACACCAGAGACTCCTGGGAAGGGGCTGAGTCAGCATCCACAGGGACATTACAGGAAGGATCTCCTTATACCTGTCTTCTTTTATTCTTCCTTTTTTCCCCTTTTTTTCATGTCTGGCTCTTCTATGTCCTAAATGTATTGTGTAGGGATGAAAAAGACTAAAAATGTCCCATCCTAAAGGAACAATACACATGTTATGAGTTAGTGCATAAAACAAGACTCAAAGAGTATGCTGTGGAAGCCAGGAAGCATGAGAGGGAATGACAACCTGCTGCTAACCATGCAGAAGTCAATAAGTGTTAAGCCACTAGGGAACAGTGATGTGAATATCCCTCACTAGGCTTAACCTCCTCAAAGTGGGAGAAATAACTTTATCACATTTATCTTATGTGTAGTGCTTTTGAAGTGTAATACCTTTGGCCTGTATGAGTTTGCTACAGCTGGTGTAACAAATACACCAACGGAATGGTTCATACCACAGAAATTTATTGTCTCAATAAATTCTGGAGGCTAGAACTCCAAGACCAACATGTTGGCAGGGCAGGGCCCCTGTGAGAGTCGTGAAGAATCTATTCCATTGTTCTCTGTTAGTTACTGATGGCTTGCTGGAAGTCTTGGGCATTCCTTGGCCTGTAGAAGCATTCCCCTGATCTCTGCTTTCATCTTCACACACATTCTTCCGGTATGCATGTCTCTGTGACTAAATGTCCCCTTTTTGTAAGGATCCTTATCATATTGGATTGGAGCCCACCTTAATTCATTACATATACACTGACCCTATTTTCAAGTTAGGTCACATTCTGAGGTACTGGGGTTCAGACTCTAACATATGAATCTTGAAGGGACACAATCCAGCCCCAAACAGGGCCTAATATGTGGGAAATTTCTGATAACATTTTCTGCAGGAATGCAGCTTAAAATCAGAGTGGTCAAACCTCAGAGTTAGAAATAAGTTGGTAAAAACAAGCTCCGCCTTTCCTCGGCTTGGGTCCCCTCTGCAACTCCAGTGGTTCTCCATGTCCTTTGGCAATGCCCATGAGAGGGAGGGTCTGTGTTATCTACTTATTTCTGCCTCTAAGCTCCTACAACTAAGAGCGAGTGAGGAGAGACAGCTGAGGAGGGAGGGCCCCGGAAGAATACATGACTGCTTAAGGAATTTGGATATCTTTGCTTGCTAGGATATTATTAATTAATGACTTCTGTTGAACTATCAAAAGCCAATTAGTTAGAAAGTAGCAGATTATTGTTAAATATGAATCACGAATAATATCAATGAAATAATAATTGTTAAGTGATCAAATATAATTAGTAATATAATTAATAAAAATAAAAATTAGAAAGTTAAAACTTAGTACTTATCATGTGGCAGATACTGTACTACTGAAGTGGTCTATGTGGTCAGATAGAAAGCAGCTCACAACAAAGGGCGTGTTACCATTGATCCCTATTGGCATAGAGGAGGAACTGAGTCCTGAAGTGCTCAAGTCACTTGTCCAAGAACACACTGTGTGATTCAAATGCCTCACCTTGTATGTCCTGCCCTACATGGACTGTTCTCAACTCTTACTTTTCTTCACAGTGAAATTCAAACAGACTAAGCTGCTCACTGAGTCAGAGTAGGGGTGGAAGGTGGGTTGTTTGTGCCTCCATGTATAAAACCGATACATTTTTAAAGAGAGAGGGTGGAAAGGGAGAGAGAATTGGTAGAAGGAAGAATTCTTACCAGGTAATGTTTTGGGTAGGTGGGTATGGGTGGGTGGCTGTTTATAACCTGTGTTCTTCTCATTATTGTTGGCTAATGCCACCATTAAGTAATAATATGACAACAGAAGAATTCAGAAAATTCTGTTTCCTAGAAAGGCACCTGGCCCTCCCTTCTGCGGGGGTGTGAGGAAGAGCACCAGATGTGCTGAGGTTTGCCTGATCTAGCATTCTTTTGTGGGTCTCACCACAATCCCTGAAAAGGAAAAACTATTTTAAGTGAATTAATTAAATGAAGGTGGTGTTGAAATTGTGTCTCTGGCTCTCTAGATTAATGTTGTCACAGTGAGTAAAAATGCTGTGTACCAGGCTGGTTACCTCACAAACCATTCTTTTCATGGACCTAAGAAAATAGCTCTGTGAGCCTAACTCAGTCAGCTAAGAGGGAAGGGGCTCAGAAGGCCAGCCAGACCTCCTCTCCCTGGAGCACATCACCAGGAAATGTGCTACGCCTCAAGTAGGAACATGTTGAAATTAATCCATAAATACTCTCCCCATTTTCCCCCAGTCTTGATCCTGAGGTTGCCTACTTTGTAATCATGGCTCTCCATTTAGGAAGTGACACAAAGAGGGTTGCAAATGGCCAAAAACAACTCTGCTCTGCATCCGCTTGAATATTTGCATTCATTTATTTCTCTGGTGTGATATGAATAGGGTTCCTGGCAAATCTCACATCTTAATAGTTGTTAAATTTATTCACCTATTACAACAAAACTATCAGGCATTATTTATCCTAAATTATTGAAGGACACCGAGGTGAGGCAAGGGTGGTGGGGGGGGGGCAAAGTTTTCTGTTAGCAACTTAAAGCATTTAAGCAAAAACTGTATGGCCAACTCATTCATTCATTTATTCAACAAATAACTTTGCACTGTGTTAGTGATGAAGATAAAAAAATTTGTAATAATGTGAGGTCCCTGATTTCATAGTTTTTATAGTCTATCAGAGAAACAGAATAAAACATAATCATCATACAGATTACCATATGTTTATAAGTGCAAAAAATATATTGTGAATTGAGAGCATATAAAAGAGAGAGATTGTGTGGTCTGAGTATTGGGAGAAACTTCACTGAAGAAATAATATTTAGACCAAGACAGGATAGATGAGCAAGAGTTAGCTGGAAAGTATGATTGGCAGATGGAATGGCAAGATGGAAATTAATTTCAAATATGTTGGTGAAAGAGGATCCAAATGATTTAGAGGACACAAAGGACAAGAAAGGTGATATGGGCTGAGGCTGTGGAATTAAGAAGGGGCCAGAACATGCAAGCACTACAAGCCACATTCAAGATGGTGTATAGTCTAAGAAAAAAGGAAGTCATTGGAGGGTTTTCATGATGGGAGTTACAAGGCCAAAGGAGTATTTAAAATATCTCTCTTATCAAGAGACTAAGAAGAAGAGAAACAAGAGAAGGGTAAAGACCTGTTAGAAGATTCTAGAAAGAAGACCTGTTAGAAGATTATGGAAAACTCCTTTGGAAAAGATTATGGCAGTGAAGATATAAATACATGCTTGGATTCAAAAAATATTTAGAAGGGGTCTTGCCTAGATTTGAATACTATTAGATGTACATCTGAGGATGAAGGAAATGCCCAAGGGGACTGAGGTAACAGACATAAACAAGTGTGAAGCTGGAGGTGCCACTATCGAGATAGAAAATGCTAGAGATGGAGAATACTTTTTGGGAAAAGATTATGAGGTCAGTTTGAGATGTACTGCATTGTATTTATCTATGCAACATCCAGAGTAAAATGTCAAGTTAGTGACTGGATATTCAGGTAGAGATCCAGAGCCTGGACAAAAACGATGTACATTGGAAGTATCAGTCCAAAAGTCATAGTCTTTGAGGTGTTAATGGTGCCATGAACACAGAAAATGTGACCTAGGGAGAATGCCTAGCTGGAGGTGACAAGACAGCCACAAGAAACCCTAAGGTTTTTGATATCTATTTAGTCAAGAAATAATAACTGGGGGAGGGTTTGAGAAGTAGTGATCAAAGGTGCAGGTGGTAACAGGCAAGTCAGAGGTGGAAAAAGGATTATTGCACAAGGCAAGTCAAAGGAGGAACGTAGCTGCCAACATTGCTCAGAAGTGAGTGCAGACATCACATGGAACTGGAGATTTGTATATCACTGGGATCTTCAGGACAGTCATTGCCAAGATGTGATGGAAGCAGGAGTCAGAATAGAGTAGGAAGTGACAAAACAAACACAAACAGAAAACTCTGTAAATGTGGTGAGAAAGAAGAAAACAGCGGCTGGAGGGAAATGATCTAAATGGCAGAGAGGGTATCTTTTCTACCACGAGCTGAACCAAACAACCTCCAAGGACTTTTTAAATTCACAAACTCACTGTAGTATCCCCCAAAGTAGTCAAACAAGTCTAAATAGTTGTGTTTCTTAGTGTCTACCTTCAAAATCCATCACATTATAGATGTTACTAAATGTTTGTTAAAAGATCAAAGTTATAATTGTGGGGGACCTGCTAAGGGTTCATGAAATACCCACAGGAAATGAAAGAACTGTTTGACTAGAGATCTAATAAGAATAAAGGCCAAGATCTTTGAAAACAAAAAAATGTGATGTCCTTGTGAACAGAATGACTAAGTGAACAGAACTGCTGCAGAGTTCCTCGTAAGGGACTATACACTTATTGGCCAATGAAACCACCAGTGTAGATGTATACATATTGGACATGATTAATTTAGAAAGTATAATGGCCTAGCAGCCAGAAGGCCCTTTAGAGTTCTGTGTGTGTGTGTGTGTGTGTGTGTGTGTGTGTGTGTGTGTGTTTTCTTTTAACAGTCAGTATTGGAATGATCTTTTCTCACACTTGAATGCTGTGAAATTAGTGGTAGGTCTCAAGATCTGGAAGGAAGTGATTGAAAGCCAGACAGAGTAAAAATGAAAGTACCTTCCTTCTTGATTTTCTCAAAAATATATTGGCCTGATTGCTTATCAATAACTGTCTGGTTACTGGTTTTAAAGCCCAATGTTAGAAAAGCTTGAGAAATGTACTGAGGCTGATGCTTAATATTGGGGATATCCAAAGCCCACAAATGTCAGTTGGCCTAGTGTGTTTGAAACCAACCTTGAGGCTAGAATACCTAGAAATTTAAAAAGAACCAATAATAAAATTTGTTCAATCCTACATCCAGGCAGTTGTATCCTGCTGAATCCCTAAATTTGCTATTTTTCCTTTCTCATATTGATTTCTATAATAACAGTTAACATTTATTTGGTGCTTACTATATCCAAACACTGAGCATTTGTTATCTCTATGAAACCCTCAAAATACTTTCCATTTTACACAAGAAAAAACTAAGGACAAGACAAATAACTTGATTAAGACTGCGTAGTTATGAAGTGGTTCAGCTGGGATTTAAATTCAGACCAAGAACGAATACCAGGGTGGCTCAGTCCCTTAAGCGTCTGACTATTAATTTCGGCTCAGGTTGTTATCTCACAGTTCATAAGATCGAGCCCTGCATTGGGCTCTACAGTGCAGAGCCTGCTTATGATTCTCTCTCTCTCTCTCTCTCTCTCTCTCTCTCTCTCTCCTTCTTTCTTCCCCTTCCCTATATGCACATGCACTCTCTCCCTCTATCTCTCTCAAAGTAAATAAATAAACATTCCTAAATTCAGGCCAAATTTTAAAAAAAATATGAGAACATTCATTCTGCAGTGAATGCATTGACAAAAATAATGACAATGCAAAGAAGCATTGTCTCCATCAAAGCTAGCAACAACTGCAGGTTGGGACAAGGACCCACACATGGGTCCAAAGCTCCTCCTTCTCAGAAGGGTTGAGAAAGCTTTCTGATTCATCTAGATGGAGTCTTGGGAAGAAAATAGAGGAATGGGTGGAGATGTTGAAAGAGTAATAGTTTGTTCCCCAGTGATTATTTTAAACTGTTAGGCATCTCATTTATATTTATATATTAGCTAGCAAGTTCTTTTCTTCATACCCAGAAGATTTGGGGTTCAGAATCTATCTTATCTGAGTTATACTAAAACAAGAAACCTTCCTTTTTTTTTTTTTTTTTGCCTTCCTGGAGTATAGTTTGAAATTTGTGATCCTGTGACATCAGGGGGAATAGGTTTTGATTGGTTATCCCCAAACAACCCTGACCCAGGATCACAAATTTCACACTATACTGATTGGTATGGCTACTGACATCACCTATCCAGCATAATTTCTTTTATAAATTTCTAGAAGTTTCTACAGTTTTCCATCTCTGCAGTTCCTCTATTCTACTGATGTCACATACAAGGGAAAGCTCCTCCAACAGCTTAAGGTCACAGTGGTTATCTGGTGTCAACATTTTTGTGTGGTGCCCTGTCCTTGAACCTCCCCATGGGCACAAAGTGCAATGAGGGACCCTGCTGGGTGGTGAAGAAGGGGGCAGTATCTTAAGACTGGTCTAAGATCACTTGATGTTTCCCCATGGTCCTTGAAGGGTTGCCATAGGGAGAATGCATGGAGTGTGCAGATAGAGGGATTCAGGAAGTAGAGAGTTGCAGTAATTACTTGAATAGTTTATGAAAAACACTTTAAAGAATCATTTTATGAACCAACATAATCAGAGACTTATGGAATATCATTGATGGAAAGAAATTTAGAGATTGTTTGATGTATCTCTACCAGACTGAGATTTATAGATGGTCACCCAAGGTGATGAGTGGAGTTAATTCAGGAATGGAACTTTTTGTCCAGGGAACTCACTGTTCACTGCAGTTCATCCTCAGTTTTCCAATAACTAGGTTTTACTCTCATATTTCCTAGATAATCCTTTGCTCTTCATGTACCGATTTGACTTCTGTACAGTGAGCTTAAAACCTCTCATTTGTTTATTTATTTACTGAAATTTCTCAGGGCATTCTTTATTCCTAGGCACTGGGAAAAGATTAAGATATACACCCTTCCCTCATAGCACTTGAGAGTAATAGAGGAGACAGGTGTGAAAGTGTAGACTCAATCACACAACCCAAGCACACTGAATCTCTTTTGTAATTACTGTGTCTAGGTGACTCCCCTTGACAGTACCTGGGGTTGAGTTGAGTGACCCTCTGTCTCCATTCATAACATTCATCAGGCATACTAAATTATGAAAATATTCTTGCAATAGGAATGCTTGATCATTTAAGACAACACATTATTTTTCTTAGTAAATCCAATTAATTAATCCAGTAACCGTGACCCATGGCATCACAGGTTATTTGGAGCAGAACAGTCTTATAGCCACCAAACTGTTTTGGAGAGCCCTTAGCTCTGAAAATGAGCTTCTTCTATACCTCCTACCATGGGTCAAGTGAAGGTCCAGTGGCTCCTCCCTTCTACCAGGTCAGTCCCATTCCCATTTCTCTCATTTTTTAGTTCTGCACATAGGATTTCACTTCATGAAAGTGTTTAGTGCTTTAGAAGAGATGAAAACTATTGATTTGGTTAATGCTTTGATTTTCATAAGAGTGAAATTGAAGACCAAGAAGTTAAGTATGTCTGCTAAGGCTCCAGGGTTGGTTAGGAGACAAATAACAGTGAGGCAAGTTCCCACCTCCTGCCTAGTACTCTTTCCACCATGCTTCCCAGTCCTTCCTTCTTTCCTTGGGAGACCCCACTACCCCGTGATCAGTAGTGAAAACTATTGGCTCTTATCCCCACACACATGGAAGTGGCAGATCTATATTTCTTTGCAAATGACTTGGCTTCTGGGTCATTTCCCAGAGCTAGACTGACTTTACTGAAATAGCAAAGGGAGAGCTTACAAAAATAGGAAACTTCTCTTATCCCTGAAATAATTCCCATGACATTGACAAAGCAATTATCTTAATAAAGAACCACACAACCATGTATCTGTGATCCAAAGAATCTGTGAAAAGTAGCACAGAAGTAAAATTGTTTTTAATTTTCTGAGTGCAACAAAGTCAGCATCATAAGACTAAAATTAAAATAGCCATATGAAATATTAAGTCACAATCATAAGAAAAACAGAGAATAACACATGTTTGTTTACTTAAGAAATTATCTAAGAAATGGACATGCAACAGTAGGTGCCACAAAATATATATAAGCATCTGGTTACCTATTTTAAAAATACATGATTTTTACAGTTTAATCATTCATTTTATGCTGAGTAATTTTATCCAATCTTGATCACCAATGAAAACTACTATTAAGGCAGATCTAAGCTGCCTGTATTGTAGATTTAAATTAATTTGTTGCAATGTGTTGATGCAAATCTACACATGTATTGCTCTGACATTGGCATACACACACACACCCACATGCACACACGCAAGTGAACGTTATGATTATGAATACACACTTACAAATAGGCTTACATCCTCTTTAGAGTTGAATAGATTTGCAGATGTAAGAACCACAAGTCAAAAAAACTGTAGTAAGATAAAAGCTTTGCAGATTGTATAAAATCTTTAAGTTAACGATTGCTCTTGAAAGCTAGACTCAAGGGTGGTAACTGCTCAATTTTGCATAATCTACAGCAGTAGTCTGTAAAGGGCCAGAGAGCAACTCTATTAGATTCTATGGGCCTTATGGTCTCTATTGCAACTACTCAGCTCTTCCATTGTAGAGAAAGCATAGATCATGGGTAGACAAATGGGCATGGCTGTGTTCCAATAAACTTAATGAAGACTACTAGCACTCAAGTTTCATATAATTTTCATGTGTCATGAACTGGTGGGGTTTTATTTTATTTGTTGAAATAGTTATTAAAACTATGGATCTTATACAACAGACAGAACTAGATTTTATCTCTGGACTGTGTGCTGACCCTTGTCATACAGCTTTCAGTATTGTCTTAGCAATACTCATCATGTGAATATTCTCAAGGATAATGCAGTTTGTTCTTTTTTCCAGTATGGAATGCATTGTCTTGAGAAGCATTAAATACTCTACAATTGAGCTGTCCAAGTTGAGTTGACATATTTGTTCATGAACTTTACCTAACAAAAGCCCTTCTTCCAGAAGGGAAAATTGTAGTGAAATTTTTAAAAAAGGCAATTAATTATAACAACATTTGCCCTCCATGGGGTAAAAAAGGCACTTTGATGGAAGGACAAATCTTTATACTATTCCCTTCCTTCCAAACACAAGTAAACCACATCCAGATATTGAATCATAAAAGGAAAGATTGTAATGCCAAAGCTTCCACCAATTCTTTGGCTGTCAAAAACTAAAAACCCCAGATAGATGACCCTTTGTTTAAGAGAAAAACCATAATAACTTTTTATATTTTTAAAGATTGGCAGGGCTGAGTTTGGGAGAAAAATAAATTATTCTGTGCCACAAATGGAAAACACTCTAAGGAGTTTTTCAGGTAGGCCCAAAATAGAGTTAGAGCAGAGTCCAGGAAATGGAAGAGAGGAGAATAGGAAGAGAGTGAGAAGTTTCTGGGAAGGTGAGACCTCATTACTAACTTCCCATGGTTTCTCTATAGTACCACCAAAACCTTTTTTTCCCTTTCTTTCTGAATCTTGAATCAAAACAAAGAAAGAAGACTAGGTTCCACATTTATCTTGATTTAAGCTAGAAGAGAAGAGCCACCAGTGACAAGACACCAGTGAGATCAAGAATCCAGAAACAATCTTGAAACAAGGCAAGAATAAGGGAAATGTGTGACCTTTCCCAATAGGAACCCAAACAGAGGTAATAGTAGGTTGTATTATCGTTGGGTTTATAGAGGGAAATGGTGACCAACTATCCACTGTAGGATTTGGGCCACACGCAGCTGACTGGTACTTGGGTCATAAAGAGAATACTGAAAGCATACAAACTCTAACATGAAGTGGGGGGAAAGCTCTTTGCACAAAGCTTTTTCTGCCAATTTCTACTTTCACTCCACTCCACACCCTAGAGTCTATCAACATCAAGTGATTTACCTTTTGCAAATACACTGTGATTATGCAGAGGATCATTTTTTACCCTATCTGAAAGGCTCTTTTCTATGTGCTAGAGTACCCATCACATGTCAGTGTCATCTCCTTATGAAGATTCTTTTTTGCTCTCCTGGTTCCTTCCTCCTTAATAGCAGTGTACGTGTATGTCTACTGTAATCCCTGCCACTCTGGATTAGTGCTACTCATGACATAACTGTCTCCTCATCAGAACCACAAACTCCTTGAGTGAAGGGAAAAGACATTGCTAACATCTTTGTTCCAGAACGGAGCAGAGTGCTGAAACATAGATGTGCAACAAATCTTAATTAGACACATGAGTGAATGTTTGAATGAAGACTTGTTAGACAACTTTGTTCAAAACTTGATGGGAAGAGCTCCAATGAGGTGCTTGAATTTTCTTTGGATTCTTGCCCCACCTCAGTCACCATCTATGGCAGAGAAGCTATAATTATACCCTTCTTGTGAGGATTATCATGGTGACGACGTCACAGTCTGTCAACAGAATTCATGGAAACAAGGTCAACTCCTTTGAGCTCTTAAAGAATATAGGAATTTGCTTTTGTGGTTCAGCAGCTTTTCTGTCCTGAAGGGTTTGTTTATAATTTCATTGTTTCAACTTTTTGTTTTCAAAACAAGTTCACACTTACAGAAAGTGTATAACAGTTAAACCAAAAAGAATTCACTATATACTCTTCATGCAGATTCAAGAGTTGTTAAAATTTGCCATATCTGACTTATCATTTCCACCACCCTTTACCCCATATATATATACAACTACATAAATAAGCTTCAGACATCTTGTCCCTCTATTGGTAAATACTTTAGTATGTACTTCCTAAGAGCAAGGTCATTCACCCCCACAACCATGGCACCATAATGAAAACCAGGAAATTAAAAAAAACTTTAATGTTTGTTTATTTTTGAGAAAGAGAGACAAAGCACTAGTGGGGGAAGGGAAGAGAAAGAGTGAAACACAGAATCTGAAGCAGGATCCAAGTTCAGAGCTGTCAGTGTGCAGACCTGAGCAGAAGTCGAACACTTAAACAACTGAGCCACCCAGGCAACCCAAAACCAGGAAACTTAATGTTAGCACATTGCAGTTAATTAGTCTATGGATCAGAGTCAAATTTCACCAATCATCCCTATAATATCCTCTATAGCAATTGTTCATGGTCCAATATCTGATTATGGATCATGTATTGCATCTAGACATTTCTCTAGGTTTCCTTATTTGTGGACAGTTCCTCAGCCTTACTGTCTTGCATAATACTGACACTTTTGAGGAATGGCAGACTTTTCCTCAGTTTGGGTTTGTCTGATATTTCTTAGTGGTTTGGGTCAGTCTATGCATTTAGGGCAGGAACATTACAAGTGATGTCAGTGCGTCTCATTAGGAGTCACATGGTTCATCCCATTTTTGGTAATGTTTTCTCTGCAAACTATTTAATAATTGCAAATGCAAAGAGATAGTAATTTATAGTGGAGAAACCTGGCAGCGTGCCTTAATCAAATGATCAACATTAAAATGATCCATAGCTGATTTTTTAAAAACTACTTAAATAAAAGGTTTAGCTATTTTAAGAACTCATTTGCCATCCAAGTGAATTACACGTTCTGAAAAAAAAAGCATGAAAAATGTGACTTTGGCACTGGCAGCAATATTTACTCAGCACCCAGTGCATAAAATGTAGAATAATTTCAAAGATGTTCATGTAATCCCAAGTCCTTAATAACAAGTTACTTACTGCTAACATTTCCACATATCTTTTTAAATCTTCCCATGACTTCACGTACAAATGAGGAAACAAAAGGAACTTGGCCAAGGTCACAGAGCTTGAGTAAATGTTGGAATACTAGTGCTGTTTGTCTTCCTGCTTGCCTAGTCGCCTTCAATCTGCAGGTATTTATCCAAAACCAGTGAAAAGATGGATACTCAACATTAAAAAAAAGCTCAGCAGGGGCTCAGGGGAAGGCCAGGTACTGGTTCTGTTTCCATCCTATTCAATAGCACTATATAGCTCCCTCATTAAAATTGTAATTCAGAGAACTGAGTGGAAGAAGGCTAAATAAGGAGGAGAGGGAGGGCTAAGCCTGCAGGTTGTGGAAGGGAAAAAGATTGATTCCATTCTCCCCTACTTGAGACCAACCCATGCTGATCTGGACGTAGGTATTTCTGGTTGACGGGGCCCCAGCTTGTGAGCTAAAGTGCCTATTTCAGAGAAAGCAGGAAACTGTGTTTTGCTGTAGATAGGAACTTAAAAGTAACAGCTATATATAGCACTTCAGCTCACAAAAACCCAAAAGCCTCCAAAGAACCCCAAACTCTCTGTTTCAATCATCTTCAAGTTCTAGATAAACTTCATTTATTGGCGGGAATCTCATTAAGCAAATATTTGGAAGAGATGTCATGAAATGGAGGTCATGATGATGTAGCCCATGCAGTTTGCAAGAGAAGAGGTGGAACAGGGCCAGATCAGGGAAAGGAAGTTGCAAAGCTGCCTATGGTTTCTCTGGAGCTCCTTCTTCCACACTGAGTCTACAATGCAAGCCCATGGCACCAGTGAGGCCAATGAGAAGGGAACGATGCTTTGCAATTTTTAACATTTGCAGCTACTGAAAGTGACACATTGACTAACTGGTTTTTGGAAATAATTATCTGAATTCTACAGAGGATGGATGGAGCTGGAAAGGGAAGTAGAACCACAAAGACTGGAAGGATAGTGAGTTCTTAAAAAGCAGGTTGCAATCACTAGCAAGAATCTTTCCGAAGTGTCCCTTTTCTTCTCCTTTGCCCTTGTGGGAGTATGGGCGAGCCAGTGTGTGTGAATAAACTATCCAGATCACTTTCTTTTTATTAGCAGCTGTCTCATGCTCTGTGCAGCATCAGCTAGGTCAATTCTCCTTTCCTGGATCACTTGGTCACATGTCCATACTCAATATATGCATTACTTTCTCCTTGCCCACTCTACTGATTTGGCCTCTTAACTCTCTTCTTCATAGGTGCAACAATCAGTTTATTCATCCAGACATTACTTTGTTAGAGTATAGCCTATCCCCTCCAGCTACCCTTTGCCCACCTCCCTCAAAGACCAAAACACAAGAATAAGAGTGTAAGACCACGAAGCCACACATTGGCCAGGAAGAGCAGCTATGAGCTTGCACTCAGAAGTCATACACCTAGGTTTGAACAGAGGCCCTCCTATTATAAAACTGGGTGATCTTAACTAAGCCTATATGTCCATTCTTCATCTGTGGAAATGAAACAATTATAGAAATATTGTAGAATGCGTGCAAAGTTCTTGGAACATGGTAAGGACTTACTACATCTTAGTGATTAGCATTGATGCCATCATCTTATTATACTTTCTGTTGTCACTCTGTCAGCACTATCATCATCACTGAACTTCATAGTCCCTATGAAGACCTAGGCAAGAAATAAAAATCACGGGTTTGGAAATTTCTAGAAATTTCAGAATCTTACTAAATTCTTACTCTGAGGGAATATGTCTTTTTCCCCTTACTTAAATATCATTTTCCTTGACTAGGAATGTCTTTTTCTCAAGAGAGGATGTGAATTTATGTGGAGGAAGTGGTAACAAGAGGGTAAAGGTCTAGGCCTACCTCCACCCTTGACACCTGGCACAGCTGGGCTCAGGTGAGGACCTAAAGGAAGCATAGCAAGGAAGTGGCCACCCGGAATCTTCTAAAACTCTCTCGGTTCCCCTTTTCCTGGCCCAAATGTACAAGGCTTAGCTCTTGGGCTCACCACTGCTAGGGCATTTATCACACCACGTTCACAGCATGCCCCAGTGCTGTGACCCATTTTCTAAGCTGCCTCCCTGATTAGATTACAGGTGCCTACTGAATGGGAGTGTGTTTTACTCAGCCTATGTTCTTCGGGTCAAGAACACCTAGGAGGAAAGAGCTAGGTCAGGGCTCCCTGACTGACTGGTTAGATTTTCTCAGTCTCACTTCTTGTTTCTCTTCTGTCAGGGCAAAATCACATTAGAACAGGACAATAACCCTCTCTCCCCAAACACACAGTTACTCCAGCAGACAGTTGAGGAAAAGGGCTCCAAGATGAGAACCTGGGTCTGGGATCTCAGAGCAGGTAAATAAATGGCAGCAGCAAGATAAGAACAGGTGTTGGGGCCTATGGTCCACATTTCCACATAGCCTCTGTATTCAAGGGTTTGTAGTTTCCACCCGGTGTTTATGATTTGGGGGAACCCCAGGCAGGTGACTCACCACAGAGAACTACTCTGCTTCCACAGGAAGGATCACCTGCTCGCCTTCTCTCATACCCTTCTTGATTGAAAACTGCCCTGACATCCAGGCACCACATCCTCCTTGTCAGCTTTATAGCTCACCAGAGTCTTTCCCTTCCTCCTCCCCCACCTCCACTTTCTTGCAAAACTAATTCATTCTGGGCATCAGCCAAATTCTTTTGTATGAATGTAAGGGTGGATGCTAAAATGGTCTTGTCTATATGCTATTTTAGAGGGGCTTTTAGAGGTCAGCATCTCTAGCCCAAGGAGCAATTGTAAGTCCTCAGGCCAGCAGGCCACACATGAGCAGAGGGCATTTCCAGATTATCACTGTTGGGAAGTCTAGCGGGTCAACATTTTGTTTGGTTCCTTTGAGTCCCAAGGATTTTGAAAGAGAAGGTAATAAAGCAGGGCCAATGGTTGCCAATCCAAGCAATTTAGCCCCTTTGCTTTAAGCCTGTCCTGGCTCACAAATTTACGTCACCCATCAGTGACAGGAGGCATTTGAGGATTTAAATCCCAGACTAGAAATTGGAAAGAAGGAAATGTTGGCTGACTGTATTCTGGGATCTGATGAGGTGTTTGCCATATTGGGCCCAGAGGGGCACTAAGGAAACCAAGACAAAAACTCCTTGTGCTGCTCTGTTCCCATGAGTAGCAGCTCATGGCTGAGAAAGCCTTTTCCAGCTCAGCCAACCTCTGATTCTGATCTCTTAGGAGCCTCACAACCTTGCTCTGAAGATGGCCTGGGAGGGCTTTCCACTCCTACTTCCTTTTTTTGAAGTATTTTGAAAGCTATCATAATGAAGTCAGATCACATCATTGAGTGCATTGAGCAAAAATCTTCTCCCTGGCAAGTCTGCTGCATTTACAGTTAGAGAATGGTCATAGACCAAGTTTGAACACGCCTGTCTCCTTATAAGGATACTCACCCCACCCCAATCCCCTACCATTCCTTTCTTAGGTGAATTTCTCTTTCTGTAAAGTCTAGTTACACCAACCTCCCTGACATATTCAAGTTCAATCCAGAACTTCGCTCTAGTATACTATCAAGATATCTTGATTTTTCCACAAATGAAATATCTGAGGCATTAATAATTCTTGGGACTATCATTGCCATTTATTGAACATTTACTCTGTACCAGTTAACAGTCTAAACACTTCACATATATCGGCTCATTTAATCCTCCCCCGTGAGCCTCTGAAGCTACTCACAGATATGATTTAGTCATGTGTCACAAATCAGACATCTATTAGGTTCAGGAGCCCATTTCTACCCCTTCTGTATATCATCATAAACACTGTTCTTTCTTCCCCTCAACTCAACGATGTCTCCTAAAACTTTGTCTTGTTCTTTTGAAGATTGATTGCAGAGCAGAGAATGTTCCTGAAGAATACAGGCTTTGCTATAGTTGGTGTGGGAGAGGCGACCAAGTGATGGCTGGTTTCTATATAATACGTTCTAAGAAAAAAAGCAGTTGAGAGTGAGACAGTCACTACCCAAAAAGATACATGCAAAAGTGTTTATCCAGCAACAGGGCCTGCTGTGGACTATTCATTTCCAGTACCTCCATGCAGCCATGCGCATCGCTCCAATGGCCTGAAGACTAATCTCTGCTCGTAGGCTCCTGTAGCCAAGACACAACTATCCTAGGAGAAAAGTGACCACACACAGACACAGAACTCATTGTTCTTTCTGCAAGGGGGCATGAAAATCTTTTGCCACATTTTTTGTCGGGCATTTCTGTATGGTGGTCCTAATCTAGGCAGCCATTCCCCACAAGATTTTCAAAAAACCAATTTCTCTTGAAAACCAATGAGGGACAATTTTTCTATCCTGCCCATTTATTTGTGGAGTGGAATTCTTCCCATGCCATATGTTTGAAATCTTTCCTTTCTCTTGAAGAATACTGCTGGATATTTAAGCCACAGAAAATATGTTGGAATCCCAACCCATCCCATACTAGTCTTGTATAAGTAATCCAAACTCTAAAATGGGAAGGGCTCCATGATTATATTACTTGTGATAGTGCATTTAAAACAAATGCAAAATATCCATCAGCTATTAGTAATTGCCTTAGTCTTTGCAGAGGCCTTTGTCACTTTTTGCTCAGATTACAGTGATAATCTCTTATCAGATTATCTTTCTTTCTCTCTAAAAGTCAATTTTCAAGATCTGTCATCAAAGATTATGTCAGACATTTGATCAGTTCTGCAGGCCAGTAAGAACGGCATTGACAATCTGGGTCAAATTAAGAAGGAAAGTGATCAAAATTAGGAACACACTTGGAACCCTACCATAGCAAGAATGCTTTAAAGAATTAAGACAAGGATACTTGTTGATGTCATTTTCAAATAACTAAAGGATTGTTTTGTGGAAAAAATAATTATACTTTTTAATGAAGTCATAAGTGGTGGAATTCAGATCCACTAATGGAAAATACAGGAGGACAAATTTTGAAACTGGAAGGGTGAAAAAAAACTTATAATGTCCACAGAACAGAATTTGTTGACTTGAGGTAGTAAGTTCTGGTAGAGGTGTTCCCCTGTGGACGGGTTGGCCACTTGGTGGGGATGTTGTAGAGGGATTCAGGTATCACCATAGGGGTTGTGCTCCATGACCTTGACAGTCTCTTTGAACTCTGAGATCTTGTAGACCTATAAATTCACCCTTACATGTATCTAGTGTATGCTGGCTGTGAACTGGTACAAAACAGGTTGTGCTTTCAGAAAACTTCCTAAGAAATGATCTTTGGTTTCAAACAATAAAATAACCAAATGTTACAGCTGAGATAAAACTTAGAGAGCACCTCACCTATACCTCATTGTAAAAATGGGCAGACTGAGGTCACAAGTGTTAAAAATCTTTTTCTCGGGACACCTGGGTGGCTCAGTCGGTTGGGGGTCCAGCTTCGGCTTGGGTCATGATCTCGCGGTTCCTGGGTTCGGGCCCCCGCATCGGGTTCTGTGCTGACAGCTCGGAGCCTGGAGCCTGCTTCAGATTCTGTGTCTCCCTCTCTCTCTGACCCTCCCCTGCTCATACTGTCTCTCTCTGTCTCTCAAAAATAAGTAAAAAACATAAAAAATTAAAAAAAATCTTTTTCTCAGGATCACATAGCAAATTATCACCAAGTCAAAACTCAAAATTTCGAGTGAGAGATAAGATATGCATATACCTCTTCTCAGGAGCACTTTGAGGGAAGCACTCTTTGAAAAAGAAAACTGCAGTGAATAATCTCTTATACTTTATCTACTTAGTAAACATGAAGCAAACTTGACTTTTTAAAAATTAATCAAATGACCCGTGTTTAGCAAAGACTAAGGAATTGAGAAATACAGAGTCTTGCTCCAAAATTTCAGAAATAAATAAGCCTAAAACAGTAAACCAGCAAGATTGCAGGGAGGCTGCAGGAAGATAATTCTTAATTTGAACTACGGTTTTGGGAGGCATTTGATGGCGGACTGGGAGCTTCTAAGGGAATTGAGAAGGCCTACTTTAAGAAAAACTGTTCCTCTCTGGGCAAAAAGCAAAGGAAGTTTACAAAATACTTCCCCCTGCAGAGGAAGGATACATGTTGTAGCAAGTGCTTCTCAGAATTGGGGTGGAGTCAAGGAAAGTACTCACCATCATTTTTATAAATATGTGAAATAAGAAAAAAAAAAAGAATCAAAGTGACTATGACAATAATTAATGAAGATGACCTTAAAGACTGAAATAGATTAAGCACCTTGAACATATAGGGGCATAAAAATCTCCATGAAGAGTCAGCACTGAGAGGAGATAGCCAGTCTTGTGTGAGTCTTGAATGTAGGGAGATTATCGTGTGTCTAGGTGCTGAGCTCTGGACAGTCTCTGGTTTGGTCATTTCTGTGCCTTGAATACTTCACACGGTAACTCACTCAGTAAAGGTACTCAATTAACTCAGAGCTTGCAGGGCTTGAACGTTGCAGCATGGAAATGACCAAGACTGAAGACCCAGGGATAGTGAAGAAAAGGTCAAGGCTAGTCCGTGGTGAAACCCAGACACTTCTCATTCCATTTTCCACATTGGAATGACATTTTGCATTTTCACATCCATCTTTGAGATGATCATGTGATCTTCTCAAAGTGAAGATCTTTTGTAAGCCAGCTCTTTCCCCTTGTGCAAAGCTCAGAACTTACTACAGGGTAGATGTGCAATACATTTTAGTTAAACTAAAGTAAAGCTGCACTTCCCTAATATTCCTTTAGCGATAAGAAATTGTAAATTAATCCTAGACTTTCTCTTGCCCATGTACTTGGATACCAGGGCTGTGTTGTTAAGTGTGGAGTGTACAGACATTGGCTTAACTTTGGAATGTGGGTTTGGAATCATAAGACAAATGACTTAATTTCTCCAAGACTCAATTTTTCCAACTGTAAAATAGAGATAACACTTACCTCCAGATTTCTGGAACTCTGGTGAGGATAAAAAGTGATTATATACACAAAATGCCCAGAACAATGTCTGCCACATAAAGGTGTTTAATAAATGACATGAGTTGCCATCATCAAAAAATTATTATGTTTTTGCTTTATGAAGACCTCAGTTACAGAATCAGTTTTGCTAACTTTCAGATGTGAGATCTGAGCCAATTGGACCCCCGTGGGATTCAGGCAGAATTCTGGTGCTCAGAGAGGACATATCTGTTAACTACCCCTCACTGTAGATCAGCACCTTAATAATATATCTTCCTGTTTGGACCTGCTCCCCTATAAAATGTCATGGAATATAATTATGTTGTTTAATTGAATATAACACCCATTCACTTCATAGGTAATCTTCATGATGTGTGTAGTATTTTCTGCCACTCCCTATTTTTTCATTTCAGTGTAATTTCGCCTACAGCTCTATAGTGTTTTAAATTGAGAGCGGGTTTTTCCCCAGTCTCTCTATTCTGCTGAACTGCATCTTCAGCCCCGTTCAAACAGAGAGAATGAGAAGTGAGAATACAGTGATCAAGATCCTTCCCATCTTTGTTGCCTGTAACATAGATATTTTTTTCTAATCTGAATACAATAACGGTTATATATGACTGGTAAGGTACTCTATATTTGAAAAAAAATAAGTAAAGAGAAGAAAAACTGTAAAGGCCCTAAGTTAAGAAAATAGTAGACCTTAAATAGTCAAGTACCCTCTGTCTGAGTGCTCACGTCCTTATCTGCTGAGGAAGGAGATTGACCATGTGGCCCTCCTAGGGGGTCCTGAGGACATCATATATCTTTTTTTTCTTTGTGTACTTCCTTTACCCTCTCCTACCACTTTCACATCATTCAGAATTTTGAAACTTAAACTAAATGGAGAAGAAAAAAAACCCACTCAATTTTTAAAAAGATCAATAGCGAAGCACAGTTTGCATTTGGAACGCATTTTTTTATCCACCCTTCTGCTGCAGACTGACTTGATGATTGCACTGAATTCAAAGACACACTGACATTTAGTTTATACTTTTTGCATGTTCAATGGCCAATAATGGAAAATCACCTAAGATGGTAATGGAACAAAATTCCTTAGCCTTTTCTGGGAGATCACATTATTTTCCTGGGGACGAGTACTGTTGAAAATCATAAAATCAAACTTAGATTTAAGTATATGAAATATAATTAAATGCTTATGTAAAAGTATGGTTTCTTTATAGTAGAAAACTAAAAATTAAAGAGCAAAAAAAATTCCTTATTATCAAGGAATATAGTCTACTTGGTTTCTGCTAACACCTCTTCAGTATGAATAATATACCTCTGTCACGTTACAGTTTGCAAAACCCTGACAAGGGATTAAAGGGAGAGTGGAGACTTGGAAAAACAATAGTAATGAGACATGTATAATATACACCATCAGTGTTTGGGAATGCAGCTACAATAAAATTCTGGAATCAGAGTTTGTGAACTTGGATTGTATGATCAAGTAAAGATTGTTGCCAAATTTGGCAATGGGTATGACACATCTAAAGTAATTGATCCAAGTCCATAGTTTATATTATTGATTCACCATGATGGTCAGCATGGTGTTTGGTGGAATGGATAACACCATGGCACCTTTGAAAGGAAGGTAGAGAAAAGGCCAAAAACCTGTGTGGATACTTACAATGAAGAATGTTATATAACATAATTTAGGGAAACAAAAGATTTTTATATACAAGATTTATTTTTCTGCCAAGAATCATGGGTGTAAGACCTCATGTGAGAGTAGTGTTTGATGAGTTCTCCTAGGCCTGGCCTAAGAGGTAGCCTGAGGAAAGTTCTCAGTGAACTTTTCTCTGAACTAAACTCAGGTTAGATGAGTAAAGCGAAAGTCTCTCTAAAATAATGGACTTCCCATGCTAGAGTAATCCACACGTGGACATTATTTTTTATGTTATAAATTTGTAATCAACATATCTGAGAAATCTTCACTTTAAATTTTTACTTTCTTTACAGAAAGCTTGGGGAGAGCTTTGAAAGTAAATATGCTGTATAAATGTGAAATTCAACACTAGCTTTGCTATTATCATTAAAATTTTCAGTTTGACTTCTAAATAGAGTATCTCACATTTATGGACAACTTTCCTTCCAAAATCTCAAGGGATTTTGCCTGGCCCATGGTACATTTGGTTTGGAATGTACACAGAGGGAAATAGAATAAGGAAAATCTTGAAAAAGAATGTCAGAAATCAGGTATTTTTCCTGTAGTTTATCTCAGAGATAAACTGAAATTATTTTTATAAATTTTAATTAAACTTTGAGAGGAGAAAAACTTTTGTCAGAAAGACTTATGTATTAATATGATGTTTCTTACTGTACATGAAACTTTCTCTAATCTTTCATGTCTTCAACAAATAGTTATTGACACCAACAGAAAAAAAAGAAAGCAGAAAGGAAAAAATATGTATTGAATATGTATTTTTTGCAAGGCACTGTGATAAATACTTTATATCCATCATATGATTAAAGTTCCCATGATGAGCTAATGTATGGCCCTCTAAGAGCTTGTAAGTGATTCACAGTAAAAAGATAGAGATGAGGCTTAAACAAATGTTTCAGGATTTCCCCTGGACCTGACCTCTTGCTCTACCAAGTAATGACCCTTAATGCTAAGTATGCAAGGAATAGAGTTTCTGAGAACTCAGTCGTTCTAGGCAAAATAACTGAGTGAAGGTCCTGAGCTGGGGAGAAGCTTACAGCATAGCAGGAACTAAAAGAAGGTCATCACAGCCAGATGGAGTTGAGAATTCAGCTGAGTTCAGATCACAAAGGACCCTTTGGATGATGGTAAGCGTTTGGTCTTCATATGGAGAGGAATGGGCATCAGTGAATTATTTTCTATAGGATTATGACAGGAATATATAAGTAGTTTAAAAAGATGGTTCTGACTCCAAAATGGTGAATGGGTGAGGAGCGGGAAAGCCACTTTGTTGGATGGCTATGACAGAAACCTAAGTCAAAATATTGGTGGTTTGGTCTTTACTACTGGCTGTGGAAAAAGTAAAACACAGACAGATTGAAGGCATAAGAAAAAACAACATTACTTGGTGATTGATTGGAGGGGGAAAAGGTGAGGAGGAGATGAGCCATGACATTAGGGCGCCAACATAAAAGTTTAGATAGGTGGCAGAACTTATCAAGCTCTTAATTTAAAGTATATTTTTCAGTTTCTAGGTCAAGGAAAGGAAGATGTCATACTAAAGGATTTTCTAATCCAAAAATTTTCAATTGTCAACCTAGAAAGAGGATTATTCAAATTATTAATGACCTTTGTCAAATATCTGTGGAGATCATGTTCATTTCTTTTAACCCAATACTTACCAAGTTAATCTTAGAATTAAAAACAAAAAGAAACACTGGGGTGTCTGGGTGGCTCAGTTGGGTAAGTATCCTTGACTTTGGCTGAGGTCATGATCCCACCATTTATGGGTTTGAGCCTAATGTTGGGCTCTGCACTGTCAGTGCAGTACTGCTTGGGATTCTCTGTGTCCTTCTCTCTCTGCCCCTCCTGCACTCACTGTCACTCTCTCTTATGATAGAGAATGCAGAAAATCTAAAAATATATCAGCACCATGTACTATTAAATGTGATAATAAATAAAAGGCAAAAATAAGGGAATTCATTGAGAGATTGGGCTAGAGCTATTAGACAACAAAATAACACCATCCTTATTTCCAACATGACATAAAATTAAGTACAATGAAGAGACTTTTAGTACCTTTTCTTTGCTAAAGTCCAACATCATGAGTGGGATTCACCATCACCACCTCTCCTTCCTTCTCCCCACCTCAACCTTGCCTTTCTCAAGAAGAAGAGTAGATTGCCCTCTGGAAAAACTAAATATCCCCTGAAAATAGGCTTGCAACTCTAGTCATTTGGGTATACCCCTGTAAAGGAATCTGGTTCTCATCATGCCATCTCATTCAAAAGTTTACCAGTTGACAAATCCAATCCCTGTACACAGAGCTTCTCATAAGCTTTCTAGCACCTCATTCTCAAATATCAATGGGCAACCCAGCCAAAAAATAAAGAAAGCCTTCTTGAAACATAGAAACCAAAATAAGTAAGAATAAAGAAAGTTGGAGGAAACAGACAATACAGTGAGCAGAAAAAAATATTTTTAAAACTGTATAATTATTATTCTTATATGAAAAAAAATAATTTATCCACGGAAGAGGAACAAGATGCTCTGTTACTCATAAAAACTCTTTTAAAATAACATTTTCATGGCTAAAAATAATCAAGATTACATTTGGAAATTAAAGTTGATGCAATATTCCAAATGCAATATTCCAAAAAAGTAAACAAACAAGTACAGGATTGGAAGACAAGCCAGATAAATACAGTTAAGAAATCCAAGCTCTCCAATAGCAAGTAACTGAAATTTTAGAAGAAGAAAAAAAAACCAAAATAGATGCAAGGAAATTATAAAAAAGAAAAAAAATCAGTAAAATATCTCAGAATTGAAGAATGAGTATTTCTGAAATGCCAAGAACAAAATGAGAAAAGATTCACACAAAAGCATGTCTTCAAAAAATTAAAAGTAATGTGGGAAGAGAAAAAATTCTAAAAGTTTCAGGACAGTATACAAGTCTTCAAATTTAGATCAGGAATATAATGGCATCAGACTTCTCAATAATAACACTAGAAGCTAGAACATAATAGATGAATGTTTTCAAAATTCTATCCAAAAGTCATTTTCAACCTATGATTATTTACTCAGCATCGAAATATGATCACTGATGGGGGGAGACTGGGTGGCTCAGTTGGTTAAGCGTCCGACTTCAGCTCAGTTAGTGGGTTCAAGCCCCGCGTCAGGCCCTGTGCTGACAGCTCAGAGCCTGGAGCCTGCTTCAGATTCTGTATCTCCCTCTCTCTGACCCTCCCCTGCTCGCGCTGTCTCTCTCTGTCTCTCAAAAACAAATAAGAAATATAAAAAATTTAAAAAAAAGAAATATGATCACTGAATAAAAAATGAATTTACAAAACTATGTACCTTACATGCAAATTTACAAATTATCCAAAAGTAAGAGATGTAACCCTTGGTAAAGAAACAGGGAAATCCCAGGATAACCTAGAAACAACAATTCCAGAGTAAGACAGTAGGAAAGAGTTTTCCTCGAGGGATATCTATCTAAAGAAGATGGAAATAAAGGAATATCTGATATGTTTGGTCATGAGGAAAATAGTACACAGAAAAGCTTTACATAACTTTTAAGAGCCTGAGAAAAAATTTTGGCAGAGGAAATATAAAAATCAAGCAACCAAAAAAGTAACTATGAGGGGGAAATAACACAAAAGTAAACATTGTTCACCATTTCAGATTAATGAATCATGATATTGTGTTGATAACAGCAGATAAGAGAGTTGATAAGAGTAATAAACTGTGATCATCAATATACAAAATCAATAAAAAATAAAGATGATAAACCAAGAAGTAGTTAAAGCAGAATAGTTAGTATGAGTTAAACCACCTAAAAAAACACAAGTTTAAGTGAAAATAGTTGCTTTTGGGTACAGAGAATGGATGAGACAGAAAAATATGTTTTTTAAATTATAGCTTTACACCATGGCTTTTTAAGACTATTTTTTTATTATTTTTATTTTTAAGACTATAATATGCTTTAGACAAATACAAGTATAAAAAGTCATTTATGAAAAATATTGGGGAAGGTAGCTGGGAACTCCCTTTTTAACTGATAAGAATTTAACTTTCACCAACTATGATTCTCGTTATTTAAAATTTTAACCTGACCTTTGTAGATTTTCTTACACTCAAGTCATCAAGTCCAGGGTGAACTGAAACCAGAGATATATAGTGGCAGGAACTAATTTTCTGAAATAATCCTTTTTCAAGCTATTTTTCTCATGAGATAATAAGGTCAAAGTAATTTTGTCTCAAATCAACTCTTATCAACCATTACCTAGACTTTCTTTGAGGAGTCTTCTGTCATAAGCAAATAAAAAGCAAAGCAACTAGCCAAATGCTGTATTTGACACTGGGCATAATGACAGTCATAGAATCATAAATGAGAGGTTAAGAGTATGTGTTTAGGAATTATTCCTTTCTTAATCAAGCAAATATTTGTTTAGGGACTTGTTTTGACAAAATGGGAGCTTGAATTGGATGAAGATAATCATAATGATTATAATGATGGTCAATCAATTCTTTCAATTATTTCAGAGACCTCTTCATCCAACACACAGGCAACCCTACATAATAACAACCCTAAAACAACAACAACAATAAATAATGATAGATATGCACTAACTCTACCAAAATAAAGCTGATAACCAGACTGGATAAACTGGCCTCTGGAAGCTGAAGAACACTGACAATTACTAACTCCAGATTTCACTAATATTTACTGAGTGCTCACCATGTACTAAGAATCGTATTTGATAATTCATAAACATTATTTCATAAAATCCCCAATTTACTTAAAAGAAGTCTCACCACAAAAATAAATGTGACAGAGATCTTAGAATTATCTTTAAAGGATTTTAAAGCAGCCAACATAAAAATGTTTTAACCTGCTCAAATCACACAACTAAAAAAATGATAGAACCAGGATTCAAACCCAGCTCAATATTAATCCCGAACCTATTCGCTTTCCATGTCAGAAAAAGTATTTTGTTGATGGTTTCTGGAGAATTACTTTGGAGAGAAAAATGATATGTTGTGACTGCATCTAAAAGAAGGGAATATAGGCCATCAGAGGCTTTAAAAAAATTATTTTGGGTGTGGGTTTCCAAGTAGCAACTAAGTTTTAAGTATATGGAGACAAAGAAGAAGAAAGAACCAGAAGGCCACCGTGGTTTCCACTTAGATATTAGTTTTCTTGTTATAAAATGAATATTAAAATAAAATTACATATGGACACAGAGAGTAAATATAAAATGCAAAATAAAGAATCGTTTGAACAGGGGAAAGAAGAAGAAGAAGAAGAAAAAGAAGAAGAAGAAGAAGAAGCAGCAGCAGCAGCAGCAGCAGCAGCAGCAGCAGGAGGAGGAGGAGGAGGAAAAGAAGGGGAGGCAGAAAAAATAACAAGGCAAGAAGAGAAGAGGGTGAAGAGAGGAGATAAGGGGAAGGGAGAGAAGGGGAGTTAGCAAGCAAAAGAAAATAAACATTGATATCTCTTTTAATAGTAAAAATAAAATGGTGTGAAACCAGTTTTGGAAAGATGGAGGAGATATTTTTCCCTATTCCTCTTGCTAAGTATCACAGAAAGCCCTGCATATTATATACAGAATAAAAATAAGATTACTTGAAATGATGGAGAGAAGGTAGAGGAGCTAGGGATCTTGAAGTCCAAAGAGTGCTGTGGTGGTGAGTTCTCTGGATTTTCTTTTTGCTTTATGTAACCCAGACTTAGAGCTGAAAGAGTCAGTCACCCAGAAATGTCAGTGGGCACAGATAAACATGTATAGATAATAGATAGATAGATAGATAGATAGATAGATAGATAACAGATAGACTGATGATAGATTAGATAGATGATTGATAGATAGGCAAATGAATGAATGAATGAATAGCTGTCCTCTCAATCAAAAAGATTAGGAAAGGAGCAGCCTACTAAAACAGAAAATTTTTGCACAGTGATGACACCACTCCAGCCTAACACCAGAGAATAAAGTATGGCTTTATTCTGACCCACACCACTAAAGGCTGAATGAAGAGCCAAAGTTCCACTTTTGTCTGATGGAATGAGGTGTTCGTCTCCGCAGTGGGGTGATTTCAGAGAAGGCTGAGATGGGAATCTGCACTTCCACTCCCTGCTGGCAATAATTAAATATCCTGACACACCCCACTGGCCTAATGTCAGAGGAGCCCCACGATGACAAGACCATAGACTTTGTGATGCTGACGGAGACCACTCCTGCCCCAATCCGTCAGGGAGATATCAGTGGAGGACTCATGAGGAGCAGAAACTCCCACCTTACCCAACATTTACAAGCCCCTGAAACCTTAGGTATCAAAAAAGGCCAAGAGGGAGTTTGGACTTCTACCTGCATCTGGCAGAAGTGACACAGCATCTGTCCTTCCCCTCATGGTTCATATCAGGTCCATGGTCTCATAGCATAATACTCCAAATGTGGCAGGGTCAATAAAGAAACCACCTGTCACAACAAAAACTAGGAAGATCTCAAACTGAATTTAAAAAGGACAAAAATTAATGTGACAGGGACTTGAGAATTATCTTTAAAGGATTTTAAAGCAGCCAATGTAAAAATGTTTTAACAAGCAATTACAAGCCTGTTTATAAGAAATGGAAAAATAGAAAGGCTTGACAATGACATAGAAAGTCCCTGAACTGAAATTGAAGACATGAAAACAACATGGAAATTTTTGAACTTAAAAATATGTCAGAGGGGAGGGGGAGGGGCTGGGCAAAATGGGTGAGGGGAGAGGGAAGTACAGACTTCCAGTTATGGAGTGAGTAAGTCAGGGGGATGAAAGGTACAGCATAGGGAAATTAGCGATGGTAGTGTAATAGTGTTGTATGGTGACGGATGGTAGCTACACTTGTGGGGAGTACGGCATAACATCCACAGGCGTCAAATCGCTAGGTTGTAAACCTGACACTAATGTAACAGTATGTGCCAATTATATCTCAGTTACAAAAAAAAATCTGTAGAAAAAAATGCAATAACAAGCAAAAACCAAAATATGCAACTACTATATAACCTAGTACTGTATTTCTGGACAGTCTTCTCAGAAATATGAGGTTCACACAAGAGTCTCATGTGAAAACATGCACACACATATTTATAACAGTTTTATTTGTATTAGCCAAAGGCTGGAAAAAGAGCCCAGATATTTTTTGGTAGGTAAGTAGTTAAACAAACTGATGCATTCATACCATGGAATCATAGTCAGCAGTAAAAAGGAATGAACTATTGATATACACAATCAGGGTGAATCTCCAAAAATTATGCTGAGTAAAAACGTCCAATCCCCAAGGATTATATATGGCATGATGCCATTTATACAACACTTTTGAGAAGATGAAATTTTGTTACACATGACAGTCTAATTGTTAAATGTAGTGCTTTAAACAGAAAAAAAAAAACACTAAAAGAAGAACATGTATTTTATGGGATCCCTATGGACAAATCAGCTTTGAGTGGTTTGCTTTACTCCCAGACATGTTAGAGAGTTAAAATGCCTCAAGGTGGGAATTCACCTCAGTGAGAAATGATAGAATCCTGGAAACACAACAACATTCACTGCTAGTTCCCTCCACCATTTGGGGCCAGGATACTTGGAGGACCATGGATGGGTTCAAGCAGAGTAAATGAGTCATGGACCCCTGTCCCTTGATTAGCCACTGCCATTGACTCAGAGGAAAATTCCTTTCCCTCCCTCTTAACCAAGATTATAAATACTGTGTTTACCAAACTTAAATTACAGAAGACTGTTCCCATCCCAGCAGAAGTGAAATGAGACCAATTACCCTCTGTTTGGAGAGCAGTTCTGGGAAGACTTCTCTTCCCATGGCACAGCTAGATTTGTTGCACAGTTTGCTAGGTGTCTACTATGTGCACAGACACAATCCTTATTTTTCTGTTCTACCTTTTAAAACATCCATTTAGTTTTGATGAAAAAATAGTTAAAAACAATTTTTAAACAAAGAAACCATAGGACATCGGAAAGAAAAAAGGAAAGCATAGGCAAAAATATGGGTAAATAGAAATTCACGTGAGTCTTGGTGTCCCAATTATAGAAATAAGAATAATTAGTGGATGCCACAGCTTAAGGATGGGGTGAAGGTTGGAAGCAAGTATGGCTATAAAAAGAAAAGGCAAGGGATTCTTGTGGTCATGGATATGTCTTGTACTTGACTGTATCGATGTCAATAGCCTATGTTTGATGTTCTACACAGTTTTGCAAGTGACTAGCATCTCTGATTTATTTCTTACAACTGCATAAAAGCTAAAATTATCTCAAAATTAATGTTTAATTAAAAAAATTAATATTTTGATCATAAAATGTGTAAACCCCATAGACATAAGTACTTGCTTGGTGCTTTCTTTATAAAAGCCTGTTTCCCAAATTATTCTGTGTAATAACAGTACTTCCAAATACATGTTTTGATTTTTCACTTGATGGAATTATAAATTAAACATATATTTTAAATGAGCACGTTTCAGGACATTGGAAATATTTCCACCATAATTGCACCCTTGCTGGGGTTAGTCCAGCCCAGCACAACTATTTGAATAGAACTTTTCAAGGATATGAATCTTATGCTCAGTTGTAAATTTTTAAAAATTTCTTTACAGGTTTGGTGACCCCTGCCATCTTTTCTTGGCAGATAGTAACAGATTCTATGATTATTGTGTTTTATAAAGGTAAGTGCTTTCTTATCTACAGGTTCTTCCTAAGGACACCGATAAAACAGGGTCTATCTTCCACCACTTTCCTTCACAGTCCATTGGACAGAGCTAGTCTCCAAGTCCCAACTTAACTGCTGGAAATGTTTCTCAAGTGCCCAGGAATTAAAAGAAAAGTGAATACACTCAGCTCTAATTATCTCTACTTCATCGAATTTTATGAATTTTATAAATCAGTGCTCCTTCCCTTTTTTTGGAATGGTAAGAGGGAGCCAAATTTGGTTCTGATTTTTTCAGAATGCTTCATTTAAATTTCATCCTCAATCCTTTTTAGAGACTGGTCCTGTCCTCTGGTTTTCAGCACAGGTGAAATCATTGCTTCCTCAGGAGGGATGTGATTCACTCAGAAGGACAGGGCAGCAGAAGGAACAGAGGAGCTCGGTCCGAAGGACTTGCTGCAATCCCAGCTCCTTCCTTTACACTGTCTCTGTGAGGCTGAGCAATTCATGTAATTGTTTCAGCTTCAACTTGGACATCTGCTTACTGGGGTAGTTTGGAGAATACATAAAACAATGCCTGTATGAAATGATTTGTAATGAGTAAAATCCCCACAGTGCAATGGTAGTGTCTGCTTCACTAATTACTCTAAGCTCAGTAGACTTTTTGACACTCAAAGTGGTCATCAGAAGTTTTGCTTGTTTGAATAAGTGAATGGCATATTGTAACTCTAGTCTAAAGGCACACAGAGAAAAGGTCTAGACCAAGGAAAGTAGAATTATAAGCAAATATATATGGCTTGTTGTTGAAAGAAAGCATGGTTGTGTCTCCTTGAGCTATGAGCAATGTTCTCCAGGCAGCATCTCCAGAAAGAGAACATTCTGTTGACTCTTATGGTTAATTTCACTTGCCCAGGAAGTCCTGAGGCCAAGGTGTCCCTCACTTTTCCTAGGTTTCATTTTCCTTGCACTTCTGATCATATCTCCATGCAGAATTTGAGCTACAGAGAAGTCTCAGATGATAATTATAGACGGAGCAGGAGGAATCCTATCACTCAGATAATGAGCATAGGATTTGATTAACTTCCCAATTAGTTGAGTACAGGAAAAACAAAGATATTGGGGCTAATTTCTTGTCCACCAGGATCTCAGTCAGCCTGGAAGGACTACCAATGAATGTGGGTAACAGCACTATATCATGAACATGATCACAGGGGATATCAAAGATGCTGTGGAAGTGTATACATGATCAACTGTCCTTGTTGTGGGATCAGAAGGTAGGAGAAATTCCAAAAGTATGGACTCCTGGGGACCATGGAGGGCAGTGAAGCCAGAGAGGGAGATAGAGGCAAGAGCCAGCTGGAGCTCATAAGTTACATCAAACCAGTAGGCTCATGTCACAAGGAAAACTTTTAGACCCTATAGAATTTTAGCTATTGGATTTTGAGTGTTATTATTTCAAACAAGAATAAATTATAGAAACGTCAGATAGGAAGCTTGATGACTTATTAAGGTTGTCTCTCTTAGGACACCTGGGTGGCTCAATCGGTTAAACGTCTGACTCTTGATTCCAGCTCAGATCATAATCTCATGGTTCATGAGATCTAGCCCTATGTCAGGCTCTACACTGACAGTATGGATCCTGCTTGGGATTCTCTTTTTCCCTCTCTCTCTGCCCCTCCTCTGCTCATGTACTCTCTCTCTCTCTCTCTCTCTCTCTCTCTCTCTCTCTCTCTCTCTCTCTTGCTCTCTCTCCCCTCTTTCTCAAAATAAATAAATATATAAAAAAGAAAGAGATTATCTCTCTTATTCAGGTAAGAAACAGTATGACAATCTTAGAAATGGTGGTGACTTTATGGAACAAAAGCAGTGAGTGGATTCGTGAGGATTTTAAGGGGTAAAAATGACACAGTTTGGTAAGTAGTTACATATTTAGACATTAGTAAAGAAGAGCTATATCAATTTGCTAGGGTATCCATAACAGAATACCATACACTGATATTTTTGTCCATGGCTTAAACAACAGAAATTTATTTTCTCACAGTTCTGGGAGCTGGAAGTACAAGATCAAGGTGCTGGCAAGTTTTATTCCTTCTGAGGTCTCTTTCCTTGCTTGCAGATGGCCACCTCCTTGATCAGTCCTTACGTTCTTTTTCTTTTTTTTCCCCCATGGTGCATGTGTATTAAAAAATTCCTCTCCAGCTGTGAACCTTTGAAACCAGGCAAGTTATCTTCTTCCAAAATATAATGATGGGACAGGCATAGTATAGATATTCTTATTTCAAAATAAAGAAATCAGAAAGAAGAAAAGATTCATGGGTCCAAAGCAAATCTGAAACCTACCAGGGTGTGAGATTTTTTTAAGTTTATTTATTTATTTTGAGAGAGAGAGAGAGAGAGAGAGAGGAAGAGGTGGGGGGAGAAGAGAATACCAAGTAGGTTCCGAGCTGTCACTGCAGAGCTCGATGTGGAGCTCAAACCCATGAATTATGAAATCATGAGCTGAGCTGAAATCAAGAGCCAGACACTGAACCTATTAAGCCAATGAGGTGCCCCAAATTCTGTTAGATTTTTAAGACTTGAGGATAATGTGCTCTCTCGCTCTCGCTCTCTCTCTCTCTCTCTCTCTCTCTCTCTCTCTCTCTCTATCTCTATCTCTCTTTCTCTATTTGTTTTGGCTTCATATTCTGTCCTCTAGACCCACTGTGATGGCAACCATGCCTTCTGGTCCCACAAGTGTGACAGCCCCATCTGAGACCATGGGCAGCAGTTAGACCTCCTAAAAACAGGGAGGAGGCAGCCTCATCCCATTAGCTGTGCTCCCAGGGTCTGAGGAGGCAGTTGCAGCCCTGCTGACCTTTGAATCATGTTGGAACACTCTCTCCTTTCCTTGAGGGATAAACCGTCTTCATGGACACACAGCTATTTTTGTCCCATCATGTACATTCTCAAAACTTTAACTGTTTTCCTTCCCTTTATCTGGTCCCTGTCCCATGTAGTCCAAGGCAACAGTGTTTCTGCTGGTACAGAGTCCCAGCACTGTTCCAGGCTTCTGTGAGATGGCTGCTTGGATTTCATAACTTCTTTATCAGATGATTATCTACCTCATCTTTGGTGCTCTTTCCAGGCACGCTTTTTATTTTATTTTTTGCAATATGGTAGGCTGAGATTTTTCCAAATCTTCATGTTCTTGTTCCTTTTTTCTTAATAGTTCCTTCTTCCATTCATCTCTCTCCTCTGGCATTTTACTATAAGCAGCAAGGAGAAACTAGGCCACACCTTTGGCACTTTGCTTAGAAATATCTTCCACTAAATATCTAAGTCCTTTATTCAGAATGTCTACTTTCTACAAAACATAGAACATGATTCAGTCAAGCTCTTGGCCACTTTATAACATGATCACCTTTCCTCTAGTGTCCAAATGCATGTTTCTCATTTCTATCTGGGACCTCACCAGAAGCAGCTTGAATGGGCATATTTCTACCAATGGTCTCTTCGAGGAGTTTAGGATTTCCTAGCATGCACCTCAAAACTCTTCTGGCCTCTACCTATACCAGTTCCAAAGTCACCTCCACACTTTTAGATATTGGTTATAGTGGCACCTCACTTCCCAGTAGCAAATTCTTTATTCATTTTCTAGAATTTTCATAACAAAACACCACAGCTTGGCTGATTTTAGCAACATTGATTTCATATTCTCATAGTTCTGGAGGCTGGAAGTCAGAGATTAAAGTGCAGTATGCAGCAGCTGTCATGAGTAGAATGTATTTTGAGATCTCAATACTGTGGAAACACCACTACTAACAATTCCCACCCCTTTCAGCGCCATCTTCACTACAACCATCTCAAGATTGCTTAAAGTACAAGAATAATCCAAAATACTTTCTAAATATAGCCTATGATTCCGTCTAAGGAAAATTCACAAGAAGACTTCAAGATAATGGACATCAGAGATTATTTGAAGTCCTTTTCGTCTCAGGAAAATAAGTGTTGTTCCTTCTAATCCTGTTCATGTAAAGAGGTCTTCAAGTTCTCTCTGGTGAGAACCAGAACCAGTATATATGAAGAGTACCATCATGGCACAATGCCAAAGGAGGCTGGGAGGTCATCATCAAAGGTTTTCGGTGCACAAACCCTCAAACAAGAGCTGATTATCTGACAGCACAGTTTAGCTTTCTGCTGTAAATTTTTGCCCCAAAGGATCAAGAGGTTAAAAACAGAAGGTGGGTTAATAATGATGTTCAGAGAACATTGCCACTTGCATGTGGGTCATTCAGTGAATGACCTTTGCACTAGCAGAATGCATCTTATTAAGAAGAAACCCTCAGCCTGCACTATGGTCAGGACATTTTGGTCTCATCCCATTGCTGTCATTTTCTTTCATCAGCGGCTGTTTCTTTCTGGCTCCGTTCTAGTACCATTGATCACCAATGAGAGAAGGTCTTTGATAGGTGGCCAAGCAAAGGTTTGTCAAAGATGATTTGGTTTTAAAGTACAGTTTATGAATGAGGAAGAAAAAAAACCACTTCTACCTGACCTGCCTTCTGGTCTATGAGAGGGAAATTCAGCAAGGAGGAAAAGAGCAATTATAAATTTAATGAGAAATACATATTTAGAAAGAATGTAATATTCTAACAGAAGTGTTTATTGTATATGTTGGCTCCTCTCTTCTTCCCTAGCCTTATTCATGCCACTCCTTAACTGGAAACTTCATATCCAGCAGTATAAACCTTATTTGCAGTTCTCTTGGTAAGCTTTGCTATTTAATACCTCTGTGTAATGCCTTAACACCGACTCTTTTTTTTTTTTTGACCCCAAATTAACTACCTTTCCTGCTCTCCACACAGGTCTGATCTCAGCTATGAAGATTTTCCTTATTTCCCTTTGCAAAACCAGACTAACAGCTGATTCCTTGTGCACTGTATAATCCTCCTTTTCTGGGATCATCCTTACTTCTTGAGTTGGTTCTATATACCCCTTATAGGTATATGAAGGTCCCAAGAATCCATGTGGGAAACTTGGCACATTTTGTTTGTTCACCAATTACACTTGAAGATTTTAAGAGAGAAAAAAATCCTGTAAGTTAGAGCAGAAAGATATAATACTATTGCGTAGAATTTATAAAATTTTTCTTAAAATATTGAACAAGAGTCTTGAAAAATATTTACTCTTAGGAATACCTGTTGTAAACCCTGGCTTTAGGTTCCTTGATGTGGGCAATCTTTCTCTTCAATTTTGGTGGAAATGTTTAAGAAGCAGTGGTGGAAACTTCTGTGATTACACACCTCACCCTACACTCTCTTCACTTGTTTCCATGCATGTGTTACCGAAAATGCTAGGAAACACATTTAATAAAGGCACCAGTGGTATTCATCAGTGTGTCCTTAGCATTTTGCATAGTGAGCAGTACCTAGTGTCTTTTAAATTAAACCCAAATGAAGCAGATGGGATTTCATCATGCATAGTAAAAACTAACGACATTAGATAACTTAGTTAATAAACCCGTTCTGTGAAGTGCTAAATGTGGATGCAGCATAAGAATAAGAACAGACAAAACTGGTTTATACAATAGTCAGTCACACAGAAATCTCCATTAATCAATACTTCATTGATACGGATCTTCATAATATAGACCTCAGAATAATTTGTGAAGCATTAATAGAGGTCAGATTTGATTAAATCTTGTTCATAAACTTTCAGACTAAATGTGGACTTAGAAATCACCTGGTTCAGGGATGGTAAATGTGCATGTGTGTGTGGCCACTCTCATTTTCTAAGAGGCTGGCAGACATCATTAATCAATCACAAATCACCTTCTCACTGAGCCTGGCTATAGATGCAAATACTTCTTAACCCATTATTCCAAGTAGGCACAACCAGGCAATATGATCTTGCAAAGAAGATGAAATTTTTCTTTAATTAAATCCAATCCTATATCCAAAAAAATTGATGGAACATGGATATGGGGAAATGTGGTGTAAACCCTAATGGCAGAAACTATACTGTTCTCCTTGTTCCAAGCCTGAAACGAGATTCTTTCCTTGGTTTCCTTACCAGATTAAATTATCTTCCATGAGGTACCTTAACCCTTCTTTTCTTCAATTTTTATTTTTTTGACATTTATTTATTTTTGAGAAACAGAGAGAGATAGAGCATGAGTGGGGAGGAGCAGAGAGAGAGGGAGACACAGAGGGAAAACACAGGTTCCAGGCTTTGAGCTGTCAGCACAGAGCCTGATGTGGCGCTTAAATTCATGTACTGTGAAATCATGACCAAAGCCAAAGTCAAAAACTTAATCTACTGAGTCCCTCAGGTACCCCTGGTACCTTAACCCTTCTTATAAAATGTCTTCAGGACAGCTCTGTTCCATCAATGAGCCAGGCATTATCCGATGTGAAATACTAAATGAAGGCACTGAGCAGATTGGAGCTGGAGTCTTTAACCACAGAAATATGTACAGGGTAGGATTGGGACAAAGAAATGAAAGATAGAACTCATCAATTTCATTTGAGGAGGAGAGAAAGGGGAAATAGAAATGATGGCAAGGAGGAAGTAATACTTCTGCTAGATCTTGAAGGATGAGTAAAATCTCATGAAGGCAACAAGAAAATAAGAAAGCCATTCCAGCCAGAGGAAACCACAGAGGCATAGAAATGAGAACCACCATCACACTAGGAAGCAATCAGTACTGTCATGGCAAACATACCTGGGGAGATGTGGTAGAAAACGACTTTAAAAAAAAATCCTTATTTATTTTTGAAAGAAAGAAAGACAAGAGTGTGAGCAGGGGAGGGGCAGAGGGGGAGGGAGGCATAGAATCCGAAGCAGGCTCCAGGTTCTGAGCTGCCAGCACAGAGCCCAGTGCAGGACTCGAACTCACAAATCATGAGATCATGACCTGAACTGAACTCAGAGGCTCAACCAACTAGGCCACCAGGCATCCCAGAAAATGGCTTTTTAATACTCATGATAGAATGAAAGGTAAGAAGAAGGGAGAGGAAGTAGAGAGAGAGAGTAGTGAGAGAAATGGAAGATAATCATCAGTGGTATTACCATCAAGTACATCTGTGAGTGTGGCATTCACATCTTTCTTTAGACTCACATTCAGAGATAACAATGTTTGTCTGAGGCTGACCAGTTGAATAGTGGTGGGGCTGGGGTTCCACATAGGTCCTTTCATTTCAAAGCCCTTGCTCATTTCCGTTGCTGCTCAGCACCACTGGGATCAGTGGGCATCTTTCCAACATATTAGTTTTGTGAGGACTTATTTTTAAGTTCAGAAATGGTTGCTCATAAATCAGACCCCTTCTTTGTGCTTAAATGTCAACAGTTTGGATGAGATCATTGCCCCCCCTCATTTTGGATTTCTTTCTCTTGCCCCCCAAACACTTGAAAGAGCTTATACATGAAGACACAACTCAACAGATATTTACTGAAACCCTGCTCTAAGTAGACCTGTGGTTTACCATGACACATGCAACTTAGATTTTGAGTTTTTCATTTATCAAAACATATTTAAGGAGAGTCAGTGTTGAATACTAAGTAAGAAGAGCATGTGCTGGGTATTAGAAAGATCTGGGTTTGAATCCCCACTTTGCCACTTTCCACTTGCATAATCTTTACTATGATAATTAACTGCCCTGACACTCAAGTTTTCTCATTTATAAGATGAGGGCAATCATATATTCACACAGCTTTGTTATGAAAATTAAGTTTGATTGTATGTGTAATGTTCCAACCTCAATATCTGCTATAGGATCTTTGTAAGTGGAAGGCCCCTTTACTTTTCATCTTCAGTGAACTGCCTATGAAGGAAAAATGGTCCCCATGGTTACAGACCTCAGTCATGAAGCAGATATGAAGTGACTGGGCAGCTCTGGAGAATTTCCAGGATTGTTGGGGCAAAAGTGGGAAACCCCCTTTACTGCATGTGTAAGTACAAGATCTTGATTCAGAGAAGTTCCACAGAGCTTTGGCTAATACGTTATTTCCATTATTTCTCTGCACCCATCCTACCAGCTATGTAGGAGGCCTCTGCCAGTCCACACTTGAGTCTTTGGAGGGAAAAAAAGGGCAGAATCATTTATTAAATGACAAATCAATCAAATCAATGGCCCAGCTTCACAGCCAGGCTGAGCTAGACAGAGCCACAAATACTGTTATCAGGCTGAAGACTGGCCAGGATCAGGTATAAAAGTTGACTGATACAGCATGGACATTGATTAGTCAGAATTGGTGCCAGCTGAAAATGACAAATATGGTCATACCACTTTGAACAGTCTGCCCATTAGTCATGGCTATAGTAGAGTGTGGATTTGGAAAGTTGCTGCTTCTTCAGTTTAATACGGAACCAGAAAACAAGCTGTGAAAAGAATATTCAGATTCAGATACCAGTGGGCAGACACATAGCTTCCAAAGTCACACCAGTTCCTCAGAGATGGGCCCCAAGTTTATGATCAAGCAATCATGTTGAATGAAGCCTTGTTCATCAGCACATCAGGACCTTCCACTCTCTGCTTTTTGAAGCAACCTCAATTTTCAAAGATCCACACTGTTTGCACAGTAAGGAAACATTACCTGCTTTGTGGTCATAGGCTTCTGAATTTTTCTTGCATCACTAGGAATATTTAGCTTCCTGTTGGGACTGGCCTGAACAAGACCTTCATAAGTGCCAGGTCAGTTGACTTGGTTTATCCCAGCCACACATTGTGCTAGCTGGTGGCCTCCATAGTCAGATGACTCCATAGTCAATGTCTCAACTCAACCACTTGAAGTTGAACTTAGATAAATAATTTAAATTATAGAGATGGATTCTATAGGGGGGAAATTGCCTCTCCACCTTAAAAGCCTTCAGTGGTTTCTCATCTGGAGTGGGGAGACAAGGTGGAGGATTAAAAATCTTAAGTCAGCCTGTAAGATTGACAGAATCTAGGCCTTCCTGGCCCCTCTGGCCTGATGGCTGCTTAGATTTTGTGATTGAGCAAACACAAGCCACCTCTTGGTATTTTAATTCTCCTTTGCATACACACACCCTCTCTATTCACAGTGCTCATCTTTCTTCCCTTATTTTCTCCAGTGCATTTTTAGGTATCACAGTTCAAGCTCTCCTAGGATGCTTTTCTTGAGCCCTCATTCAGACTCTGTTTTTGTATGTTTTGTTTCGTTTTTGCTTTCAGTGTCTACCACCTTGCTAAGAAAAGCATAATAGACATTGTACTGTAATAATATTTGCTTTTGCTTCAGAAAAGTCATCAAGGGAAAATGTGACCTCTGTGTTATTAGCATAATTTTTCGTAAGCATGGAATGAAATTTAAAAATAAAAAGGTGGTGTGGATTTCCCTTTTAAATATCATCACTTTACATTTCCTGATTTATCAAGGAAAAAAAAAGGTCTGAGGAAACTGACTGAAGACCTGACTGAAAAGTACACTTTTTCACTCTTTTGACTGAAGTATTTACAGTCTGCATGACTCATTTGGCATGGATAAATTGGACTGTATTTCTCCCTGCATGTATTTATTTTTTGTTTTTGACAAATTTATCGAGATATAATTTAAACACTATAAAATACACTCATTTAAAGTGTACAATTTAATGTTTTTAGTGTATTTGCAGAGTTGTCTTAACATCATCATAATCTAATTTTTTAATATTTTTATCACTCTACCTTGTGAGCAATTTTTAATATATATATATTTATACAATCATTTATCTTACAGTGCACTGATTGTATTTGCAAATACACACTTATTGATGTTATGATTCGACTAATATATGTTTCTTCCATTAGCGCATAAGCAATAGAACAAAGACTCTTTCTGGGTTAACTTTATGTCATTAATGCTTTGCAGAGTATTTAGCATATAGTAGAAGCTTGATAAATATTAAAAGATTAGACTTATGAGCCTCTGTGTTCTCATTTGTAAAGGAGGAATAAAAATACATATCCCACAAGGGAGTTTTGAGGATCAAATAATACAATGCATGTAAGAACACTCTGTAAGCTGAAATGTCATAGAAATCTTGGCCATTGTTTAATATCTATTTTCAATTGAAGAAACAATCTGGGTCAGAGATACATGAGTTTGGGAGTATGAAAGTCAGCAACTGAAAGCTCCTTATTTTTCTTCTATTCCCCAAGAATAAAGAATGATTACATTTCCTAGAATCTTTTTGGCCTAAGTGAAGTGAGCAAAAGTGATGTGTACCACTTTCATGCCTAGTCCTTAAAATTTTCTCAAGGTCCTCAACTCATGCTCTCTCCCTATCCATATGGCATAAATAGAAGGATTTGGGGATGGCAGTCACATGAAAAGAAGAATCCTGAGTTCTTTCCTTTAAGGAAAATCTAGGAAAGTCATCTAATCTGCAACAGTATCTGACATGAGCAAGATTTCCACTTTCTTTTGTGTGCTAAGTCACTGAGATTTCATGATGGTTGGTTATGTAACTTCATACAGAAATCATACTTTGAAGTGGAATGCCACCATAACAAAAAACTAGAATAAGTTGGCATTGATTAAGCATTAAGAGATAGGCATCAAGGAAGCCAACACAGAAGGCTGGAAAAATAGCACTCCAGATAATGCAGTTGTAAAAAATGTTTAACTCTTGCCTCTGGTTTTTTGGGATACAGATCATATGCCTGGTCAACCAGCAGCTCTAACAGAAATTCATGGAAAGCAGAAACTTTGTAGTGTATGTTGGCTACCAATGGCTGTCTTTGGCAAGATATTTTAAGATATGAGCTCATGATGCTTTGCAAGTAGAAGTGAAAGAAAAGAGAGAAAATCCAGAAACTTAAGACTTTTTTCAGAGTTGGAAAAGTTAACAAATTCTAGACACCCCCCCCAAATAATATAAGAGACTTTTAAATACTTTGAAATGTACAGTCTCAGAAAAACTCCTCAGGTAGATGAAGTAACTCAGGACAATAATCAATCCTGTTTCAATCAACACAATTCAATCCTGATAACCTTAAGGGGACATTGTTGAAGAGAAAGAGATAAAGGGATCAAAAAGTAAAGAAATAAAGAAGGTCTGAGAACTATGTTTAGGGAAATATTTAGGCTATGGTTACTGAACACAGAACTGATTTAGAGGTACAGAGATTAAAAGCTATTGACCTATTGAAAGAATTGTTTCGCAAAGACATCACGCACTCATTGAAAATGTCTTTTGACTTTAAGACTTGAAGTGACCTTTGAGACCGTAACCAATCACAAGCAGGAGTGAAGTTTCAAAGCCCTAAGGATGGTGTGCTCTCCAATACCCACCTCAGATGTCCCCAAAGAGACTACTGGACTAAAAGAAGACAGACAAGAATGGAACCATAGACCAGGGGATACAAAGGACAAGGGAGTTTCTTCACCAGGGCCAAAAAAGGAGCATTCTCTACCTACCCATCTTAGCGGGACTTCATGATAGCTATCCTGAAAACCTCCCACAAGAACTTCAATCTGCCCTCTCACACAGCATTCTGATGCTGGAATAAAAGAAGCCAAAATTGACAGAGACATGTGATAGAAGGAGCTGAATCCCTACGTTACTCTTTGGAGGAGAGCCACTCAACTCCTATTGTATTATGTCTGAGGAAAAATAAACTTTTGTTGTGTTCAGTCGCTCAGATTGAGATCATGTGTTAGCTCTAAGTAGGAATAATTAACCTGAATTGTGCAGAGAACATGGCTTTACATGTGGTTCTGAAATTAGGGGAATAGATAAGAATATTTAGAAGAGACACAAAAGACACAACTTTTCCAATATCAAGGAAAATATTCAATTGAAAGTGAGATCCATGTAATGTCCGAAAATGATTCCTGATTACTTGGTAAAGTAAGAAATAATGAGTTTTAGCATCTTCATAGGCATTAAGTGGCAGGATAAGACTTAAGATTTTTTTAAACTATAGGTTACTTTCCCAGGCAGGTTTTCTTGGAAAGCCAGTGTCCTCTAAGCTTCTCAAGGTCTTTAATACACTAATGTACATTGTCAGCCTCCTTCCCAAAAGCACCACTCCAATCACCTACCACTACCCACACTCCCACAGGTTTTTAAGATACCAGGAAATCACATTTTTTTAGACAAGGAAAAAATAGATTTTTGAGCATATATACATTTCCAAAACCTCATGTACACCAGCATTCCTTGAAAAACAGCATGGAAAACATCTTTATAGACCATAAAGTTGCTTTGATTGCCTCCATCCTCAGAGAAGGAAGATGAAGTCAAATGGGTGCAGGGAGAGTTAAGAAGAGAAAAAGCCTGGCATTCTTTCTGCCTCCTCCTTCTTTCAGCACTGATCCTTACTAGTGGCGGTGAGCTTGGAGGCATGTGCTAAGGGGAAATACTGCCTCTTTCCTGAACTGAGACAATTCCAGTTATGGATGAAGATCAAAAACAACAAATAAAAGGTTCCCAGTCTCCATCTAAGAGGCAGTTTCCCCCAGACAGAAGTGTAGTAAGTGCTGCACAGCTAGGAAACATGTGTCACCATGCATATTCTTGAATTTTACCATTTTAAAAATCAAAACAGGTGTTTAAAATGATCATTTTTGCTCAAAGGCCTGGAAAAAGGAGACAGGCTATGTTTCTCTGCTTTCAAGAATCAATTGCTCAGAGGGGAAAAAATGGCAGATTAAAATTTTATGCCATAATTTTACAACTGACCATTAGTGCCACAGAGAGCATAGTACAAAGTTATTTTCCAACCACTGGCAAAAAAAAGATGTGTCTTGAAAGAGGGTATTTTTAGCATAATAAGTGATTGTGCAGTTATATATAGATTTTGTTTCACTTTCTTCCAACTGTGAATGTGATTGTGTTCATATGCTTGGGAAATTTGCATATAATGTGTGCTATTTGTATCTTAGCCAAATCACTTGAATTCAAGTTCAAACTACTCACTGAAATGGTTCTGAAGCCCACTGAGATAAATATACTTATCTTTCATTTCTTAAGGCTCACATCCAAGGGACCATCTTCCCTTCTTCCTGGAGTTGCCCATCTGGCAAATTTGCCAATAATTATCAAGTTCTCCCTGCTAGGAAAGCCAGCAATTGGATGAAACATCAAAAATTGTGGTCTGCAGCCCAGGAGCAAAGAGAACATTGAACCAGAAAATGGGTTTTGTTTTGTTGGGCTTTTGTTTTTGTTTTCATTTTTGTTTTTACTTTCTACTATGTTCCAGGTTGAATTCAGTAAAAAAAAAAAAAAAAAAAAAAAAAAAAGTGTAAATTTGTAAAATGTAACACTAGAAAGGGCTTCATATCTTTTTTCATGTAAATATAATTCATATATACACTAATGTACCATCCTTAATGTATACAATCTAATTGTTTTTTGTATAGTCACACAGTTTTGCAGCTATCACCACTTAGAGAACATTTTTATCACCCTAAAAAGTAAGTCTATACCCATTAAGAGTCATTTCTCATTCTCCCCTCTTTCTAGCCCTTGGCAAAAACTAATCTACTTTCCATTTGCATGGATTTGCCTTTCTGCATTTGATATAAATGGTCATACATTATGTTTCTTTCATTTCTAGCTTCTCTTAGTAGCCTCACTTTATGGATAAAGTATCTGGGTCCACCCAAGGGAAATAAATTGCCCAATTCACATGGACTTTTCTGGGCATATCCAGAACTAGAACCTGCCCTTTTGAGTCCTTTATTTAACAGGATACTAGCTGAGCACTTTCCAGGAGCTCCATTCTCAAGGAGGCTTTCAACTCACTGGAAATGTCACCAAACAGAATCATATGCATTTTAACCATTCTCTGAGAATGCTATCCAAGGTTAGAAAAGGACTTTGGTAGCCTTTACAGGGTATAAAAGGAGTATGAACTCCCTCCATAGCATGTTTACATAATAAAAAATGGTGTCTATACTGCTCTATAATAAATATGGATGTGGTGAAGCAACAGGCATTTGTGTTGCTGAGTGGGTATACAAGACTGGGGTTGAGTCTCAGGATGAACTGGACAAATGGGTATTTTTGAAGGACTGTCAGAGTATTAATCTATTCAAACTCCCTGAATTTCCACCCACCTTTCAAAGTCAAATCCTAACCCTGTGCTAATGCTCCCTTGGTGATATTCATACAATATTGATTTGGGCTTTGGTGAAAAACCGTTTCCCCTGGAATATTCTCCCATGAAGTCAAAGCATGTAATGTTCTCAATCTCTTGTCCTGTGAAATCACCCTACTTTCATCTTTAAATATGTACTTTATACATGTAATTTATACATGTACTTATGTACTTTCTTACTTCCCTCAGTTCTCTTTCTCCATCTTAGTGACCACACAATATCCATCCTACTGAGCCCACACTAGGTTTCAAGTCAACCTACTCAAACAGCCTACCTTCCTGAAGTCTTAGGATACCAAGCTCCTCTTCTGCCCCCCAGTTCAGTGCCACCCATGACCTGGTGTACACCCTTAAGACTCTGCAGCAGCACTCTGGAATGGATTCTACTTTCTACTTGTGACAATTGTCATTGACCTAATCCCTTAGGAATTCCAGGACTCCAGTCTGCCTCTTGTCATCCAAATTCCAAAGACCTTGAGGTCTCAGTTCTTCCACACCCCTAAATAAGCCAAAGTGTTTCCTAATCGGAATTATTCCTTAAATTTCCAAGTTCTGTGCTCAGTTGCTACAAAAACATGAAAATGGTGGCATAGAACAGTGCTCTGGAAGGGAGCTTCTAGAATTTGTAGCCTAGGCTTAAATATTTTAGTAACTATATGACAGTAACTAAGAGTCTTAACTTCTCTAGGTTTCAGTTTACTAATTTTTAAAATGGAGATAATAGTAGTTCATGCCTTATAAAGTTGTTCTGAAGACTAAGTGATTTCATATATGTCAAGTGCTTAGATAAGTACTTGTAACATAGACATTGTATAACAGTAATAACTATTTTTTATTTTCTCTACATACAAGTAGCCCATATGCAAAGTTTATACAGAAATGCAGTTTTCTTTCTTCTTTTCAGAACTTCTTAAAGTATCAAAGAAAAAGTACTAGATTGGAAAATAGGAGATCAGAGTCTAGTTCTTGTTTTGCTGCTAAGTTGTTTTTTACTACAGTGCATTTTCTTATGGGTTAAACATTTTCCTGTATCTGTGGCTACAATATATACATTTTTGAATTCTGTTTTTACACAGAATGGAGTTATAAAAATCTAAGTAATCACAGATGCCAAATTAGTAAGTTTCCAATTAATGAGATGTCCATGAATGATTCTCCTCCCTAAAGTTGAATAATTCTTTAGCTCAGCTGCACACATTCATCTTCTTGAGTTCTCTTTGCTTTAAAAGAAAAAAAAGAACAAACAAACAAACCACAAACTACCCAACATGACACAAAATGGTAATGAGAAATGATGGCTTACAAAAATCAAGATATTAAAAAAGCTGGCTGGATGTGGACTGTGTCAACCTGTCTCCTGATTGTCCTACTCAGGTGTCTCTGGCTATGCTGTTCGTTAGGTGACATACCCTCTAACAAGGTCACTTCACTCCAACCTGCCCTCCAAGTACTATGGCCACTAGTCTAGAAAGGAACGAGCAGTCTTGATGTCAGCCTAGAAAGGGCAACACATAACCCAGCCCCCCTTCCTTTATGTTCCCATTGATCCGGTGGTATCTCAATTGTCATTATTATCTTAATCTGCCTCCCCTCTCCTGCACCCAGACTGGGGTTCTGAGAGAAGGGACTAGGTTTTGTGCTCTTTAAGTTGTAATTCTCAGCATTTCACCAGTGCATAAAAAGTTACTTGCCTTTTGTGAGTACATAAGGTGAGTCAAGTCAAATGGCTCTTCATTGGAGGTATGCATTGGTCATTATTTACATTTTGCCCCCCTCTGCCTGAAATGACCCCTCCTTCTGTACACTTAATGAGTCATCCTTTACGATCCAACTGACATTGCTTCCTGAGAAGTTTTATTTTTAGCCCCTCAAACTTTCCCTTTTCTGTGCCATGCCAGTGTATTTTTTTAATAGACATCAAAGACATTTCCCAAGACCTTGTTTATATTCTTTGAAATAAACTTACCAAATTTTTTCTTTGTTAAGTAACTTATTTATTTATGAGTCTTATTTACTCATAGAAGGAGAGCATCTTTAGGTATAAAGAAAATGAAAGCACTTCCTTAATCAGTCTTCCCCAAACCTAGCACAGACCTGGCACATAAGAGGCACTGGACAGTGTGAATTGATTGTGACTCTATTGATCTGATTTAAACAGTATTGAGTTCAAATTCATAAAGGAAATTCATCTTAATTAAGGGTTTGTAGTATAATTGATAGGTCAAACAAAATGGATGAATTACAAAAGGTGTACAGTTAATGTTTACTTTGGGTAGCAAATGATTTTTATCATTTTGACACAGTTTAAGAAAATTTTATTGGGAGTTTTTTCTTCCTGGTGTTTTCTTTCTCTTTGCACAACTAGAGACATTCATTGTCCCCAGAAAGCTTAGGATAATGGAAGAGAGAAGGAAAAGTCATCAATATTCAACTTTTGGCTTCCAAGTAGGATGTAAAGCCCAAAGGAAGACAAAAGTTATGTAATCAGTGTGTGTGTGTGTGTGTGTGTGTGTGTGTGTGTGTGTGTGTGAGAGAGAGAGAGAGAGAGAGAGAGAGAGAGAGAGAGAAGGCTTTCCAAATTGAAGCATCTTCTTTGGTGTAGCAAGAGTGAGTCTTAGAGGTATGAACATAGAGTGTTATTGTAAGCTCTGGGTAGTGGAAACTCAGCATGTACCAAAGATGCTTCTTGACAGAAGAGAAAAATACCCTTACTAGGAAATTTGAGCTCCAAATCTACAGAGTATTTGTAAAAATAAGAGTAAGGTAACAGAACAACAAAGAGACCATTTTAGGTGAGAAAGGAATGGCAAATTTAGGTGCCAACAGTCATTTCCCTCTGCCATCAACAGAAATGTGGACCCAGAACAAGACAGAATCTGATCTAAAGAATGAAGTTGCTTACTGATTACATTTTGTGTAATGTGTGGACACAAGCTTGACTGCACAATGTTTGGCCTAATGGCTTTTGAGAAAAAAGGATTGCCCAGACCAGAGGGGAGGTCTCCACAGCTCTGCTATCTGACTTTTGTGTGCAAACCACTGCTAAGCCACCCAAAAGGCTTCATGAAGGGCCCAGGAGTACATCAGTAACCCAGACAATAGAAGGTCAAGAAAATAGGCAGTTGAGATTAGATTAATTCTGACTGATGAAATACTACGGTAATGCAGTAAGACTTATAGGGAACAGACATTAATGTCTGGGTGAGGAATTCTTATTTAAGAAGCTATTAGGGTTGTCCACAGAAACAGAACAGACAAAAAGGTCTACCATAAGGGATCTTCTTACACAAGGATGAAGGCTAAGGAGTCCCACAATCAGGGACCCCAGAAAACCAGTGATGTGGCTCCAGTCCCCGTCTGGAGGTTTGAGATCCAGGAGAAGCAATGGCATATGTTCCAGTCTGATGGCAGTAAAAGATCAATGCTTCATCTCAGCAGCCAAGCAGAAGGAGAGCTCTCCCTTATGCTTTTTGGTTCTCTGCAGGCCCTCAAAAGACTGGGCCCACCCGCACTATGCTTTACTCTGCTTTACTCAGTCTGTCAATTCAAAGGTGTATCTCTTCCAGAAACAGAATCACAGACTCACCCAGATATAGGCGCCCTGTGGCCCAGGCAAGTTGACATATAAAATTAATTATCACATGATCTATGCCAATTCTTTTGAAAACTTATGAATCTACGTATGGGAAAGGATTGCAACGTTGTCTGCCTCCAAGTTGCCTTCAGGTCTAATCTTTTCCTGTTACTGCAAATCGACCAGAGTCGAGTCCAGAAGGGATTGTTCTACTCCAACATCACATGACAGATGAATTTAGTGACAGCTCTCAGCATCTTCTTGGCGGTGAGTCTCAGGAGAGGCAGGATTTCCTTGCTGCCAGGTTGGCATAGGCCAAGAGTCTTCTGTAGATGAAACATCAGCCTTCAATGCCATCTCAGCACCCACTTCCCATATTTTTGCTGCCTGGCCATGTGAAAGCAGAAACTCATCCACTCAGCACCATTCCCAAGAATGCTGTTTCTTCTTCTCTCAACTTTGAACCAGAAAATCAGGTAAGCCTTAGAGCCGTGGACCCAAATCATTTTTGTCTCTGCCATTTACTTTGATCATAATCCTTCTTATCATTTTTCTCATCAAAATATCAAGAGAAGCCAACATGATCTCTAAAGTTGCCTACATACTTTGAAAAACAATGAAATAGGTGCCATGATTATTATGGTTACTTTGAGGGGTAAAACTGGCACACTTGTGGTGGCACTAGATGAAGAGGAGAGAAGGAAGAAACGGGACAGTACTTGCCACTGGTATCTCAGAGTCTAGAGAGAAGTGGGTATTTAAATCATTAACCGCAATATCCTGTGATGAATGCTAATTAAGGGATATATTTGATCTAACCCATTCACACCATCTTATTATCAAAACCAGGTGACTGCAGAATAAGCACCCAAGGTTAGGAGCTTCTTTAAGGGCACAGACGACTGGTTTCCAGATGAGACCCATGACCTCTGCTCTATGGCATTGTCACAAGGTTCTAACTCACTGCACCACAAACATTCTCTCCAAAGCTGCACGAGGGGATTAGAGCCTCAGTGTCAAAGGCCATGAATGAACATTTTTGTATTCCCATTACCTAACACAGAGCCTGGCATATTATAGGCACTCACGTCTGTGTTCATTCATTCATTCACTTCTTCAACCAGTACCTAGGCCAAATGTTATGCTGGGTTCTAGAACATAATGGTGAGTAAAAGATGCAAGGTCTCTTTCCTCAGTGGGTCTATATTCAGATGAGGGAGGGTGGACAATTACTAGTACACAAGCAATTAATCTAATATTTTGATAAATCTTACGATAAAGAGTACCAGGAGGTGTGTTGCACACAATAGCGTGGCCTAGAAACGTCTGTGTGTTCTGAAGAGGGAACAGTGTAAAAGCCCTGGTGAGAAATTCCTTGGTGCATAAGGATTAAGAAGCCTGGATTGCCATAATCAAATCTACTGAAGGGAGAGGACAGTGCGACATGTTTGTAGGGGTGGATAGAGGATTTTCTGATACCATGGCTGTGGGGGATGAGGAAAAGGGAGGTATAAAGGATGATATCTAAGCTTAGTTAAAATGAACTGGAAGGAAGGAATTAGGAAAGGAAGTTGGGAAGGAGCAAAGGAGAGAGAAAGAAAGAAGGAAGAATGAGAAAGAAGGAGAAACGATTGATTCATTTATTGACCTCTATTTCTGCACTAGATGCAGAAAAGATGCATGTTTTTCTGGAGTCTGCAATCTAAAGTATTAGGCTGAATTTGATGATGCTCAAAGGAGAACACAAGAGAATACTCAATTAGAATACAGCCTCTAAAAGAAGAGACAAAGCATTTTGATAGTAATACAGGTCTGGATCGTTTGGGCAATTAGTCACTGCATCCCTGTGATTCCGCAGGGATGGAAGGGAAGACTTTTCTTGAAAGATGAAGTAAGATCCAAGATATGACTGGGTGGAGAAGCACATTCCAAACAGGGAGAACAGCCTGTACTAATCAATAGAAATGTGAGCAGCCCTGTGCATACATAATAACTCTCAAGCATTTCAGTGACACTAGAGGGTAGAGTAAAAGAGAAGTATTGAGAGATGGGATTGGAATGTCAAGTAGTGTCACATCAAGTACTGTTTTTATGCCAAGACGAGTTTGCCGGTGGCCAATGGTTCTGAAGCTCTAACTCTGCTCATCTGTCTGTTTTTCCAGGAGCCAAACACCTTCTTGCCTCTAGGACTTTGCAATTATCCACACCTCTACTTACCTTCGTTATCATTCCTTTCTGTGCGGTTCCCACCAACCATCCATGAAATCTCAGCTCAGATACCACCGTCTCAGAAAGGACACCTCTTGCAGCTCAGTCTGTAACTCATTTACTTGTTTTCTTCTCTCACTCTGAGTTTTTCTCTTTTTGGTGTTTTTACTGCATGTCACCATCTTGGTTATGTATACACTTATTTATCTATCTTCGGGCTTCCTTTACTGTGGTCATAGTTCAATGGGAAACATTTTTTTTTCTATTTTGTTTTCTTTAGGATTTTCAACACCTTTCAGAATAATATTAAGTATTGTTACTATTAAATATTAAATAATATTAAATATTTGTGGAATGGCTGAAGGAGAAAAATATTGATTAGGGAGCCATATGGTCCAACTTGCCCTTTAGAATAGGAATTTGGGTGAAGTATTGAAGGCTTGCATCTCTCTGATATTCTAAACTAAGCATGTGGCATAAAAACATGTTCAATCAAAACCATGTTGAAAATGGATTAGAAAGGTTCAGGGACACTTTGAAGCCTGATATTTATCATTTCAGGACAGTAGATCCAACATCCCTGGTTTTGGTTTGGGTTTTATTCCAGTAAAAGACAGACCCCCTTTTCTGTACTTGACATCCTCTTCAGCAGTCCAGAAGATTATTCTAGGACATTACTACATTTAGTGGCATGGTGGGGGAAATAAGCTAAACTATTTAATTTTTTCCCGGATGAAGAATGAAGCTTGCTGAATTTATGTGAGCTTAATACTCACATAATAAGATACCACTTAATGGAGGATGGGAGTGGAAGTCTGAGTTTGGGAGGAACCTGGGTGGCTCAGTCGGTTAAGCCTCTGACTTCAGCTCAGGTCAGATCTCACGTTCGTGGGTTTGAGCCCTGCGTCAGGCTCTGTGCTGACAGCTAGCTCAGAGCCTGGAGCCTGTTTCGGATTCTGTGTCTCCCTCTCTCTCTGACCCTCCTCCTCTCATGCTCTGTCTCTCTCTGTATCAAAAATAAATAAAACATTAAAAAATTTTTAAATGATATTTAGTTTCCTTGGAAAGGAGGAAAAAAGAAAAAAAAAACCTTCTGTCATCTCTTTCAATCCTATCATACCTAATTTTATGTACTTAAGATGTTTCAGCAGTGAAGTGAAACTTATTTTCACTGGGTTTAGATCTACTTCCTTCATCCCCATCACAGCTTGGATATCATTGTGGAAGAAGCATCGAAATTAAGACCAACATGGCCTCCCATGGATCTCCTATTTCTAATGATCCCACTTCATGACTCCTTTTGTCCTGCCCCTGTGCACCCCAATAAAACACACAGTTCTTAGAGGCAATATTAACAAAGGTTAATGAGTATTTCAAAATGTATTAGAAAAGTTAAGAAAAAAGTAAGTAATCCATTGAAATACCAGTTTCAAGGAGTGGCTCTTCCTCTCTGTCATCAACGTGTAGTCAGATTTGGGCTTTCATTCTGAGCAGCTAAGAAAGGGAGCCATGCTAGACATCAATTCCAACTACTTTGCCAAATATTGTGTAGCTTGAAATATGAGACACACTTCAATGCTAGAGGAGGGTTAGTGTCTTTAGATTTTGGAGATAGTTAAACATGGCCTATCAGAAGCTACATGTTTTGTACTCCCATTGGTCTTTTACACCAATCCCTCTCTCACTACACAACTGCCTAACCTCCATTCTTTATTAGCGTGAAATTATGCTAGGAAAGAAATGGCAGATTATGATAATTATAATTGGTATAACACTATAAGCTAATAGGTTAGAAAGAATAAACCTTTGGAGATCCAAGTATAAGCCCAGTCTAGCCAGGTACTAACCCTTCCCCTTTTCATCTTGGCTAGAAAGGAGTTATTACTGCAAATGTTCAGGGATTAATAGGCAGATGCATCAGATGTCTCAATGTTTGTTGTCCTGCACAAAAGGCTGATGGATGCATTTGGTCTGTGGAAATGTGAGTATTAATCCTAATACCATCATTTAAATCATGCTCTAGCAGTGCCTGGGGGGCTCAGTCAGTTAAGCGTCTGGCTTGGGCTCATGTCATGATCTCATGATTTGTGGGTTCGAGCCCCACGTCTGACTCTGTGCTGATATCTCAGAGCCTGGAGCCTGCTTCAGATTCTGTGTCTCCCTCTCTCTGACCCTCCCCTGCTCACACTGTCTCTCTCTGTCTCTCAAAAATAAATAAAACACATTTGAAAAATTTAAACCACGCTCTAAAAATCACAAAGCATCTTCACTCTACAGGTGCATAACACTGAGACAGTGATCTATTTGTGCCAGGTTGAGTGTATACAAAAATAAATATAAAATAGAAGGCTATATAGAGAGGCTATAAAAGAAAGGCTCAGCTTCCTGGCCTGAAATCAGGTAGATCTGCAGGGAATTCTAGCCTTCCTGCCTTTGAGCTTTGTAACTATGGGTAAGTTAACTCTGCATGGCCTCATTTTTTTATATGAAAATTATGGATAATAACAGACCATACTTCATAGGGTTTTTGTTAGGATTTAAAGAGATAGTATAAATAGAGTGCTTAACATAATAAGATTTGACAGTCTATATATTTTAGCTATTTCATTATATTAAGGAGACACCATAACCAAGAAGATATGACGAGAAGGGGGGAAGCAGGAGGAGAATGCTTCTCATTTTACATGCCCAGAAACAGTGTCATGGATACTAAGTGACTTGGCTTCAGTCACAAAAGTCCTGAAGCCTTGGGTCCAAGCTCAAAGTTCTAAATTTTATCTTGTTTCCACGATCCTGGGACTTAATGAAGGAACTGAGCAGGGTGTTCCTAGGGGAGGCGACCTGTCAGTGCCCATAAGAATTTCCACTGCAGAACCTTTTAAAAATGAGTCTGAGGAGGAAGAGTTTCCAACTCTTTTGTTTCCATTTTTGTCCCAGTGGAAAAAAAAAGTGTGTATTACAGACTTGACTTACAAGGACTTAAGAGGAGGAGCCCCTTGTACTATTTGAGTTACTAATGGGATAGCAAACAGTCCCTGTAATTTACTTTGTACTTTGATAATGTCTTGGCTCCAAGGGTCACACAGGCCTTTCCAAACATTAACTTACTTTCCCCCCCCTCAACGCTTCTGAAGGGTCAGAGTAGGTTAGGACTCCCTTTGTTTCACAGATTAAAAAACTGAGATCTAAGAGGGTTATGCATTTTACCAAGGTCACCCTGCAAGCCAATGTGCTATTCAATCCGCTGCTCCCAGATCCAGACACTCCTGAAACTCACATGGGGAAATTTGTTCAGGATGTTTTTCATCCTGACCTGGAACTGCCACCAAATGTCATCCGTGTTACTTTTCTATACATCTCAAGCAATGCCTTCAACAAACAAGAATATATTGCATCCTGACTTCTTCAGGACCCTGCAGCTAAACGAGGTGAAAAAACCAGAAGCATATCTAAGTGCAAAATGTATTGGTTGCAAGAAAATATTACTTATCACGTTAAGAGGGAGTGGGGGAGGTTGATTTGTTTTAAAAGTTAGGGGGGACAATATAGGGGAAATGTGTGCACGTGTGAACCAGATTTTCAGCACCTTGTCGGAATACAGGGAACAACAGTGAGATTTATCCAGTTAGGAGCCCACATATACTGAGTGCTAGGCACCAGTTTAGAAGCATTCACTTAGGCAAGTTCATTTAATCACCAGAAGACCCCTGGTTTCTGTACAATATTTGCTCAGTTTTAAGGTGGAGGGGGCAGACAAAGCTAAATAGATCACTTATTCGCTCACATTCTTATTCAAAAGTTACCTTACCACTGAATCCTCTTCCAGGGCACCTTGGCCACTCCTGCCGCTTTCCCTGCTTACCAATTAACTCATGATCAGTTAAGGATCTGGTTTATTATTTAGTCCCTCCCATTAGAACTTCATGTTCATAACAGCATGAAGCTTTGGCTAATTTGTTCACTGCTGCATCCCTGGTGCTTACAAGAGAGCACCCAGTACATAATAGGTCCTAACAAATAATTGCTGAATGAATGAGTGAATGCGTTCATGTGCTCATGACAGCTTATAACTCTTAGTAGCACGCAATTGTGGTTGCAATTTTACGTTATTTATGTGGTTATTTGATTAAGCTTAATCTCACTGTCTACAAGGATCTGTGGAAATAGAATATTTCAGTTTGATTGTAAAGTATATCCCAGTGCCTAGCGTAATGCCTGGCAGAAAGTAGTTCTCAATAAATATTTTCGAACAGAATAAATGAATACAGCAGTGTGATCGAGTTCAAACAGTAAAAGTGTAACGCTGCAAGATTTGGAAGCTTTTCCATTTATTCAATAACTATTCAGCAGCAGACTTTATTGCTACCTTCATGGAGCTTACTAGCAAATGGTGGATTTCTCACACCAAATCTCAAGCTAGATCCTTATTACAAATCTATAATTTAAATAAAGAGCAATTTAATTTATGTTTTCACATTTAACTCACAGCTTAGACATGCCTTATAAATAAAAATTTATAAAAAGCCTTAAATATCTGGCAACTTCACCTGTCTGGAAAGCAGGCAAGAGGCAGAAAGTAAGCCAGAAAAGCCTTTTTAAACTAGTTTAAAGTTTGACAACATAAAAGTTTCTTACATCATATTTGATATTCCCTTTACTCTAAAATATCACAGACCTGCACTGTTATCTTCCGGTCCTTCTGCCTCTTAAGTACTTCTACCCAGTCCATCCCCAAAATTCAGCATGAAGCACCATAGGCTCTCAGTAAGCACTTGTGAGAGCAAGGAGGAGGGAAAGTTTGGGTTCTGTGGTTCATCACTGAGATCATGCTCAATGTACATCTCATATCCTTTGCCCCTCTTTCCTTGTAATCACCTGGAACAGTTTCAAACCTTCATTGAATTAAAAGCTCTTCAAGTTTCATGCCTGTGCTCATGGCTGCTGAAATATCTTGTGAAAATTAGACAACATATTGAGTGATCTCACTTTAAATGTATGACTGCTAATTTCAAGTGGGTGAGATTTGAAATTCAAGAATATTTGAATTCAAGGACATTTCCGTAGTCCATCCATTCTCCCAGTGTCTTAGACTACTATCTCCCTCCTCTCTTCTTACACTTCCAATTCCTCTCCCCTCCTTACTCTCAGTGAATGACTCCCCCACCCCATTTCAGTGAAAGTAGACTCTATCAGAAGAGAACTTCATACTGGTGCTATCATCTGTACCTGGTGTCTGAACTCGTAACTTTCATCATCTTTTGTATTACTGTGGAAGAATTGTCTGCACTCAAATCCAAGAGCATTTCCTCCACTTGTGCCCTAGACTTCCTTACTTCTCCTTACTCAAGGGCTTCATTCCAGTAAATTTCCCTTCTCCTGTATCTCAGCGCTACTGACTCATTCCCATCAGCAATGAATGTGCTGTAAAGTAAAATATTTTCCATCTCTTGGTCCCACATTTGTATCAATTCTTTTATGCCTTTTATGGAAAATTATACCTTTAGTTCATTTCAGTTTCTCTCTAGAACTCTCCCCGACTGGTCTTCACCAAAAAAATTTTGTCCACAATCCTTTGTTTCATAAATCCAACAGAGCAGTCTTGGCTCTCGTCTTACTTGACCTATGCACAGTGCTTGACACAGTTAATTACGCACCCTCTTAAAACACTGTCTTCACCTGCATTCCAGGAAGCCACTCTCTCCTGGGTATCCTTCTTCCTCAATCACATTTTCCTGGCTTATTCTTTTCTTCAACACCGATAGGAGTTGGAGCTCCCCAAAGCTCAGTCCTAGATCTTTTCTTTACCTAAACTTATTCAATTGACCTAGCTAGAGGCAGAGCTTAAAATTCCATCTACGTACTGATAACTACTATATTTCTGCTACTACTATGTTTCTAGTTCAGACCTAATCCCCAAAACACCAGGTTTGCTTATATACCTACTGACTTGACACTTCCATTTGGATGTTTAAATAGCATATCAACTTTAGGCTGGCCAAAATCAAACTTGTAAACTCATTTCTTCCTACCCTGGCTCTTATCACAATCTTTCACAGTAAAGTTCATGCCAACATCATCCTTCCATCACTCAAGCATAATATCCTAGCACTGTCTTGTGTTCCCTTTCTTTACACCTAATATCCTGTCCATCAACAAGTCTTGGTATTTTTGCCTTCAGAATCTATTCAGAACCTGACCATTCTTACTCTTCACCTGCTCTCGTTGCTCACCTGGAGGCCAGAGATGCCTCCCAGTTTTCTCCTTGTTTCTATCCTTGCCCTTTGCATTCCATGCTTAACACAACATCTTGAGTAATCCTTCTGGATGTAAATCAGATCATGTTACTCTTCTGCTCAGTAACGTCCAGCAGCTTCTTACCTTCTTAAAATGGCCAGCGAGTCCCAGATGATTTGGACTTGTTAACTCTCTGATCTCATCTCCTAGTACTGTCATTTTGGCTAAACTTCTCCAACTGGGTTATCCTCCCTAAACTTCTAAACATGTCCCCTTGTTAACATTTGTAGGTCCCTCTGTCTGGACCATCCTTTCTTTACAAATATACACGGAAGTCATATTTTTGTTAACAGTCCCTTTCTCGTTGAGGCTCTCTCTGACTTCTTCCCACCTTGAAGAATGATATCTTCCACAGCTGCCCTGGTATAGCCTATTTTGTCTTTATTTCATTTTTAACCATACAATTATATATATAAACCCTAACATATGTAAATAAATAAATATATATATATGTATATACACACACACACACACACACACATAAGTGTTGAATGATTACATTATAGTTGGGAAGATGCAGACAATAAACAAATAAACATATACATAAATACGTACATACAAATATATACTTATATAATTTAAATATATCCTCATTATGAATATACTTAATTTATTGTCCACATCTTCCCATACAGAATGTAAGTACAATGAAAACAAGGACTTTTCCTCCTTGGTTCTCTGCTGTAGTCCCCCCCCACAGTGTCTGGCACTTACTAGTGCCAATTATTTTCCAAATAAACAGAGAAAAGGGAAGGAAAGTAGCAAGGTCAAACACCTGTACCTACCACATTGTACATTTTTACATCCACGTTATGTATGAAATGTTATTATCTTTCTTTGAGATTTTTAAAGTGTATTAAATACATATGTATTGAGGGCCCCAAGTTCTTCGCCCTTGAGGAAGGAGAAGAGAAATAGACACATAAATGAAAACTCTATGTTGTATGCCAGATGGTGTGATGTCTATAGAATAGCCCTTTCCAGCCCCTTCTTTCTCATTTTGGCATGGCAAGAATTGACTGGAACTCAGTTCTACCTTCAAGGATCACTGTCTCTACAGAGAACAGCCTCCATGTCTCTCTGGATCATCTTACCTGCTCAGCCTCTGTTGACATCTGAATTCGAGACTGCTCTCGCGGTACTTGCTCTTGAGAGAGTCTACATCATAACTTCATAAGGTCAGGACATATTCAAGATGTAAAAGGGGAAGATACATCCAATAATAAAATATATCTTTAGCCCTTGAGAGACCGAATGCAAAGTTATTAGCAAGAATTGCCCCCTCAAAATCGCTATTTCCAGAAAACTGCTTTTTTTTTTTACTGTAAATCTGGAATATTTGAAAACTTGCCAACAATTCAAATGTCTAACTGCCTACTATAATCCTTTACAAACCAAGAATCTTTTTTCTCTCAATTTTAATAGCATTTGTGAGAATTCACTCAGGGTTTGGAATTTTTAAAAAATATCCTTTGCTGAAAGAAGTATAGTAGATACAAGAGGGAAATGAACATTCTTAACAGATAACAAATACTTAGAAAATTGTCCCACAATACCAGGTATTTGTGTGACAATCATCTCTGTCTGTCTGACCCTCCTCCTTCACTTCCTCCTCATTTCCCTTTACCCTTCATTACTGGTCTTATGCTCCCTCACTGTGTTTAAATTTGCATATCAAGATCTAAGCAAGTTTATACTCTACTGAATCTTGCCTTGTTGTTGAAACATAACAGAATCCTCTGGTGCCGATCTGTGGACACACTGCTCACCCAAACACTGCTGAGGGAACCACTCTGGTATTGTTGATTCGCTCTGAGATAGGAAGTGATAGAATCATACACAGAGCGCTCACCCATCCAACTCAACCTCGTTTTTTGCTGATGATTCTGAAGGTTTGATGCTGCTCGCTGATAACACCTTGCATACCCGAACAGTCAGTTTATTGTGATAGCTGAGAAATCTTGTTTTAGAAAAGACTTTCGGACTGCGTTCAAGTTCAAGTTTTCATAGCAAATGCTTGAGAAGCAAAGATGAGGGTGGAGTGGATTCCAAAGCTAATTTACATACAGCCTGTATTTTCACATACTTGTTCCACTGCGTAATAACACCTTCAGGAATATTTGAACATCTAAGGGTGGGTTTGAGGTTGGGTTGAGAGTGTGCATGGATGAGAGGAGAGGGGATTGGAGGAGACCAGGAAAAGAAGGTATGGTAAGGTAGCAGTAATAATAATAATATTTATTAGATCTGAGAATGTGACAGACATAATGCCAAGAGCTCTATCTACATTTTCACATTTAATCCTCTCAGTAGCCTTATGAGGCAAATGCCATTATCAGTCCATTGTACAGATGATAAAGTTGAAGCTTAGATAATTTTTGAAACTTGCTTAAGCTTATAAGACTATTAAATGACAGAGCCTGAAAATGAGCTCATACTTTTCTAACTCCTGATTCTGTGTTTTTGACTGTGATGAATCAGCTGAAGGTCCCCAATGGGAGACCAGAAAAATCAGCTATTCAAGACAGGCCAGATCACTTCCTGTAAACACCCACCCCAAACTACCATTCTCGAGGTCTGTACTGTGAGAATAAGGCATACATGAGAGACCCTGGTCAACATGTGATCTTTGTCAGTCATGGACGTATCAAATACTGACAATGTTTTTGCTTACTCTTTGTTAGAATGAAAGAGAGTTCACAAAGGTCAGTGTGTCATTAGGCATAAGGAAACTGGGAGGCTGGGTGATTCACTTGCTTTGGAGGTGTTGGAAAGGAAAACAAAATGGCAACAATTAGAAAAATTTACCATGTACTTACCCTGTTGATCACACCCCTTGAGATACATAGCTAGATACATATTTGCATATATACGTACATACATGCGTACATAGACACACGCACACATGTCTGTCTATGTGCATGTTTTATGGCAAACTACATACAGGTCAATAATGAGGGCATTAATTGCATTCAGAAGAAAACATTGCATCTCAGAGGTTAAGAAACTTGCTCATCAATACAGACTGTCAATGACAAATCTCATGATTTGGGGCATGTCATAGAAACTTTCTGAGCCTTAGCTAAAACGAAAATTAACACTTGCTACCAGGAATCCTTGAAATATTGTACAAAAGACTACCGCTGGGCCTGGCACAAAGCAGGAGCTCATTACATGTATGCTGAAATAAATCTAGCCCCAGGGACCTCCAGGTGCCATGTTCATGCAGATAGACAGTGGAGGAGTCAAAAAGCCACCCCCCGTTTAACTCTGGGGCCACCATAAAGGTGACAGTGTGCATTATTGGAATGGATTCTCTGCGGTACAAGCAGAAGTCAGAATATAGCATGCAGCCCTAATTATGCTTTAATTGAACTACAATATACATCACCACTTGGCATAGGCCCTTTGAAGTCTGGGCATCACCACCCTGCCTCGTGGGAATGTGTGCCGTTACCACCGGCATAATTGTTGAGCAACTGACACATTCCCAACAGCAGATATTTCAGCAGGTAGTGATGGTAATTAGGAGAAGATTTTGATCTTGCTGACTTATGGTGAAAAGCAGGGTATCAAGGGATATGAATACAGACACAATCAAGTCATATTAAAGTCTACCATGAAAGCTCCCTCTAATATGAAGGACGAAAAAGCAGTAAAAACAAAGCTATTTTCAGTTTGAAGAGAAGAAAATGTTACCCTTTGATCCCTGACATAATATGACAGGGAAACAAAGCACTCAGACAAATCATCCTGTATGGTAATTATCTTTCTCATTTGAAATTTTCTATGTGGCAACCAAATTGCTGCTGCTTTAAAAAGTGCCTCCACTTTGTTCATTCAACAAATGTTTGCCAAATGGCTAGCATGTGCCAAGTACTATGTTAAGCTCATGGACCTTGCACTCAACTGGTCACAGTGGACCGGGAAAGATGGAAACATTTGTTTCAGATAATTACAGGACAGTGTGCTAGGCATCAAGAAAGGTTAGTGAGGGTGCCTTTGAAGCAAAGGATGGGAGCACTGTGATAAACTGGTAGAGGGAAGGCAGATGCATGATGAGTAGTTCTCATCTACTACTGTAGTGTTTACCCACATGGCTTCCTGGAGGAAGAGGCATTTGATATCATATAGGATTCAACTGTGCATTAAAGGGGAAAGGCTGTTTCCACAGGGCAAGAGCTTGTGGAAAGGGATGGAGGCTTAAGGAAACCTAAGGAATAGCAAGAAGTTTAACTCACCACCATTTTGATGTAAGTGGTAGGGCTGTGGAAGATGAGGACAGTGATGTGTGCTCTGCTACAAGATTTGTTCCTTAGCCTAAGAGAAGTGCAACATCTTTGAGCGGATTTGTAGAATCAAATGTCTATCTTCGAAGATCGCCAGAACGGATGATGAATTACACCAAAGGGGAAGGCTTGGAGAGCAGGAAGTCAGCTGGGAGGCTGTTGTAATCACCAGGAGAGAATTCCTAAAGATCTAGAGTAAGATGCCAGGAGGAGCAGTGGCAATAAAAGAGGCAGCTAGAGGAAGATCTCTCTTCTTAGAGGCTGAATTCAGAATAGAATGAACTAAGATCTAAGATTATGTTTTAAGAAAAAAAATCGAAGCTCATATTTAATGAGCTGTTCATTAAGACCACTTTGATTTAATATATGGGATATATGTGCTCTTGAAAAACATTCTCCACACAGGTTAGATTCTCATAACGTAAATCACATCTGAATATGTCAGAATGACTTATTAGTTAATACGCTCTTATTCTGAATGATTAAAATATAAATAATAACTCTCTAACTTATTTGCTTATTTAATTTGAATTTTCATGTTTTGGGTTAGCTCAAAGCATGCTTCATCTGCCTTTGCCACCAGTTCCATTTTATTTGGTCAAATGATATACTTTATAATAATGTATAGATAGTTCTCATCTACTACTGTAGTGTTTACCCACATTGCCTCAATTCCAGCAATGTTCTGATTAATTTTAGTTGTTTACCTATAACCTCAAGTTAAAATGAATGATCCATTTACTCTAAAGATAATTTGTGAATGGCATCAACGTGTTTTTGATGGAACTGTGTATGGATGGATGTACCAGTAAGAAAATAGTGGGTCCTTAGTGGATAGATGGGGAGAAGTGGACTTTGCAGACTCTTACACCTTCAGTAAACCCTGAATAGTAAAGTCATGTGGGGAAACTGAGGCTCAGAAAGACTAAAAACTCAGCCACAGAAACCAGCTGGGTCACTTTATAAGTAATTTAATGCCCCTCACTCACATTGTACAGATAATAGATAGACTTGGATAGACAAATACTAAAATAATTGTGTACTTCTATAGCAAATCAAGACAATGGCAAAAGAAAAGTGAAATGAAAGGAATAGCAGTTTCTTCAATATTTCACAAAGAAAAGCTAGTTTCAAACTTTAAAAATAAAGTGGCTTTGCATAAAAAAAATAAAGAATCCACCAGTCACTACATATACACTGTCCCATTTAATCTGCACAATTAACCTAATATGCAGCTGTTATTATCTCCCTCTTACAAATGACAAAATTGAGACTCAAAAGAGTTAAGTGACATGACCAGCATCATTCACTTCTGAAAGCTGAAGGAGGGAGTGAAGCCCATCTTCACACTCCCGTGGCCATTTCTAACCACCTCCCCCAGAAGCTGGGATTCCGCAAGCCAGCTCCTGGTACTCTGATATGAAGACTCTCCGTGGCCGCCTTCCATTTGCCCTTATGGAATTGTGTTTGAACTGCTCTCCAGGGGGTCATTGAGTGAACTACTGAAATAGTTTCTTGCTTAATACTTGGTAGATAATAAATAATTTTCTCCTAATAATTCCAAATACAATGTTTTAAAGACTCCAAGCCATGTGTGGATGCTTGCTGAACTCTCTCAATTATTTCATCAGGTTCTTATGAATGAATACAAAAAACAAACAACAACAAAAAACCAACAGGTCAAGTCAGTGGTCCATTCTGCCCCATGGACGACACAAATGCTGACACAAAGTGCCATTTGTCATATGCGCTTCATCATCTCAACTTCAAAGGATTCAGCAACCGCCCAAGCAGGTCAAGCTTGTCCTAATTACAAATTGTAACTTAACCTTTCATCATTTTAGCACAATCTTTTGAAAATGTATTGGTATAGATTTATGTGGATTTTACTCATTTACGCACCTGCAAACTCAAAAACACTTATTGAGTGCCTTTTGTATGCCAAACAATTTTCAAGATATAATGGATCCCAAGAAGAAGACCCATTGCCCCTAAAAAGTGCAGGTAAACAGACAAATGCTATGTGATTACAAATCAATTGTGATGGAGACCTAAAGAATAACAGGATAGGGTTGTATTTTCCTGTCGGGGTGGGGGCTTTAGGTAGCATGCCCCCATCATCTCAGGCTTCAGAACAAATGCACAGAAAGCAGATACGCTCTGAATCTACCTTTTGGAGCCAAGCCTAGAAGAGCCACAGCTGAAAGCAGAACCACCTTGCCAAAACCCAGTGTAGATCAGCCAAATGGTGGTCAGATCCCATGACAGACCGTGAAATCAAAAGCTCATTGTTTGTAACCCTTTTGTTCCATTTGGTTTTTCTTTATATAACATTATTACAATAGTCAACTAATACCAAATATATGGTCCTGGCACATGAAAGATGTTCACTAATTGGTGGATCTGACTGTTCTTATCCTTTATCTCCTAGCATCCCCAATCTACTGAAAATGGAAGGTACCTTTAAGTGAAGCTGTGTCTGTGCCATGTTTAAACAAAATATTCTACAGTTTCACCATCAGAGAGGACCTAGCTCCACATTACAGAAAAGGAAATTAAGGCATAAAAATTCATGGTTCCTTGCGTGCCTGGATGGCTCAGTTGGTTAAGCATCTGACTTCAGCTGAGTCATGATCTCACGTTTTGTGAGTTTGAGCCCCATGTTGGGCTCTGTGCTGACAGCTCAGAGCCTGGAGCCTGCTCAGATTCTGTGTCTCCCCCTCTCTCTGCTCTTCCCATGCTCATGCTCTGTCTCTGTCTCTCAATAATAAATAAATGTTAAAAAAAATTCATGGTGCCTAAAAGCCATTATTAAATGCATCATGTAAGACAAACAGGGTCAACTGTCATTTGTGAAAACTGTTTCCTAACATGCAGTAGGGTAGCTTGAGGAACCTTTTCCCTCTCCCTCAAAGGAGAATCAGTGCTGGGGAGCTGAGAAGTTTGGCTTGTTACTCCTGCCAAGTGGCTTTTCTTTAGAGGCAGACATAATGTCACACTTGAGACTCCAGGTAAAAAGAAGCACCAAATGATTCCTAGGAGAACTTCACAACTACTACTGAGGCAGGCAACTGACCCAGTTTCTCTTTTGATGGAAGCTGTTCTGAGCCCCCAGAAAAGAAAATTCTTGCAGCCTTCTCTAAGAGACAGAAAGTCCTGATGTGATGGTTGGATTTTTCTTTACTTTTAGCAACAAGAGAAACTCACACTTACTGCAAGCAATGTCTGTGAAAATTGAACTTTGAGATGGCCTGGTATTTGAGCATCTTGGCCTTGACCTATGTCATCGTTCTACAGGCTAAGTAAATGGACACATGGTTTTTTAACATTACTGTTTTATTCACACTGCAACTCTGTGCCTACCACTTCTTTGTGGCAGCAAAGGATTTAAAATGTGGTCCAGGTTGTGAAAAACAAAAGGAAAAGAAATTAACATGCACTGGTGGCCAACTATGGTACTTCTTTTGTATACTTTCCTTGTGATCTTCACAACAATCCTGTAGGGTAAGTAGAATATTTTATTTTAGAAACTGAGACAATTTAGTCTCAGAATGGCATCTTAGGTTAAGTTTACTGGAAACAGACTCTGTGGGAGAGATTTGAATGCAGGAGCTTTTTTGGAGGATCCAGATGGGAATCACACCTGTAAAGGAAAAGATGGGAGCGGAACTGGACCGAAGTTGATGCAGGTACAACAGAGTTCTCAACTGACTCAACTGCGTCTACCCCAGATGGAGACAAGGGATGGGATAGATCCAAGAAACTACACAAATAGCATTCTTTATTAAGTCCTAACTATAAATAACCAGGTAGGAAGAGTGAGTTCTCTGATTTACTTGATTTGCTCATTCATGCATTCGTTGATTCATTCATAAATCCCACAAACACTTAGAGAGTCCCTACTATGTGCTAGAAACTACTCTAAGTCCTGTATTCACTCTACTGGTTAAGTGTACTTTGAGGAACTTGCCCTTTGAGGCACTTTGAGGACCTTGCAGTCCAGCCCATGTGAATGGCTAAGTAAATTCAGTCTTAAAAAAAAACATATACTATAAAACTTACACCAAATTAAAATAAGGAGAGCCCTAATCTGCAAGCAAATTTCCCCTCAAGGCGACAGGAAATCCCTGAGGGACAAGAAGACACTTGCGTGAAGGATCCAACTATCCCTCTGCCTTGAAAACCAACCACTCTTTTGGGTAGGAACTAATTAATGAGTATACTTTTCTGTCTCATTGTCTCTGTTTGATGGATGTGAGCCTGCACAGAGGCCAGAGTCTGGCTTGGAGTGCTTCTGAATTTGCCCTTCTATCAGATGCAATCTCTAAAGTATTCTCTCCGCCATGGGGATAAAAAAATGTCCTTACTGTGAATAATAACCCCTTAAATGAAGTGACTCTAAAGAAAGTAGATTGGAAAATAAAGACTGAGCTAAATAAACATGTCATAATAGGTAAGAAGTCCTGCCAGTACTTTTCCACTGGGACCCTTGGCCCACTATCCATCAATATTTGGGGCTCAAAGGTAGACAATGTAATTAGCATGACAGACACTATTTGCAGGGAATTCAGTGGACATAAAAAAAGCACAGTTCTGGCTTCAGAACATCCCCATCAGCAGAACAAGATAAACCAAATATCAACAGGCAGAAATACTTAATAAATACAAAGTGACATTTCCTTTGAGGTTTCTTTTCAAAGTTAACCAATTTGAAACAGACACGATGCACCAACAGCATGTTAAGCTCTGAATCTATTGTTATGTCCCAAAAAGAAACCTGCAGTCATCTATACTACATAAATTGTACTGTCTTGCAAAATAAAATTAAAGGGAGTAAGGATGACTTATGGTTAAGAGGAAAAGAGGGAGTTGACATTTAAAGAGTGTCAAACTGAGGTTGAATTATGCTAATCTAATTTCTTAGAAGTACCCAAATCAACCAGCTTAATTACTAAAAGAGAGTGAGAGAAAACCCGTCTGGAAACTACGAAGATGATCTCACTCCGCAACTCACTCATTTAGCAATATGCATTGAGCACCTAGCTACTCTGTGTCAGACATTCTTCTAGGAACCATTCAGACAAAGTGGCATATACAAGAAAAAAGTTCTTAATTTCTTGAAATTCAAGAAGGAGGAGAAAAAGAGATAATTATCAAGTACAAAAATAAATAATACAAATAGAATAGTGAGGATTGATAAGCACTTTGGGAAAAAATTAAAGCATGGTTAGGACATAGAAAATAATGTCAGGGCCAAGTATTTCAGATCGAATGGGGGATGCTGGCTCCTCAGAAGAGGTGACATTTGGGGAACAATTAGAAGGAAGAGAAAGAACCTTCTAGAAAATCTGTGGAGAGAAGTGGACTCCAAAGAACAGGAAACAGCCAACACAAAGGCCTTGAGGTGGAAACAACTTTGGTATAAATGCAGAAATTCTGGAAAGCCAGTTCATGGTCTGTTCACAAAGCTGTTTGTCTCTAGGACACCTCTAGGCAGTATATGGCCTCCTAGAGGAAGGGTTGCTGTTCCAATGTTGCCCAAAGACACTAGATGCAGGCGTGGGAGATACAGGCGCTTTGGGAGCAAGAGGGAGAATGGCAGGAGATGTAACTGGCAAAACCAAACTGTGATGTCATTGGAAAAACAAAGTGCCTAAAGTCAGATGTCCTGGTTTCTGATTCAGATCCTGCCACTCAGGGCAGAGCAATTCAAGCTCTGCTTAGAGCACCTATACCTCCTCTGTAAGACGAGAATGTTGAACGTCATCCCTAAGGCCCCTTCCCCCACCCCCTCTGCAATTTTGTGAACCTACTGTTTACTGTGCAATTTTAAGTGAGTGCCTTAGAACTTCAGACCTTGGAGATGCCGGCGGCTAATCCCATCGTGTGATGTTTGGCTTTGTTTGTTTAGGCTAAAATAATTAAATCAATTATGTTTTACACAATAACCAGGGAGCAATTTTTTAGTGAGATGAGTAAGGGAATTTGGAGACGAAACACGATGGAAAAAGAAGATAGAAGGCGGATGTGCGTCTTTTGCCATGGGTACAGAGCTCGAGCCCTCGTCTGCACCAGGCGGTGGCTGAGTACAGGAGTTTTCTGCGTTTTCAATATTGGAGCCTTGTGTTCTTGGGAACCAATTACAGATTGTCAGAAATTTTTAAGTAAGGCAAATAACTGCATAAGATGCGGGTATGCCATCCACTGAACGAGGAACAAGCCTACATTTTCAGAAGGCTGAAGAAACATACTTGAGTTTGATTTAACTATCCAGGTTAGATAGAAGGTAACTTCATTCTACAAATGAGCAAGCTGAATCTGGAAGTAGCTAAGAAAGTTGCCTAAAAATGTGGATTTCCAGCAAAGTCAGGGCTAGATGACACATTTCCGAATTCTAATTTCTTACTTTGAGATGTGCATAATTAAATATTATAAATATATTTAATCATAAATATGTAAATAAATAATAAGTATTAAATCAAGAATAAAGGAGTAAAGTAGTCCCATGCCAGGGTCCATGACTGTATCCGTGGAACTCAGGTTAGAGACGCCCTTCTCAACTCCATCTTGATGGCTCTCGTACAGAGTACAGACTGCACAACTTCTACCAACTACATTTTAGCCTTTTCTGACAAAACAAGAGAAGAAAACATTATCAACCGTACATACATTTGCTTTGTGCTTTCCAATATACTGAACTAATTGATAGCATTTCACTTGAAGTAAGGAGCAAATCTGATAGGACAGTGACAAAAAAGAAAGGGCTGGTGCCCTTATCTGATTGGTTAGGTAGTAAAGATTCAGAGAGGTAATGTGATCTTTTCCTGTTGACCCGGTGAGTAACTGGGGAAAATAAATTTTGATCTCAGAACGTTTAATGCCAAATACAACTCTTTCCCCCTCTTTTTTTCAGTAGAGAAGCATAAGCCTGATCATTTTTTTCCCTAAATCCTTAAACCTGCTGGACAAGAGTTAAAAGTATAAAGGCTTAGGAACTGCAAAGGCATTCTGCTATAATCTATGGATTTTATTTTTCCAAGGAATCTTTGTGTTCTGAGATTGAATCAGTTAGTTGTTCCCACACGGTGAGTAATGCGGCACGTGGGGACCAGGCTGAAATCAACTGCACATTTATTCTTGTCTTTTGGGGGCCCAGACCTGTCCAAGTGCAGAGAAAATGACCATGTTACTTAATGCCGAGAAAATGACTATGTTGCTTATGAAACGTATACGTGTAATTGAAGAACAAAAACAATTACATTAATTAAAAGAATTGCTCAGATTTTGGAACACAATGAAAGAGATGTAAAAGTTATAATAATTTCACCAAAATAAACTGTTATATTTAAGAAACAAAACTCCCCCACACTGCATTATGTTTATAATGCCACATAAACATTGACTAATAACGTTTTTCATTTCTGGGTTCTTTGTATTGGCGTTGGCGGAAGGACCAGAGAGACACGCAGATGAACGCCTGAGTGCACAGCCAGACCATCAGGACGGTGCATCTCAGCACTAAAAATGGGAGGGAAGCATTCTGGTGAAACAGATGGTTGCTAGGTGAAGATTCAACTTGTGACAGAAGTGGCTTCTTACGTCAGCATAGAATCTTGTCTAATTTCTGTTCAATTACATTTGGAAGTGTTTACAGTTGAGAAAGTCTAAACAAGAATGTGGCCAACGTACAAGTCTTATTGAAATATGTTGGCTTAACTGGAAAGGCCCCAGTTCTGCCATAACTCCTGGCTCAGGGCCTCTGTCCAGTCTCCTGGGCCCCCAGCCTTGGCTGGGCTTTGCTGCATGTCCCCTAATGTGTATTTACCTCTTTCGTCAGGACTGTCTCCTTGGACAGACATTGAGGAACTCCCCGTGCTTCCTGGGCATACTTACACTCCAAACCCAGATTTTGGCTTTGCCTCAGCTCTCCTTCTCAGAACCAGAAGACAGTCCTTTCCTGGGCATTTTCATCCCTGCCTCCAGGGTGCCCTGCCCAGGCCAAGGCTGTGGGATCCCAGCTATCCCTGAGGGGAATTTGGATGAAATCATTGTGGCCATTTTGAGAAAATCACTGAAAACCTTTGAAAAACAGAAAAAGAGTTAGAAAAGCTATAGGCTCCTTATGGAGGCAAACCCACATATTAAAAATAAACCATTTTAAATTAAACTGTAAGAAACACCAAACAGAGCGTCTATTAGCTAGAGTCATTTTGGAAAGAATATTTTCTGTTAAAGTATTGAAAATCACTCTTCATATGACTAAGACATGGGTTTTACTGTCAGTGTGAAGACAGAAATGTACAACTATATTTTCTCTTCAGCCTTTGGTGGGGATAAATGGTAATATCTCTTCAAGAAGAAACAGTAGGTCTCCCTCGCTTTTATACAAACTCTAGGGACAACTATACAAATGATGTCTCCAAAGGATTTGAGTTGACATATTTTAATAGGATTATAATAACACTTTGGCCAATGCTGATAATGTTTTAGAATGATGATAAATGTATCCAAGTGTATGAGAGATTGGTTTATTTAAAGTTGAATCTGAAGTTTATGTGCTTCATGTAAGTTAGGTTGATGAAGCTTTATGTTGTAAAGTTCTAAAGAAGGCATACTCCTCATCCTTATTATAGGAAATACATTTGTGGCTAAGTTCTATTATATCGGAATGTGTATCCAAACTCTCCACCCGAGTCCACTGACCTTTTACGTTTATAGCAAGCCATTTGTCAAGCAATATTTGAAATTTTTTGATAGTGGATCTGCCAATATACATACACGCATAAAAATACAGGCCACTAGCTTTGTCTTATAAGTGCATCATCTTAATGACACTCCATCAACCTGAATGAGCCACTCAAAGGCAAAGCAACCACATTCTCAGTATCAAACCTTATCATTTGGGAAATAGATAGCCATAGCATGTGTGTGGACAAGGAACGAAACACTTCATTGATTCCATTGATCGTATGGCCGTACTTCTGAAGAGAACAAACAAGTTCAGAGCTATTTTAAAAAACAACAGCTGTATAGAGTATGCATGCCTATTTAACTTCAGCATCATGGCTGAGAGAGCAAATCTGGAATCAGACTACCTGACCTCAAATCCTGGTCTTGTCACTCCTGAACTGAGTAACGTTGGGCAAAGTATGTTCTGAGCATCTGTTTTCCCATCTATAACTTATTGTAGGCTTTTTACAGAGATTAGATTATCTCTGCAAAGTTCCTGTCATTCAATAATGTTAGCTAGTCCACTTTTCTTCAACTTAGAAGAATAAAGACCTGTTGAGGTAACTCAAGAAAATTGACCAGAATGGTCTCTTATTAAATAACAGCCAGAGCTCTGATTTCTAAAACACACATCGTAGGTAATGGAGAGAAGAGAAGGGCCCCTGGGTTTACAATCAGAAGACCTGCTTTGAATTTTTTCCTGCATTTTCTTGAGCAAGTTGCTTGTTCTCTCTCTGTCTCTTTGAAATGGCAGTGACGTGACGATGCCTACCTCATACTGTGGTAATAGAGATTAATGACAGCAGCCATGCAAATGAACTAACACGGTGCCTCTGGGCAACAAAGAAGCTGCTAAATAAATAACTACTCTCCTAGCCTACTTACCCCTTCCTTAGACTCTGATGTCATAGTTTATCATTTATCTAAAGTGGATATGTGAGTAATGACATTCTCAGTGGTTTTAGGTCAAGACCATTTATCCCTAAAGCCAGTTCATGAGCCCCTATTTTAAAGTGCTTAAATATTTGCATAGACTGGACACATTTTCATCACAAAGTGGCTTCAAACTGCATCAGTAGAGGAAACTGTTTCAGACTTACATAAGCTTTCTGTTCAGGTGTGTTTCATGTATCTGACACTGGACTTGAGTGGAACAACTCGCTGTATGTTGCATTTCGCATTCATGGCCTTGAAATAAAGTGTCTGAGATAGTTTATGAATCTGAGTCATATCCTCCAGACTCCAGGCCTGTCTGGAGAAAGTATCACCCCCTTTTTATTGGAATCAGCCTCTCCTCCTCTTGGTTTAGGCTGTTCTCAGGAAGCTGACAATTTCTAGTCAAATTAAGTGGACCAAGAGATTTTATTTTACCCGCTGTTTTGCCAGATTTTAATAAGGTATGAAGGTGACTAATGTGTTCCAATTTAAGGCTGGGACAAGATAACCCTTCCCAGAAAGCTGGTTCTTTTTTTTCTTTCTTTTTTTTCTTTTTCTCAAAGACAATACAGTGCTGTGCAGTCAAAAGATCAGTTAGGGATTTCCATTCTGGTCAGAAGTCTGGTAAACATATGCTAATTTTCAAATACAGGGTTGACTTGAACTTCCCTAGTGTAAGGAGATTCTGTTTAGAAGTAGATGGAAAATCAATTCCTCGCTGGTTAAAAAATAATGTGTTCACTTGTTTTAAAAGTGAAAGAGGGGCACCTGGGTGGTTCAGTCAGTTAAGTGTCTGACTCTTGATTTCAGCGCAAGTCATGATCTCACAACTCATGAGTTCGAGCCCTGTATTGGGCTCTGCATTGACAGCAGAGCCTGCTTGGATTTCTCGCTCTCCCTCTCTCTCTCTCTCTTCCCCTCCCCACCTCAAAATAAATAAATAAACATTTAAAAAATAAATACATAAATAAATAAAAGTGAAAGAGAGGCGGCGGAAGTCAAACTTCCTCTTAAACTTAAACCTGTCAGGCCACAAGAGCTTCCTTAGCAAAATGTTTTTTTTTTTTTTTCTGTTGCCTGACATCAATGCTGTAATGGAGTGTCATGAGGTTTGTAGTCAGCATTCAGAAAATGATTTGCATCTCCCAGGAAAGTATTTGAACAGCTTTTCTAGCACTCCTGTTCCGGATGCTTTTCCTCAAGGAAGTTCAATGCAAAGGTCTGGCTTTTCAGTCTACCTCACTAATCTAGCTTGACAACAAGGCTCGACATGTTCAAGGACACATGCCGAGTTATTTAAGTATTTCTACTGTATGCACCTGCTACAAAGAATAAGGCAGTAAACGGTGGTGTGCGTACCATTGATGTTTCACACAACCTGCCGCAGGAGTCTTCATCATTATGAGAAGTGTCTTTTATTTGTTTTTATTTTGATCCCTTCTGGGCCATGAGGAAGATTCAGATTTAGCCAAGTGAGTTGCTGTAGCCCCTTACTGTGTGCCAAATATTAACATTGGATTTCACTTATAAGACTTCACTTGATCCTTGAAATGATTGCTGAGACATGCATTACTACCTCCATGAGCTTTGGGGGTTAAAATGACTTGCCCAAACCCAGTCAACTCTAAGTGGCTAGGACATCAACCTAAAAAACATGACAGAACAAGATTTGAAACCAAGTCTTCCCAAGGAGGGCTCTAGTTATATTTGCCAAATCTGTATTCAATAAAATACACTCCTATTGAAGAAAACAATAAAAAAACAACCCAAAAGTCCTATGGGTAAAAAAATTCAGAAAGCATAGAATAAAGGAAAGTTAACTGGTTTCTTAAACATAAGGTTTTCTTAGCACCATGAATGAGATTTCATCTTACACAAGATGAGAATAGGTTTGGATTGTATCCCAAACACTTTACCAGTGGAATCCCTTCTGTAAGGACATGGGACTCAGCACTTGTTGGGAAATGTTGTCTGTATTCCAGCTCTGTGTTGTGTGCTATTTTCTGAATTTCTTATAATATCTCAAAGAATGACAGGGCTCCATTTGTTTCATAGCACAATCCCCAGTGTACAAGTCATTAAAGATGTAGCTGGAAAAACATGGCCCCTACCCATGACACCATGAAGAGCCCACAAGGGATAACCCTTGTTGAGCTTATTTTAAGTACATTATTTGAAATCATGAATTTGGAATCACCTAAGGTAGTGAGCTACAGGCTACATCTTCTGAGAACATAGGTTCCAAGAGCCATGAAGGGACTTTTTATGTTCCATTTTGTAATTCTCTGGTAAAACGTTATAGGAATCAAAATTCTGGGAAATAATAAACTCTTGTCCTCAGGAGGACAAGAGATCATGAAACTCTTCTCTTTTTAAGTACGTGTCTGAGGAGAAAAAATTCTTTATGAGCCCATTCACTCCCAAATCAGCTGAGAGGGAATCAGGAGAGAGGAGATTGCGGAAGGCATGATAAAATCCATTGAACCAAAGCAAAACTTCCTGAATTCTAGGTGTCATGCATGTCCCACAGTCCCCATTTGGGGCTGGTTAATGTGGCTTTGCAGATGTGATGGGAACTGGAAATCATGGTGCAAGGAACAATCCTTCCTTCCGTTAACCGTTGTTAACAGCAAATGAACAATGTGAGACAAAGGAGGTGAAGAATGACTAATTCCCTCACCCCAGGTGGTTGTACTCACTCTCTGAAGTCACTGCAGCTGCTCTTGTTTCCCATGTGTGAGTGTGCCTAGAATCCTCCGGGTGCAGCCCCAGCTCCTCCCACCCCTAGGGCACATTGAGTCTGTCTTCTGTGAATGTCTGTGGGAGTGATGGGAAGTTCTTTCATCATAATGGCTGCTGGTCTCCAACCCTACTTACCATCAGCTCTCTGCAACTGTTGCTTCATACCCTCAGCCTCTTCTCTTCCATCAACAGCCTTGACACCCAGAAGACAGTATTTAGAATCCCGTCCCCCTTTATACTAAGGAATGTGGCTGCCATCTCTGTGAGTTGACTGCCAACCCCATGGTTTTCATCTTTGGTTGAAGTTTCAAATTTGGGGGAACACAGACACACACACAGCCATAAACAAATCTATCCAATGCATTCCAAGATATGTATCTTAACATGTGCCAATATAGTACATGTTAGTCTATGTTAACTTCTAGATATGTGATTTCATTTATTTATCACCCTAGTGAACTGGGATGTTGGTATAGAACAACAGAATTGTTCTGGCCATATCATACCACTGGACATCTGACTTTTGGCAAGAAACTTAATTTCTCCAGAAAACAAATCCTTCATTTGGGAGATAAGATTCTCACAGTATGATTCTGAGTTTTGATTATGCATTGAAAACCATTCTGCAGATTGTGACAGGTGATATGATTTTGCTATCTTACTAATTCATTGATTAAGCAAAAAATGTATTGTGAATCTGCTATGTGAAAACACTGGGCAAGGTCAAGGGCCCTCTCCCCCCCAAATAAAGTCATGTCCACCCTCGAGGACTTCCTATCTGTAATAGAAGTACTTAATGCCACTAAATTTACTTGACCTCTTAGCATTTAATCACATTCTCTTTCTCGAAACTCATTTTTATTGTGTTCTATGAAACTGCAGTTCAAGTGTTCCTTCTCTCTTTCCCTTTCTTCTTTCGCTATAGTTTTGGCCAGCTAAGTCCTGTTATACCATTTCTAAATGTTGATGTTCCTAACACATTGCTCTGAAGCCAAGTCTCCTAAACAACCTTAACTATTGGCTTTAAATTTCATCTCTGTGTCAAAGCTTCTAAAATGTACATCTCTAGCCAGAAGTATGATTTCTTACCTTTAAGACAATAGTACAACTAACAGGCTTTCACACTAGACATATCCATGTTGGAAATCTTGACCTGCCTTTGTAAATTTGTTACTACCTTTGTTTTTTTATCTAAGTAAATGCTACCTCCATTCACCTAGCTGAACAGTCCCCAAGCCTGGCCACCATTAGCTATACTCTCTGGAAAGTTATCCTGCCAAATCCTATCACAAATCTCCCTACCTTTGCTGCCACCATCCACGTACATCCACCAGCATCAGTCACCTGGACCTTGGCAATGGCTTTTTATCTGATCCCCTTGTGTCATCTTTCTCAAACAAAACATGTATTTTCTGGCTTAAAACTCTTCAAGGACTTCTCACTGCACTGGCCAAAACAACAACAACAACAATAACAACAACAACAAAACCATTTTTTAACATGATTGACCAGGCTCAATGACCTGGCTCCCTGGTCACATGCAGGCCCCATCAGGGCTGACCCCCTTGTTGCGATGTAGTTGTTTTAACCTTTCTTTGGGATGTCAGACACAGCAGCACTCTCCTGCTTTCCATCTTGCACTGTCCCAGCTTATCTTGAAGCCTTCCTCTCTACTTCATCTTCATTTAGCTGAGACCTACCCATACTTCAGGTCTAGATTAACACCACGTCCTCAGAAGACTACCCTGACTAACCCATCTACTGGAGATGGCCTGTCATTCTTTCTTTTAGAAGCCTGTACTTTTCCTTCATGGCACTTGTAATGATTTAATGTTTCTATTTATTTGTTTCCTGTTTATCTTTCCCACATAAGAATAAGCTCCACAAGAGAAAAGACTGGACTCCTTATATACCTCAATACTCAGACCCTAGTACAGGACCTGATGAATAGCCAACATTTAGCACATGTTTATAGAATGAACTAAGTACAGAATGATAAAAATTTTCTATAACCACCCAGATAATTGAAGGCTGACTCTTTAAAACCAGTTTTTCACTGAAAATATTTTGGATAATAATTCATGTTTATCATCTACCTGATTCTCACATCGCAGACATAAAACAACTTTTTTTTTCTTGATGACCTAGGTAACCAAGGAACAAAAGCTTACACAATTAATTCAGGCAAGACTTATATGTAAGGTCAAAAACCAACTACACCAGCACAAGGTACAGAAACTTGGCTTTATAACAGTTATTGAAAACATAATTCAGGGGTTTTCATTTGACTAAAAATTCAAAATGAGTCAACTATATACTATGGCTGCTGGAACATTAATATAGACATAGTTACATTCATAGAACTATAGATGCTAAAATAAGGTGAAAGTTCTTTTCTTCTCTGGACCTAAAATTTCTGTTTTAGGACACCAGCATTTAAGAGGTACATACAAAGCTGCAATGTATCAGAGGGAAAGGTTACTTGCTTGCCTGATGTTTGCATTCTTTAGAACTCTGAGTCCAGCTGATGTCCCCTATCATTGGATAATCATTAGTCTCTCAGGCAGACTTCTCTCCTCTCATTGTTCCCATGATGTGCTATCAGCCCCTGATTTCCCAAATCCAAATTGGTCTGTAGGATCTCTCCCTGAGCTTCACATGTCCCAGTGCACACTGGTGATCTCTGCCTCATAAGGTACTTAAACTTAAGCCAGAATGTTGCCATTTATAGCAGTACTTTCTACCTGCTCCCAAATCAAAAACCTGAGAGGTAGCTTAGCGTCCCCTTCCTTGGCTCCCACACCTGCTGGAGTGGCGTTATTCAACACTGGCCCGCATTGAGATATGAATGGTCCACCATGCTCCGGCACTATTTCAGAAACTATTCTTGCATTGGAGGGGCTGTTAGGTGTCTTAGCCCCAGCTGCTACATGCAACCAATACCATTACCTGAAGTGCTCAAACTGCAGACTTTTATTTCTCACAATTCTAGAGGCTGGGAAGTCCAAGAGCAGGGTGACAACATTGTTGGGGTCTTGATGAAGGAGGGCCTTCTTTTTCTTTTGCAGATGTCTACCTTCCTGGTGTGTCATCATATGATCCAGAGAGAGTGCCCTCTGGTCTCTTCTAGAAAGGACACTCTTCCCATCAAGGCAACTCACTGTCATGAACCCATCCAAACCTAAACATTCAGTCCATATCATTGGGCCACAATTCTATCAAATGAGATGCTGAAGCTTAGGAAAGCAGAGAATTCAGTTGACCGAATTTTCTAGAAAATAGGTCATTAGAACATGAATGAGGTTTCAGAGTTCTTCCATGGATGTAGAGTTCAACTGTAAACAATTCCTTTGGTGGCATTCATTTTGCCTGCTTAATTATGGCTTCTGTCACACCAACCTATTTTACATCATACCTTTGCTGGCATTATCTGCCGCACCTGTAACGCCCTGCCTACCATCACCAATTCTCTGTCTGAAGAGTTCCCAGTCATCCTTGAAACCACAACAAGCTCTTCTCCAAGGATGTCTCCTCTAACTGCTCAGGCCTGGCTAAGCCTTCCTCATTTGTGTCTACCCAGTCTACTGGGCCTGCCATGGTCATAACATGTGCTACTTTGTGCTATAATGGTTTGTGCAACTGAAATAACTCAATTCGTATAGAATTTAAATGCCATGAATAACTGTTCCAAGTTCTGGGGAAACTCCAGGACCTGCTCAGTATTTCCAAGAATTTGGAAAAGTTGGGGGAGAATGTTTTCTTCCCTTGTCCCAGCACACTCTGCACTTCTACTTTTTCGCATTCTGAAGTCCCAAATTCCAAATATCACATAACCTAAGACATATGCTGTCCTCACTGGCCTGCTTTCTTTCCTTTACAAGGAAAAGCTAAGCTAAGACTTAGCTAAAGTCTAGCTAAGACTCCGTTTTCTCATCTGCCAAAGGGAAAATACTGGGACCTTTCTCTGGGTTGCCATGAAGTTTAAGTGGGTTATTCCTTACAAAGCAGTTAACACAGGGTTTGGTACCTACGGAAGCTCTGCAAGTGTAGGTTATTGTCTGTGTTGTTACTATCCACACTATTAACAGGGAAAAGTTTTAAAATTATGGTTTCTTGGGGCCCCTGGGTGGCTCAGTTGGCCAAATGTCTGACTTCAGCTCAGGTCATGATCTCACAGTTCGTGAGTTTGAGCCCCACATCGGGCTCTGTGCTGACAGCTCAGAGCTTGGAGCCTGCTTCATATTCTGTGTCTCCCTCTCTCTCTGACTCTCCCCTGCTCATGCTGTCTCTCTGTCTCTCAAAAATAAATAAAAACCATTTAAAAAATTTTAAATCATGGTTTGTTCAATTCCTCTCAGGTCAAATTTTTAGTGTGGAATCATGACTTTTCATACAAGTAGAAAACGTCTTTTCTTCTAAGGCAAAGCCAATGCTGGAGACGGATTGGTATCCCTTCCCTCATTCTCCTCAGCCACCTTCCCTGTATTCTTCTGACCCCCTGTTCTTCTTTTTCTCCTCTTCTTCTTCTTGTTGCAGAGTTTCCTGGATTGTCTTTTCTGCTAGAATTTAAACTCCTCAAGGAGAAGGGGCATCTGGGTGGCTCAGTTGGTTAAGCATCTGTTTTTGGTTCAGGTCCTGGTCTTGCAGTTTGTGAGTTTGAGCCCCGTGTTGGACTCTGTTGCTGATAGTTTGGAGCCTGGAGCCTGCTTCAGATTCTGTGTCTCCCTCTTTCTCTGTCCCTCCCCTGATCACAATCTGTCTCTCAAAAATGAATCAATATTAAACAAAATTTTTAATAAAAAATAAAAGTAAACTCTTTGAGGGTAAGACTTAGAACTTATTCAACTAGTCAAACCATATACTATCACAAGGTGGGTCTTCTTTGGTTACCGAAATACAGAAACTTTTGCTTGGCTGTCTTCCACTTTCTCTCTTTTTTTAAGGAGTTTATTGTCAAGTTGGTTTCCATATAACACCCAGTACTCTTCCCCACAAGTGCCCTCCTCCATAACCATCATCCCCCTTCCCCTCTCCCCCTTCAGCTCTCAGTTAGTTTTCAGTATTCAATAGTCTCTCATGATTTGCGTCCCTCTCCCCAACTCTCTTTCCCCCTTCCCCTTCCCATGGTCCTCTGTTAGGTTTCTCCTATTAGACCTATGAGTAACAACATATGGTATCTCTTCTTCTCTGCCTGACTTATTTCACTCAGCATGACTTCCTCCAGTTCCATCCACTTTGCTACAAATGGCCAGATTTCATTCTTTCTCATTGCCATGTAGTACTCCATTGTGTATATATACCACATCTTTTTGATCCACTCATCAGGTGATGGACATTTAGGCTCTTTCCATGATTTGGCTATTGTAAAAAGTGTCGCTATGAACATAGGAGTACATGTGCTCCTATGCATCAGCACTTCTGTATCCCTTGGGTTTAAGTTTATTTATTTATTCTGAGAGAGACAGAGACAGCATGAGTGGGGAAGGGACAGAGAGAGGGAGACAGAGAATCCCAAGCAAGGATCTGTGCTGTCAGCACAGAGCTTGGCACCGGGCTCAAACCTGTGAACCGTGAGATCATGACCTGAGCCGAAACCAAGAGTCAAATGCTCAACCAACTCAGCCACCAAGACATCCCACTTCCGCTTTCTTAGATGTGCCCTGGATAGTGCATTACCTTGTAAGTAGTCTCCAGATACATTTTCCTTTGTGCTTACTCATTTCTGTGTGTGTGTGTGTGTGTGTGTGTGTGTGTGTGTGTTACAAAAAGCAACAATAAGGGTGCTGGCTAACTTAATTTGTAGAGTGTGTGACTCTTGATCTCAAGGCTGTAAGTTTGAGCCCCATGTTGATTGCAAAGAATACTAAATATAAAATCTTTAAAAAAATTAAAAAGACAAAAAGCAACAATATCTAGCATTATTGGGGAAACTCTATTACTTATTTTATTTAAATCTTACCAAAACTCTATGAGATAGGAATAATCATTTACATTTTACAGATGAGGAAACTGAGGCTCAGAGAGTTTAATTAATTTAAATAAAATAACTAAGTGGTGCAGTGAGGAGCTAAACCAAGGTACTTAAATTCTAAGGCCTGTGATTTAACTGTTACACTGTACAAACAAGTATATGTATTAGTTTTATCACAGATAATGGCTACTAAAGAAAGCTGGAAAAATTGACTCATGTTTCTAAGGAAACTACTTTTAGCCTGAATCCAATATAGAACAAGTTATTAAATAAAAAAGAAAACTATAATTAAAACTTCTATGGAAAACTAATCATTGCTCTAATCATTCTGTGAAAGCTAATCAGCAAATTACATTCACATGCCCAGGCTCAGAAAGAAAGGAGGAACTTGCTAAAAAATGTCATTTTGCCAACTCTTTGCTCAGACACATGAAATAGCCTTGACATGACGATTACCAATGGAGACAGACAAAGCTAACCCCATACCTTTGCACCTTACTGTCCATTTGCTGGAGCAGCAGCTAAACTACATCCTATTGCTGATTGGGTGGGACCATCCAGTGAGTCAGCTTCTAAACTCTGAGGGGTAGTAAGCAAATGATAAGGTGGGAAGACATTTTCTGTTAATGCAATCTGGAAATGAATTAAAATAAGAGGTCACCAACAAGAGAAGATGAATAGACATATAAAAATGCAACAAAGTGGGCTGAGTTCTTGATTTTGATCATGCATACTACACTGTGGATTTAATAAGCCTGCTGAAGAGAAAAACAATGTCTTGAAATTTCTCTGTTGGAAAGTCAGCATAATGAAAAAAAAGATAGAGATTTGGTGAATAATAAAAATAAGGAGAACCAATGCAATATTTACCCTCAGACCTATCTGTGGGGAGTTTGACTCTTTCAAAAAGATACACATGGACTTTGAAAATCATCTACTCCATTTTCCTTCCTTTCTTCCTCACTCAAGATTCAAGATGGTACCCTTAAAGGGCTTTCCATGGCTCAACCATGGACTGTCGCTATAGCTGTGTAAATCATTTCTCTAGGTCTCCTCCTCTTCCAAGGATTAAGTGGGACATATAGGAAGTGTACATACAACAGCTTGAGTAATGTTACTTCCCTCCTTAATCACTCTGGGTGAAAAAACGAAGGCAGCTGTGAAAGCACCCTCTTGCCTTTTCATCTAAAATTTATGTGTTCTTCCAGTCGTAGGTCAAGTCTAAAGGAAACTGTTCCACAAATTGCCACTGATACGTTCTTCCTAGCCTTGCCTTTTCTTTCCAACTAAATTCTGTACCCTTGATTCAGTGTTTAATCTGTTGCTTCCACCCCCTGTTCTCTGTTAAAATGGCTCTCTTCGGGGGCCCCTGCGGGGCTCAGTTGGTTAAGCACCGGCTTCGGCTCAGGTCATGATCTCATGGTTTGTGGGTTCAAGCCCCATATGGGGCTCTGTGCTGACAGCTCACTCAGAGCCTGGAGCCTGCTTCAGATTCTGTATCTCTGTATCTCCCTCTCTCTGACCTTCTCCTACTCACACTGTCTCTCTCTGTCTCTCAAAAATAAAAGACATAAAAAATTTTTTTAAATGGCTCTCTTCAATTTCAAAACAGGAGGTTAACATTCTTGAGCTTAAAATATGTAAAGCGTTTCCCATTGAATTTATAATAAAGTCAAAGGTTACATTTTCAGCATTATCTTCCTCTTATTTTCATCCTGCCAGTCACAGATGGAGCAGAATACTAGTCCCACTCTAGAATATGCCAAATTTCCTCCAACCTCAGGGCTCTTACACATGCTCTTTCTGTTGCCTGGGCTTCATTCTTTCCATCCTCACCTAGTCAATTCCAATTATCTTTCAGTTCTCAAATCTGTTTATTATAATGTTCTCATAGGCAACCCAACTTTGTAACACTTTGGTTTATAACACTCCTCATGATTGTGACAAGCATGAATGTCCTTTGGGAAAAGGGAAAAGTGAAACATTAAGAGTTTCTTGCCTTAAATTCTAGATTAATAAAAAAGAGTTTCCAAGTGGTTCTGACCCTACCTATTAGGGTTGTTAAACCCTGGACCTTTTGCTTTTTTCATTGATAAAAATCAAAGGAAGCTATTGGGTACCTGGCTGGTTTAGTTGATAAAGCATGTGACTCTTGATCTCAGGGTTATCAGCTCAAGCCCTATGTTGGGTGCAGAACTTACTTTAAAAATTTGATGAAAATTAGAAGCTCGCAGATTTACCAAGAAACAAAACTGGAGAAACTCACCATTCCTTTTTAAAAATTTATTTATTTTTTTAAATTTATAATAGTTTATTGTCAAATTGGTTTCCATATAACACCCAGTGCTTCTCCCCACAAGTGCCCCCCTCCATGACCATCACCCTCTTCCTGCTCTCCCCCTTCAGTTCTCGGTTTGTTTTCAGTATTCAATAGTCTCTCATGATTTGTGTCCCTCACTCTCCCTAACTCTCTGTCTCCCTTCCCCTCCTTATGGTCCTCCATTAGGTTTCTCCTGTTAGACCTATGAGTGCAAACGTATGGTATCTGTCCTTCTCTGCCTGACTTATTTCGCTTAGCGTGACACCCTCGAGGTCCATCCACTTTGCTACAAATGGCCATATATCATTCTTTCTCATTGCCATGTAATACTCCATTGTGTATATATACCACATCTTTTTGATCCACTCATCAGGTGATGGACATTTAGGCTCTTTCCAAGATTTGGCTATTGTAGAAAGTGCTGCTATGAACTTTGGGGTACATGTGCTCCTATGAGAAAGCAGGAAATAGCCTCCTTGACCTCAATCACAGCAATTTCCTACTCGACACATCCCCAGAAGCAAGGGAATCAAGACCAAAAATGAATTGTTGGGACCTCATCATGATAAAATGCTTCTGCAATGCAAAGGACATCATTCCTTAATCCATCCCAAAAGAGTGGACAGTAATTTTCATTTTTGGGGACCCTTTTGTTTATTTGTTTTTAAATCAAGTATCTGACTTCTTTGAGTATCCAAATGTACCTACTTGTCTATTGCTGAGTAACACTGAGAGGAGTGTTTTGGAATTGAGTGCTGCTGAGCATGTATATATCTTCTCATTCCTGAGTAAATTACAAACTCACTGAGTTTGATAGCTACAGCACATAGCTTCATTGATGGCTTATAGCAGATTTCCAATAAATATTAAATGGGTGGATGTATGAAAGGATGAATGAGATGGATGGAGGAATGATTGGATGGTAAAATACATACGCTTTGGAGTCACCGTGAAAGTTGTCTCAGTTATCCGTAATAAAGAGCCCTCTATCTCTGTTTTTTTCTCCTATACCACCCTATGCTTGTACTCATCTTAGATCTGATTGTGCCTATATTCTGGGGCCTTATGCCCACCTGATCACATTTACCATATTCATCTACACCTAATCATATGTAATTTTATAGGACTTGGGGGAAAGTATCTTTAAGTATCCCTCACTCCTTACAAATAATTTGCCTCAGAACAAGGAACCTATTGCATAAGACTTAATCTGATCCCTGCCAAAATCTGATCCCTGCCAACCCTGAAGGATCCACTGTACCCCAAATATGGCACAGTTTTCATGGTCCCTGTGACATCAGAGAGGAGAGACTTAACAATATCAAATTCAATTAATGGGAAGCAATCTCTGAGCTGTAGGTAGAGGTGAATGAGAGGAAAACTTTCCCTTAATAAGACTCAGAGTGAGTTTTTAGAAAACTATCCTGAAATGACCAAGAAGAGGCAAGAGGTGGAGTGAGTGGGGACATGGAAAGAAAACGAACTTTAAGAAAATAGACTAGAATGCTAGAAGATTAATCTAATTAACACATCTCTCAATGTAGATTTCAGTCAATCATGAAGAAGTGTCAGCTTTTCTATAAAGGGTCACCTTTCTGAGAGACTGTGTTGGCCGTCACTCAATAACTTATGATAAGAGGATGCAGGAAATGAATGACAGACAGTAAAGTGTGTAGAATATCCATCTGTTATTTGGGGGATATGACCAGCAAATCTATGGGGAAAAGAAGGAAGATAAGACATGAGTCTGGAGAGCCTTTACGATTGCATGTTGGCTCCCAGAGTGGGTAATGGTCAGCCCATCATGTCCGACTTAATATGGGTGTGAGAAGTGCAGAAGAAAAGGCAAAATATGAAAAATGACTGCAGCTGGAAAGGTTCACAGATTGCAAATGGAGTTTTTTTTTTCTTTTAAAGCTCTTGAGTGAAGCTTGAAAGTAAAATGTCATCGGCAATATTATAAAAGAGCCAATAAAGTCTACAAACTCTATAGTGCTGTGTGACCCAAGAAGGAAATTATGCTGAAGGTTTGTCAACAGTGTGATCCATTACCAGAACCAGGTAAATGGACTGCAGTGGGGAAAATGGGTACATGGTTAAGCATGGATCTTCCATCATGCGAGATTAGTTATGTCATCTCTCTCAAGTCTCCACCTGCTTGAGCTTTTGCATAGTCTGTCTACTGCTACCTCGTTTACGTTTCTTAGTGCTGCTAAAGCCGCCAGGCCTCCATGATGCACACACAATGATGAGTCTTGCACAGCTTATCAGTCATGTTTCCGTCCTTAGAACGAATGGCGCAAGTGGTGCCTGTCACTGAGGATACCACCATCCCCCCCACTCCCCAGGTGCCTCTAGATCATTTTGTCCCCAGAAGACATCTGAGAATATGTCTGGGGACATTTATGATTGTCACCACTGGGTAGACATGCCACTTATATCTAGTGGGTAGAGACTAGGGATGCCATTGAACACCTTGCAATGCACAGGACAGCTCCCCACAAAATATTGTCACCCGGCACCAAATGTCAATAGTTCCATAAGAGAGAAACTCTGTTCTAGATAATTTCCAATTGTCCATCTTTTGTATTTAAACTTACTGGTCACTTGTGGGAAGTCTTCCTTGATATCTCTAACTAGATAAGACAGCTCATGTTACCTGGCCTTTCTATTTTGTAGCAACTAACCCAATTGCAATCAATTCATTTTCTGTTTAATTATGTGTGTATCCCAGTCAAACGAACAGCTAGAAGAAAGGACATACTGAAAGAAACTTATTTTAGTGATAATTGAATACAGAAGCACTCAAATTCCAGAGAATAGTGCAAATATTTTTATTTCCCTTACTCAATGCCAAGTCCCATTTTGATGGATTCCCCATTGTACCTTTTCAATACTCCTCTTTTCCCTAAGAGTCCAGACTCATCCAGACTGTCCCTTTGGCTTAATCTATTTCACTCTTATGTGGATGTTCATTAAATCCAAAGTCCAAGTTGTTAATTTCAGGCTTTCTCTGGACCTCATGTTCTTTAGAGTAGAGCAGTCACATGGCCCACAAACTCTTTTTTAACATATTTTTGTTGATGATGATCATTTGTCATAGATAACTTTGATGTGTTTCCATGCCAAAAGAGACCCTTACTTCAATAAGGGTATGTAGCTGAGAGAAACAATGCCTGTCCCAAACAACTAATCCTGCCTGTCACACATGTGAGGAAGAGAGACATACAGGGGGTTAGGGGGAAGAGGGATGCACACACCTGAAAATTAACTCACAGCTTCAGCCTCCACTCCCAAGCCTTGAAGATTCTGCCTTAGTTTCTCCATCTCCTCCTCTCTCCCTACATTATTTAAAGCACTGTCTTATTGGGGCCTTACCCTTCATTACACTGTGCATCTTATTTAGATGATTGTTCTTTGAACTCCATATCATGGTGTGGCTGCTTTATCCTATCATAGGTAAGATCATAATCATAATAAACGGCAGTGGATTATTTTTACATTTCTTTCTATGCAATCGTGAGCTCTTAGAGTTGAGGGACCATATCTGAAGTAACTTTAGATCACCAACATATTGCTTTGGCACCTACTATGAGCACAATGACCATGTCTCCATTCTGAAAACGCAGATATTATTAGAGAGAATCATCCTATTTTATAGCTGAGAATAATAATCTTATCCAAGTACATTTAAACTTTAGTGTGTTTTAAGAAATACTTCAGCTATAAATCTCTAAGGATGATGATCTTCATACTAAAACCCATTTCATTCTGTGAACTGACAACTCATAAAATTGGAAATAAGATTGGCTAAGAAAGATATAGAAAAATCCTTAGCTTCATGAGTATTCAAATAAATATAATGATAAAGCAATTAAATAAGATTTATACTTATTTTTTTAATAAAATAAGAATATCTAGTGTTGGAAGGAGTCTGGACACATAGCTATTTTCATCCATTTGTGCCCAGTGTCATTAAAAGCAATTCAGCAGTAAGTAGCGAGACAATTGAAAATAAGTGACACAAACCACAGAAATGGGTTTGTTGCGAATTGTTGAAAAGAATTCAGAAGTATCACAATTCATCCTCTTCCTCTTCGTCCTCTTCTTCTACTTCCTACTTTCCTCCCTTTCCTTCGTGGTGGCAGGACCTGGAGGTGAAGGGACTGAGGTGACAGCAGGAAACCTAATGAAGAAACAAATTTTAAAGGCAATCCTAGAGAATCCAGAAGTCAGTCACCATGTCAGGACTATTTGGTGTTGTAAGCCCTTCAAATAGAAAGTCATCAAAAGAAACCACAGGGGATAGAATTTAAATTAATACATAATTAGAATCTGACTTCTTGGAAAGTCTTGCAGTGGGGGAGGGGACTAAAAATAAAAATTTTTATTTGCATATTTTTTGGTAGTTTGTTTTGCTTTGGGTATTCTAATACCGCAAAACTTAACTTTTAAAAGCCAATATGAAGACCATTATAAAAAATAATTATCATTCTTTGAAAGCTGTTGGAGACTACTCAGATTCTTTCTCAGGTTTTACACAATGATTGTGTAAATAATTCTTCATCTGTGGGGCTCTTGATTCAGTTAAACTTGGCAGGTGTGCATTGATCACCTACTATGTACCAGGTGCTGTGCTAGGCAACAAGCATATGGAAATGAACATGACACTGCCTCCATCTGTACAGAGCTCTTGCCCCAGTAGAAAGGATAGGCACATATAGAAATGTGACAGTAAAGTGGGAAATGTTTAAGAATTGGGGAAAAGAGGTGGTGGTGATGGTGGAGGGCACTTATGGGGAAGAGCACTGGGTGTTGTATGGAAAACAACTTGACAATAAAATATTGAAAAAAAAATCGACTTAAGGAGAATGTACCACAAAAGCACAGGGCAAAAGGCAAGGTAGTGCCAGCTGGATTACCACACATAAAAAGCTGACATTTGGTCTTGACCTTTAAGAAATGGCAGATGACCAAACAAAATGGAAAAGAGAAGTGGAGTCCTAATCCAAATAGGATGCACAGAGAGATCTGGAAAAAAAGATGGAAAATCCAAGGATCAGCAGAAGCCTTGAGCATGTAGGAACTGGCTGGGATGAGGGTGGATTTGGGAGGGTGAGACAAAATTAACGGGGGCCATGACTCCCCCTCAAGGAAGGCAAGAAGCCCAGCTTGTCCAACAAAGACCACTTGGGCGGCAATGTAGAGGGTGATCTAGAGAAGAAAGATAGGAGCAGTGGAATCAGTCAGGAGAGTATTGCAAAGGTTTAAGAAGAAGGAATTTGAGCCTGAAAAGAGCATCCCATGTAGTAGCAGCAAAGAGCCCTTTATACAAAAATCTCAAGGCTATCTCCTGCCCCCAGGTGCTGCTGTGGGCACCTGGGTGGAATTGCATACATAACATTCATGATTGTTTCTCTCCCTGCCCCTGCCCTCACTTCCAGCAAATAGGACACAGGGACTGGGCAGACAAAGCTGAAATAAGATGGTCTTGCATTCAGACCAAAAGGATTTGGAAGGTGAAGACTTAAAGGTAAGAAGGTCTTCTGGATTTTCAAAGTTGTGCAGCCTGGGTTGACTTCTAGCAGGCGGATTGATTTCCTGTGGCCAATTCTTTTTTTTTTTTTAATGTGTATTTATCTTTGAGAGACAGATAGAGGCAGAGGACGAACAGGGGAAGAGCAGAGAGAGGGAGACACAGAATCCAAAGCAGGCTCCAGGGTCTGCCAAGCGGTCAGACAGAATCTGACATGGAGCCGAAACTCATGAACTGTGACATCATGACCTGAGCCAGTCGGTCGCTTAACCAATGAAGCCACTCTGGCACCCTTCCTTGGCCAATTCTAACTCAGTAGATGGCTGTCAGAACCAGTGTTTAATTTCTAGAGGAATGTTCCTAGAGGAATGTTTCTGATGGGATGACTTTCAAGTGAAGCCACTGGGGCCCATGGCTGAGCAGCCACAGAAGCTGGGCAGCACCATCCTGCAGGTGAGGATCTGACTCCTGCTTCTGCTCTTATGTGCTGTGTCATTTCTGACAGCCCATCTGGACTGTTAACATCAATCTAGTGCTATTACTGAAAGGACAATTGTGTCGCATTTATAAAACCCTTCATCCAACACCTGACATGTGGTACATAGTAAATATTGGTCAGTTGCATTGACTAACAGATATAATAATTCCTGAGACTTTGAAATATGACGTTTACGTTTTTTAGTAGCACCAATACTCATAGTTGATCCTCTGTCACAGTTCATGAGTTCCGAGCGACTAGATCCACACTAATCCTATGAGTGGAATCAGGCAAGGATAATAATTTACAAATAAGGAGGCAGGCTCAGAGAGAATCTAATTAAGCATAGTCAAAGGTTGCAGAGCAGGGGCGCCTGGGTGGCTCAGTCGGTTAAGCCTCCGACTTCAACTCAGGTCATGATCTCACATTCATGGGTTCGAGCCCCGTGTCAGGCTCTGTGCTGACAGCTCAGAGCCTGGAGCCTGCTTCTGATTCTGTGTCTTTCTCTCTCTCTGCCCCTCCCCGCTCATGCTCTGAATCTCTCTGTCTAAAAATAAATAAAACATTAACAAATTAAAAAAAAAAAAAGGTTGCAGACCAAATACAAGGTAAAGTTGAGAGTAGATTCCACACCTTCAGCCTGGGATCTAAATCCTTTATAATGTATCACCAGTCCTTTGTTTCTTCCTTTCTTCCACAAATATTTATTGTGTTTCTGGGATGAGATAGCTTTTGTGGTGAGTATAGCATTCTAGCTCCGAAGGATGACTATTTAAATAGTCCACAATCTTCTTCCTCTTTTAAGATCAGGAGAGCAGTTTATTCTCAGTGGAAACTAATAGAGAGTCTGGAACAAAGTAAATACTCATTAAGTGAGCAATTAATGGGATCGTTGTTGAATGGAGAAGTCTAATCCAGTGTATCTCATAACATCTGTCCCAAGAATTCTGGAAACCGGGCAGAAGGACAGATGTCTACTCTGCAGACCAGAGGTATGCAATAATACATGGGCTTTGAAGTCAAATAATCCAGTTTTGAATCCCAGCTCTTTGTGACTTGAGCAGCTTCAATCTCTCTGAATGTCAGTATCTCTGTCTGGATAATGTAGCAACAATACTTGTTTCTTAGGGTAAAAAAGACCGTCTATCACCATCTGGTGATAGTACACTAAGCCCAGCATGGCCTACTGGCACATAGGCAGTATTTATTACCAGTGCAAGGCTACAGGGAGAGACAGCATCAACTGAAACGTTACAGGCATGGTAGGTATGTCACAAGGCCATCTCTACCAGAATTATGGCTGGAATATCCCACCAGATCAGGCCACACCCTGAACACAGGGTTCTTTCTCAGACCCTTTCACAGGAAGGGAAAGGCTCTTTTCCCCACTGTCATGCCAGGTAGGACCAGTCCTTGGCCCTGAAGAGCTGCTAAGCTTTACTCTGGGGGCTGAGTCACGCTGATTAGAATCCAGTACAATTCGTGGCGTCATTAAAGCGCAAAGGTCTGCAGGCGCCACAAACATGAGGCTGGAGTTTTAACCCCCTTGCTACAAAGGCCAGAATCACACACACAGGACAGAAAGGTAAACACAACCCAAGCCTCTATTTGCTCTCAGATTGTCACCGTGTCCAGCCCCATGTCCCCATGCTCTCAGCTTCCATACCAAGCCTCAAAGACTGGACGTGCAGATAAGTGAAAACTTCAATGTTTATTTTTTAACGTTTATTTTGAGAGAGAAAGAGAATAAGTAGAGAGGGGCAGAGAGAGAGGTAGACAGAGGATCTGAAGCAGGCTGACAGCAGAGAGCCCCATGTAGGGCTTGAACTCATGAACCCTGAAATCATGACCTAAGCTGAAATCAGACGCTTAACTGACTGAGCCACACAGGGGCACCTGTTCAATATTTGTTGATTCAAAGAAAAACTTTTAGCGTGCAGCCCAGGATTTATTTTAGATTTTTTTGTAGCATTTTTAGTAAGAACTGGACAATAATTCATTCTCTTAATGGTTGTGACAAGCATGGAAATGTTAATATAACAACTGAGCCCAGAAATAGAAAAGGATCCAAACCTAGAAATCCAAGAAATTAAAAAAATGGAAATAACCTGGGATGCCTTGGTGGCTCAGTCGGTTAAGCCTCCGACTTCGGCTCAGGTCAGATCTCACGTTCGTGGGTTCGAGCCCCGCATCAGGCTCTGAGCTAGCTGTCAGCACAGCTAGCTCAGAGCCTGGAGCCTGCTTCCGGTTTTGTGTCTCCTTCTCTCTCTCCCCCTCCCCCTCTCATGCTCAGTCTCTCTCTGTATCAAAAATATATAAAACATTTTAAAAAATTAAAAACATGGAAATAACCTTAATTATTAATAATAAAAACATGGTTGAGTAAAATTATGGCACACCCAGATATTGGAATATATGCAGTCCCTAAAATGTTAGTTTTAGTGTCATCGGAACATGTCTAAAATATACTGTGTAAAAACACATATTAGAAAACTTTGCATTTAGCATGATTGCTATAATTAAATATATATTAAATATACCAAAAAGGCTACTTTTGCATGGATTGAAACTACTTTCACTTATACTTTAAGTATATATACATTTATACAGTAAATGTTTGTTGTGATTTATATTAAAAATGTTTTAAAAAATGGGACACCTGGATGGCTCTGTCGGTTAAGGGTCTGACTCTTGATTTCAGCTCAGGTCATGATCTCGTTCGTGGTTTCGAGCCCTGCATTCGGCTTGAACAGTGTAGAGCATGCTTGGGATTCTCTCCCTCTCTTTCTCTTTGCTGCTTTCACACACACAGACACACACACACTCTTTCTCTCTCAAAATGTTTGTTTACTTGAGAGAAAGAGAGAGAGAGAGAGAGAGAGAGAGAGAGAGAGAGAGAGGGAGAGGGAGAAACAGAGCACAATAGGGGGGGGGAGAGACAGAAAGGGAGACACAAAATCAGAAGCAGGCTCCAGGCGCTGAGCTGTCAGCATAGAGCCTGATGAAGGGCTCAAACTCACAGACAGTGAAATCATGACCTGAGCTGGAGTCAGACGCCCAACTGACTGAGCCATCCAGGTGTCCCTCAAAATAAATAAACTTAAAAAATGTTTCAAAAATGTAATAGACAGTTTAAGTAACTTTCAATCTCCTTTGCTTCTGATACAGTTATGGGAGAAGGATAAACTCCATAAGAGCTTGGTTAATAAACTCTCACCTCATGAAGTTCAAGTTGTTGCCTTAGACAGTAAGTGGCTAGAGACTGGTGAACAAGTGGTCAGCCTAGGGACGAGTTAGTTGCCAAATATTTAGAGATCAGTGTTATATGAAAGGGAAAAAAAACAGCTTTGTGAATTAGGAAATCAAAGTGTTAATACTAACTCTGACACTAAATGGCTGTTGAACTTGACTAGTTTGTTTCCTGTATTTTTCAGTTTTCCACTTGTGATATGAGGGGAAAAAATCATTCCTTCACTCATTTATTTATTCATTTATTCAAAAAATATTTCCTGAAGGTCTACTATGGATCAGATATTACTGTAGGCACTGGGACAGAGCAGTGGACAGAAGCAATGTGACTTCTCCTCTTGGGGAACTTACGTTCTGGTAAAGCAGACAAGCCAGAGACTACTAACCAAATATATAAGTAAAGGAGAATCATGTGCTGTGAAGAAATACAAGGCAGGATGAGTAGAAAGGAAGCAGTCTGGAAGGTTTCTAAAGAGGTAATTTGTAAGTAGGTAACTAGGTAAAACATAAGAGCAAGCCAGGCTGTTACCCAGGGGAAGGGTGTCCAGGGGGCAGGAACAGCATGTGCAAAAGCCCTGAGGCAGAAATGTGGTTGCAGTAGAGGGACCAAGGCGAAGGCAATGGAAATTGAAATCGATTCTTTTCCCCTGCAGTTCAACCAAATAGAGCTCACCAGAGAGCCCGTTGCAAGCTCGAAATGCTCCCAGAACTTGAGATTCAAAGTCCAAGGCCTCTGCACAGGCAGTGCATTTACAGAAACTTCATCAGCCCTGCCCCAGGGCTTTGAAGGCCCGCTGTGCAACTATTAGCTGATCCCACTTAACAAACAGTGACGTGGTCACCAGGCATGTTTGTGCCCAAGCAGGTGATGATTTTCTCTCCGCTGACTCCAGTCAAGGACTTTCTGCTTCCAGATTTCAGGCTCCAGGTGACGTTGGGCACAGGGGGTCAGGTGGCTAGTGGAACAGGTCATGCGCCACCCAGGTGACCTGATCTGTACTCAGCTCAAATTTCAAAGAGCCCACTTTTCCGCCTGTGTGTCAAACATACAGTTAGTTTGAATGATGCCGAGCAGCGTAAGATGATTCGTCAATTTCCAAACCCCTGGGAAAGAACCTTTTGTTTAGATTCTTAAAAAATGCTTTCCTAACCCCCACAGAGGTAGCTACAACTTGCAAAGATAAACTAGGATGAAGGTAAGGGCCAAAAAAAGAAGCAATTACTGTCATCCATAATTATAAGCCTTATCATTTATTGTGCAGTAATAGTTGCATTTCCAAGCAGATATTATTAATTAGTGAAATAGCAAGGCAATCTGTATTCATCTCAGTCCAGAAGAGTTCAAACTACCTCAGCAGACCAAACATAGGTAACTTAGCCTTATTACTTTTTTGTCTTTTTAATCGATGAGGAAACAGAGACAGAAAACATGACATGGATCAGGAAAGAAATAAGTTTATCCGAAGATTCATAGAAATCAGACTGTCATCCAGGATAACAGCTCATTGCATCGATTTGTAGAGAGGTGTTAGAACAGAAAGACATGCAGGCAGAAAAATTAGGTTGACTTCTCAGGAGCACCGTTAGTTTCAATGCGGGGCCAAATCTCTTGGAATCTGTTTTCTCGATCTGTGAAGTGGGACTGCCAGTCCCTCTCTGGCATGATTGTTTTACAGAATAAATGAGGAACACAGGTGCCTAGAGAGCAAGCATGTTTGTAATATGAATGGCTACTGTCCAGAGCACACAGAAGTGCCACCTAAGGAGGAAGAAGTTCTGCATTAACCTACTGTGTTGGGGATAAATATTTCTGGAAGAAAGGCAGGGGCGGGGGACGGGCACAGAAGGAAATCCAATTCATTTTAATGAAAACTATCAGAAGTCTAGCTGTGTTTCCAGTCTGAGGCATGAGGAGGGATCCTAGCAGGTCCATTCCCCATTATAAATCGATAGAGCCTGGAGAGTTTGGAACAGAGCAGATGTGAGTCCCATCATCCAATGACTTGCCTCTGGAACGAGTTTGATTTGTGTTTATAGGCTTATGTGTATTGATGTTAGCTTTGTGGTGCAGAGAAGTCCCCATGGCCAACACGTTCAGTTCTGTACAATTAGAGCCTGTGGCGTATAATATATATGGAAAGTGACATTCACAAGTACCTTTATGTGTTTATGCAGATTAGGAAAACACCTATACTGGACAAGCCTAAGTAACACAGTTGATCAATCAGGAGTCTTCCTTCCCTCCTTCTTTCCTTCCCTCCTTTCTTTCTTCCTTCCTTCCTTCCTTCCATCCTTCCTTCCCCTTCCCCCTCCCCTTTCTTCTTCTTTAACAAGGTCAACTGTTATGAAACAAAACAAAAAAAAACCTTATGACACCATAATATATTTCTGAAACAGTCTCTTTGCTTTTAAAACTAAAGAAACAGAAGCTGAGAGAGTCACTTTCCCAAGATTACAAAGCTTTTTTACAGTGTTCAGTCAGAACTAGCAGCCCAGTCTTCAGTCTTCTCTGACCTTACAAACACGGCCTCTTCTAGAAGCACCTTCCTGTGTCTCACAGCACCTCCCAGGAGAGGAAGACTCACTTCTGGGTCATCGACTCTGGCCACCGAGTCTTGTTTCTGAGAGAGAAATGAAAGGCGATGTGGTTAAGCAAAAGCAACATGGTGTTCGGACTCAGGGAAGTGATTTTAAGTTTTTCATTTGTACTTTTTGATTGTGATCTCAACATCAGCAGGCATCAATTTCCTCATCTGTTAAATGTGGATAATGGAGGCTGCTTCACTGGTTTGAGCATCAAATTTAAAGAGATTATATATGAAAGACACCGATAAAGAGGAAATGGCAAAGAAAAGTCCCCTTTCTCCTTTTCTCAGTCTTCTCCGTGATACTGTTATTGTTATTCTTATCATCCTTATTGTCGTGGGATGGCAAGAAAATAGCCTCTCATTTCATCTAGCTCCTCATCCCACATATCTGATTTGATTTCCTTTATTGGGTTCTGGGAGGATGAAGACAGTCTTTATATAGGCATTATCTTTCTTAAAGTAGCATTCATCTTCCTGAACAACCTGAATGAAGGCGGGAAGCAGGACTGTGAGAGGCTGTGTATCTATCTTTATTTATCAATTACTAGAAATAACAAGGATTCCACACTCTCCCCACCTGCTGCTTGTCATGGATTGTAATATTCTATTCTATTGCCTTGAATTACTTGTGATAAGGAAGGAGTGTTTGTTAAATATTATACAGCTAGTAATACCATTATTTGCATAGGACACTTGTTATCCGAAGCTTTCACTGTAGCCTTTCAAGGTTTCAGTATCTAAGAGACACAATCCGAGGGTCATCAATAACTAAGTCTCCTCCACAGCCTCAGTTTCCAAAAGAGGTAAGACTCTGTTTGTCTTTCTTGGGCCGTTATCCCATCCCTTGGAATACATTGTGTCACAGTCCAAAAGGAGATTTTATTTTATTTTATTTGTTGAGATAAAGGAAGTGATGAGGTCTGAAGTATTGAACTGGTGTCAGGAGATTCACGCTTCAATGTTGACAATCATAGTGGTTATTATGATAACACTCTTGATCACCTACAACATGGCTTGCACTTCTCATGTCTTCACTGATTTCATCCTAACCAAAATACTAGTTTGGTTTTTTTTGACATAGGTAATGAGAGAACCAAATAGGAATGGCATAAATAGAAGAAAATATCATGACCTCACCTGAAGCATGCATGGTAGTAGGATGCTTCCAGGATTGGCCCCACAGCCTTGGGATTCTGCCATCTTTAGCCTGTCTTTGCTTTCAGATTTTTCACCTAATGAGCACAAGGTGGCTGTTCCAGTTCCAGGCATCACATCCTCACATAATGAGGTGCCCAATTAGAAAAGAAGAATAATTGCCACTTTCTGAGCTCTTTTTCAGAATGAGGAATATTTCCCAGAATCTCCCTAGAGGACTTCTCTCCATGTCTCACTGATCTACGCCCATTACTGAGTCATTCACAGGCAAGTTGGTGGGAGTCGGGGGATTGCCATGACTGCATGCATGTGCATGTACACACATGGATGCACACACACACACACACACACACACACACAATCACACCCCATTCCCTGGCTCAAGCTAAGGAGGAACCCAGACTCCCTTAAGGCAAAAGAATGTCAATTAACCTATTATGCTTACGGTGCCATTAGCATGGAAAAAGAAAACCCATCAGGTAAGTAGCCATTGCTAGCCCTATTTGAGTCAGGGTAGATTAACCACTGTGACAAAGGACTTTAAAGTATCAGTGGCCTAATATAATAATGTTTCTATTTCTCACTCATGTCATCATCTGAAGACAGTATGGGGAGGGGACAGGACAACTCAGGACATCCAAGGACCAAGGCACCCTGTGCCAGTAAATTCATCCCCCTCTATGTCCTTGGGGTTCTCCCTCTCAGCTGGGGACAAAGAAAGAACAGAAGAATGGTCTAAGGAAAATTATCATGGGCCAGGCCTGAGTGTTGCATATGACTCAGCTCCCACCCATTGGCTAAAACTCTGTCACCTGGCTATACCTAAATGCAAGGGAGGCTGGGAGGCCAATCGTGTGCTAAGGAAGGAAAGGTAGCCATCTCCCATGGTCACTGAGTTAGTGGCCCAGGTCACTCGCCATGCCAACTAGGTCCGCTTGCATGCAGGAGACAAAATGCCTCTCGTCCTGATGGTGCTCCTACCTGTGTGACATTTTAAGTTACCAACTCATTCAACTTTCCAATCAGTGTTCCCTGCTCTAATCACTGATAGTCCAATTCCTGCCCCAATAATATCCCTAAACTGCCCTGAAACTTGCCCCAGATCCTGCATCAAGTCTCAAGTTCTTTGACCTTTCAGTGACATTAGATTCTGTTGGCTCCCTGTGGTAGAAACAATCTTCCTCAGCTCTCAGACATTTGTTCTTTCCTGCATTCTCTTCCACTCTTCTTTCTGTTGCTCTCAGCATTGGCTCTTTTTCTCCTTCTTTCAAATCCCAGTCCTCGTGTCCCATGGAAAAGACTGTTAACAAGGATGGTTCCAGTCTGACCTCTGTGTTACCTTCTGCAAAATGTGCCCTGTTGCTCTGAGCCTCTCACCTGACCATCAGGCAGTAATTCAAATGCTATTATTGTTACTATGACTTCTCTTACTTATATTCTTTCTAGTATTATTACCTCTACAGACTTCTTAGTCTGGCATTCCTACTAGCCAAGCATTACTGTAAGCACTTTGCTTAAATTATCTTTTAGGTTTCTCAAGAACCTAGAGTTGATTCCATCCCCTTTTTTTCAGATGAGAGTGAAGAGAAAAATAAAATGCTAATAAATGACACAACAGGAATTCAAAACTAGACAGTCTGACTTTGAAGCCAAAACTGTGAGCCCTTATGTACAACTGCTGCTATGAGCTACGTGCCTCTCCTGGCTCTGCCCTATAAGTTCTCCCCAGGCATCCTGAGGCTGGTACAGAGCTAAGCACACAGTTGCTGCCAACATATGCTAAATTTGAATCCACACACCCAAAAGATCCTCTTCTGCCAAAACCCTACTATCTCCCAATTCTTTCTCTATATAGCATTCTTTCCCTATTTATATTCAAATTGTTCCATCCTTGTCGACATCTGCTTTTTCTTAGACCCCCAAAACAATAATAGTTATCAAGCATTTTATTATGTTTCAGGCAATGCCTTTCGCACTCTATCCCTATAAGGTGAATCTTATTATTATCTCCATTTATAGATTAGAAATTTAAGTTTAAAGGTTAAGGGCACCTGGGTGGCTCAGTCGGTTGAGTGTCCGGCTTCGGCTCAGGTCATGATCTCACACTTTGTGGGTTCAAGTCCTGCATCAGTCTCTGTGCTGACAGCTGCTCAGAGCCTGGAGCCTGCTTTGGATTCTGTGTCTCCCCCTCTCTCTGCCCCTCCCCTCCTTATGTTGTCTCTGTCTCTGTCTCTCTCTCTCTCTGTCTCTCTCTCTCTCTCTGTCTCTCTCTCTCTCTCTCCCCTTCTCTTTCTCAAAAATAAATAAAACATTAAAAAAATTTTTTAAAAAGGTTAAGTGGAGGACAGAGGGTAATAACCTGGAAATTGAGTTCTACCACCTACATTCCTACCCAGTCAGATCTCTGGCCTGTGGCAATGCCACTAACTCTAGTATATTCCTTCCGTAGTCTCATAAGGTTGTATTTGTCCTTCTTATTTCCTGTTGACCATCTCTAGGACAGATTCTCAAGCATCTGTTTATAGAAACAGCCTCCTTCCTAGGCTGTCACTGGTCCACCCCTTTAAAATTAATTTTATTAACCACTATTAGCTAAATATTTAATATTTTAACTGCCCCCATTATCTATTCTCACCTTGTCTGTCAATATCATCCCTTAGAACCTTATTCTCTCTCTATTAATCAAGGCAGAAGTCCCACACAGGTTGGATTTATCATTTTACTCATGAATTAAACTTTGTTAGGAGTATCAGGTTGGACTTTTTGGAGCACATCGAGCTCTGAAAAAGAGGTACCAGATCAATGGAGCGCCATCTGTCAGGATTATTCTCATTGCTTCAGCAATTACTTTCCATTATATTGGCTCATGAGAGGCACCCAAGCAATCTTCATGGAAAGCAACAGGATAGTAAAACAAAAAACAAAAACAAACAAAAAAAACCCCCACAAGATTTGGATCTATTTGTTTATCCAGTGACTACCACTAAATACATTGAGTACTTACTAGAGGCTAGTAAGGAGGGATGTCATGAGAAGTAAGTGAGGTAAAAGTCAAGTCTGTAGCATAGTGCCTAGCACAAAGTAGGTCAGTCATATGTATATAAGTATCAATCCCCATTTCCACCTGAGTAAATAAATATATGAATGAATTTGCAAGCTTAGTCTTCCTGTGGCCTTGTGAAACTGTGTCTCTCCTCCTAGCACATCATTGGCTATTTTGCATTATCTACCTCTTGGCTCATGGGCTCAATAGGATGTCCAGTCAGGCCTGCTCTGTATGGATTTTGCCCACTGTTGGTTTTGATCTTGCCTATCAGCTTCATGTTATGTTTTTCATTCAACATCAATTCAACAAATATTAAGCACCTACATGTGCCAGGCACTTAGCTGTGTGCTGTGTATAAAATGATGAACAAGGTAGGGGCACCTGAGTGGCTCATTCGGTTAAGCAGCCAACTTCAGTTCAGGTCATGATTTCACAGTTGGTGAGTGAGTTTGAGCCCCATGTCCGGCTGTGTGCTGACAGCTCAGAGCCTGGAGTCTGCTTTGGATTCTGTGTTCCCCTTCCCTGCTGTCTCTTTCCCACTTACACTCTGTCTGTCTCTCTCAAAAATAAATAAACATTTTAAAAAATGGTGAGCAAAATAGAAATGGCACCTACACTTTATGTAGGAAAGAAGCAGGTGTCTTATTTTTAAGTGTTTAAAAAATTTTTTTTTACATTTATTTAATTTTGAAAGACAGCTAAAGCGGAGGAGTGGCAGAGAGAGAAGGAGACACAGAATCTGAAGAAGGCTCTAGGCTCTGAGGAAACGTTCAGCACAGAGCCTGATGTGGGGCTCGAACCCACAAGATCATGACCTGAGCTGAAATTGGACGCTCAACCAACCAAGCCACTCAGGCACCCCAAGAAGCAGGTATCTTATGAAGTGTGAAAGGAGATAAGCTTGGGGAGTACAGGGTGGTGTGAGAGAACATGCTCAAAGCAAAACAAATTTATGCACAACACAATATCCGTTTGATCCCACTTGTCTGGATTAATCTCTTTTCCTTGAATCTAGTTAAATCCTACTCATTTCAGGATGCTACTGGGGGGGGGACCCTCAAAATAACTTTACATGGCACAGGAACAGTTTTTTCATTCATATGACTGTAAAGTCCAGAGATCACTAATTTTAGGACAGGATTTATGTGGTGACTCAAAATATGACCAAGAATTGCTTTCTCTCCATTTCTCAGCTCCAGCAACTTAGCATGGGCTCCATCACTGGCCAGCTCCTCCTCCTGTGGTCGCAAAATGACTGGCATCGGCTGTTGAGGCTGTGTGCCTCCTAATTCACAATAAGCAAGGAAGGATGCATCAAAGAAAGGTACTGACTACTGTCTACATGGATCCCCTTAAGTCCCGTAGCTGTTTTATGGGCAGGTTGAAGAATTTCCACCCATCACTTTCTAATACACAGCATTTAGTACCGAGCCACTCCTAGACCCAGAGGTGAGGTCAACTTTCTTAAAATATATGATCTGCCTGAGTGAGGAGTCACATAATAGGTATGGTGTGCTCTCCTCAGATATATGGTTGTGGCCAAATTGCTGTGCCAATTGGACTCCAATCTAAACTCCTGCCAACAGCAAATGACAGTAACTATTTCTCCACATCCTCGCCAACACTTGGTATTTTTTTAAACTTACTTATACTAACACTAAAAGTTGTGAAATGAAATTTTATTGTTTATGCCCATTTTTGTCTCTTTTTTTCATATGATACTTTTCATAAGATATAAAGATTTCTCCCTCTCTTTTTAAATGATCCACCTATTCTGTAATGAGGTTGCTCTTCCTCTCTTTATTTATTTTTTATGCCAACTTTTTCTCAAGGACGTGTTTTGCTAAAATGTGTACCAGTCTGGGTCTTTTTGCTTTGTTATTGACCCACTCATTATGCATGTTTTGAAACTGAAGTTGTCTAAAGTTAATCCATCTTTTCTTTTATGGTTTGATCTTTGTGTGCCTTATTAAACAACAACAACAATAAACGAAACTTGTTTTCTAGCAAAAAACTAAACTTATTTGCCTATATTGTTTTATACAAGTTTTAAAGTTTTGTTGTTCACTTTGGATCCTTAATTCACTGGAATTTGTTTTTGTGGATGCTATGAGGTAAGGACCTTATTTCTTTATGTACTTATTTATTGCAGTTTGGATGGTCAGTTTTTCTAGTACAACTTATTGGGTCATCCATTCATTTTTGGTGATGTTTTATGTAGTAGTCTTCCTGTATAACTAAGTCTTATCCTGGCCTTTGCATTCTACCCATTGATATTATTTTGTGATTTTCAACCTCCTTTCTTTCTTTTCTTCTTTCCTACCTTCTTTCAGATTAACATAATATTCTTCATGCTCCATTGATATAAACTTTCTTACTTCTGTGCTATTTTTTAGAGATTATCCTTAAATCATCCCACTCAACATTGATTTAGCAATGTCAATCCTTACAATACATTACCCTATCTCTCCCCAAATACAACATTTGTAGCACACTTAAACTCCCATCACCCCTTCTTATCTCCCACATATTGATAACTACTTTTTAATTCCATCCTTTTTGCAACGTCTCAATTAGTCATCATCATGTTGTTTTCTACAGTCGATCTATCTAGGTGATTCTCTATTCATTATTTCCCTTGGCATTTCTCTTATTCATATCTGTAGCACTGCAAATATTATTTCACAGGCTTACTCCATCCACTGCTCCTGCCAGTATAATTATTGTATCTTCATAGATATCTGTCTTTTCTCTCCGTTTGCTTTAGAAATGATCTGTTTGAAGTTTGTATTTCTTTATTATGTTTCTAACAGAAGTTTGTGGTTTTTATTGCCCTCAGAATTCAGTGTCCTTCTTTATTATGAAAACTTATATGTTCCTATTCATTGGGATACTTCTAAGCCATGATCTTCCAAAATATTACTCACCCCCTTCTATTTTCTCTTTTTTGGATAAGCTACTAGATACATGATGGAAAAACTTATTCTGCCCTCCATATCTTTTTTATCTTTCCTTCCTATTTTCTTTATCTTTATTTTTTGCTGAACCATGTGTCATGCAATGTCTTCAGATCTGTATTCACTAATTCTTTTACCTTCTTTATCTAATTTTCAGTGTAACCTTTCCTTTAGTAGTTCTCCCTCACAGTTACCTATTTATCACCTTGAGGAACTGTGTGTTTGTCAATGTGTGTTTTATAAAATCCACCTGTCACTTTTTAAATAATACACTCTTCTTTCATATTGGGTATAATTCCTTTTTACTTCTCTTTAATGCATTCAATTTTTTTATTTTATAGCTCCTCTCAGATTATTCTATTATATTAAATTCTTGATATATCTCCCTAGTGGCTATGTTTGCTGACTTACCTCATGGTGTATCTTTCCTCAAATGGTTTGTATGCGGTGATTGTGAGCTCATCTTCATAGAGGTTATTTCTTTCTCTGTTGGAATCACACAGGCCAAGATGGGAATGTTTTATAATTTATTCCATAAGGACATGCAGTTTGTTCATGGATCTGAAACTAATTTTTATATCAGGAACTCTGCTTAGGATTCCTATTCCATAGGGGACTGTGAACTCAGAATCTATAACCTCAAGTAGTATAGTCTTAAGTTTTGATTTCCCATGGGAGACATTTTTTTATTCACCAAGGACCTTATATATACATGTGTGTGTGTGTGTGTGTGTGTGTGTGTGTGTGTGTGTGTGTGGAACCCCTTACAGGATCCCTTTTCTGTAAGATAAAAGTTTCACTCTGCACTGTACTTGGGCTCAAGGTTTGCTATTTGTAGTCACATAGAGAGCATTTAAATCTCAGTCACCAACCATAAGAGCCTATTCTATTTCCAGTATCCATTTATGCATTGCCACAATGTCAGCTCACATATTTTCCACCATGGCCAATTTGTGTTTCTTCTTAATTTGGGATATTTATAGATTCATCTCTCTTTTGACTTTTTGTCTACCTACCTTTACAAAATGCTTAAGTACATTTATATGTATTTGGTGTGAGACTACACTGCATAACTTTGTTTTTCATGTTGTTAAAAGTTAAATTTCAGCGTACACTTCCCTTATTTAGCTGGCCAGCTAGCTATATCACCCAGGAAGCTGAGTTCCTTATGGCCTTGGATTTTAACTGTTTTAATTTGGCTTTTCAATTTTAGTTATTTAATATGGCAATGAATACGAATATTGGAAAGTTTGAACAGTCACAGTCAGGAGTACTAGTAATAAACAGTCCAGGCTCCAGTTTCCTCACCTCAAATGGTAATAACAATACCTACCTACTTCTTATAAGTGTAATGCAGATGAAATAAAATAATCCGTAGTTGAAAAAGCCCAGCACAATGTGTAACAAAAACAAAACAACAAATAAAAGCAGAGGAAAAATAACCTCAATAAATGCTGATTAGTACCACCTGGAGATTTGCCAAGAGTATAGGAATAATGAAAGAAACTGAGCTATTAACATACTAAGGGCTATCCATCTCAGATTCTGGAAGGTGGAATTCTCTCAAAAGGGAAACAACGGGGGGATTTCATTCTATGAAGAAAGGCATGTGGGCCTCCTCTGGTAGCTACACCTCAGACAACGTCCAAGTAGAGCTGATTAACCTCAGGATTCAGGCCATGATTCCTTGCTCCCCTCCACATCTTTATAAAGTAAAGCTCTCTGACCCTCCTGCATATCACGTGTACTAGAGTTTCAGGGCCAATAACTGTCCATCTCCTTTGGGAATAATGATACCCCCATGTAATTTGCCATACCACTTTTACATGATCACAATGTCCAATTTTTTGATATTGGAAGGGAAAGTGCAATTTGGGTTAAGAGGTCTCAGGGTATAGAGCTAAAAGTGAAGGGGTTAATACCTTATTAAGACAGAAGATTTGAATGAGGCAGCTCTTCAGAGAGGAATCTAAAAAACCACTTCCCATTGCAAAGGCGTGGTATTCAGGCTACACTCGAAGTGCTACCAGCTCATCAAATATTTCCACTCTGTGGGCCTCACCCAAGTTAAATTCAACTTTTCTTTAAAGTTTCCTGCTCTTCAGAGTAAAGGGGGAAATCAGAACTGTGCTTCACAAAGTATGTCTTGTTTGGGAAACGGAAATGAGGCTAGGTGACCAGGGGGTGGGGGAATCGGCTCAGAACAAGCCTGTGACTTTCTCCTTTGGGTTTCTCCCATGGTGACCTTGGCTGTGAAGACATGAGATACAGCTGGAAGGAAGGTGATGGACTAGCAGCACCTAGCCTTGAGAAGAGACTTGGAGGGGCACCTGGGTGGCTCAGTCAGTCAAGCATCCGACTTCGGCTCAGGTCATAATCTCACAGCTCTTGAGCTCAAGCCCCGCATCAGGCTCTGTGCTGGAAGCTCAGAGCCTGCTTCAGATTCTGTGTCTTCTTTCTCTCAGCCTCTTTCCCACCCACACTCTGTCTCTTTCTCTCAAAAATAAACAAACATTTAAAAAATTTTTTTAAAAGAAGAGACTTGGAAATGACGTGGCAAATGTCATACATGTCATTTATCTCTCATATCTCTCATGTCTGTATGCGTAGTGCTTGAGCAGAAATAGGGTTTATCTGGGATGCTCCAAAAACTCAAAGTGTATGCCATTGCTTAGTACGTCATCACTTGCTGACCACCTGCTCTGTACCAGTCTTTGTGCTGGTGATGGAAATACAGAAATTTAAGTGAATAGCATGTGCCCAGTGTGTGAGGCGTTTTATTTTTATTATCTCATTTAATGTTCACAGTACTGCAAGGTCTGTGTTATCTTATGTCCTTAAGTACTGTATTATGTTGCTTCCCAGTTGCTGGAAAGCAGAATTGCACTCAATATGGAAGGCACTATGATTTAATTGAAAACAAGCAGACTTTGTAATTAGAGAAACCTGGGTTTATTTCCCAACTTTTCCACTTACTACTGCTGTTACCATGATCAAGTTAATTCAAATTCTCTTAGACTCAATCTGTTCACACGTAAAATGGGCTTGTAGGACACTCATAGAATCAAAATGAGATGTGTTTATATCAACATATTATCAAATGCTAATGTTAATTGGACACTTATTTGTGCCAGTCATGTGCTAAACAATTTATAAACATCTTATTTAATCTCACAACATTTCCTCTAAAGTGGGAGAACTGTACTTTCTTGAAAAAGAAAAAAAAAAACAACTAAGGCTCATAAAGATTAGTTTCTGCCCAAGGCCATACTATTGAGGGTCAAGGTTGGGTTGGTATCCCAAGTCCATCTAACTTGCCCTATATCCTGTGTTCTTAACCATTGTCCTTCAAAGGATTAGGAAAGCTTAAAAAGTAGTGGAAATGTTCACCATTTTTGCAAGTTTTGAAGAATATTGGTTTGGAAATAGTTCATGTATCATAAAAGGAGTTAGAGGAGGTAGTTTCTACAGTTCTTTCCTCCTCTAAATATTGTTTCTGGAAGAAAGATTTTCCAGGGGCGCCTGGGTGGCTCAGTCGGTTAAGCATCTGACTTCAGCTCAGGTCATGATCTCATGGTTTGTGGGTTCAAGCCCCATATCGGGCTCTGTGTTGACAGCTCAGAGCCTGGAGCTGCTTGAGATTCTGTGTCTCCCTGTCTCTTTCTGCCCCTTCTCTGCTCATGCTGTCTCTCTCTCTCCTAAAAATAAATAAACATTAAAAGTTTTTTTGAAGATTTTAAGATTTCACAAACCAGCAAGTAAGAGATTAGTATGTGTTGGCCTAAGTTGACCCCAGTACAAGCTGTAAACCACGGTTTCCCACACTAACCATGACAAGCACATACTTGTGCTCAGTAAAGAAGACCATTTCATCCTCTCGCAGACCTTGTTCCTTAGACTTTATTCTTTGGATTTGTTTGGACCACCTTCTCATTCCATTTACCAACTCATCATTAATCTCTGCCCACATTTTTAACATTGCCTTTTAGAAACTTCCACCATGATCAACACTTGATGCTTAATTTCTCTTCAGCAGTGTCTCTCAACACTGGCCCCAGCCACAGTATCTTTCAAACTCTCATCCTTGAGGCATGGTGAACTTGGTCTCATTCACTCACATACTCACATTTTTCCTTGCCCACCCAGGCAACCTCTCATCCCTCATCTCTACCCGTGTCACTAGAGTAGGAGGGGGTAATTACCTAAGATACAGAGTCACTCCAAGCCCCACCGTCACTCCAGAAAGTCATCCCGGGAAAATCTGCTCACCAGAAAATAATTTCCTGTCATGTCCAGCAGCTTCCCTAATAGTGTATGCACTTAGACACTACGTTATAAGGTTTATATTACAAGTGTCCCATCGGTAATATAATTTTTCTGTCAGACTTGATTTGGCATCTAGAGAAACAAAGGTTTTTAAATATAAGTGAATGATAGAGAAAAGAAAACAGAGTGCCTTCCTTCTGTGTGTGAAGGAGGAACTGGAAGAAACACTGGAAATGTTACAGTTGTAGAAACTGAGGACCAAGGAGAGGAACACACTTGTTTCAGTGTCTCATTCTTAATTTCCTACTTATTTTGTTTGCCTTGTCTGTGCCCCCTCCCAACACACATGCATACACATAGTGTCCTGAAATTATTCCATCTAAAAATGTATTTGGATAAGTAAACCTCAGTTCTTAAAAATGTGACTTTGTCATGGAGGATCAAACTGCACACCAGACTATTTTTTTAATTGGGTGGCTTTTCTCATTAGAGCACAGTACAGCAGAAAGAAAAGAGACTTTTGAGTCTACTTTTGTCTTTGGTTTGAAATGACTCTCATTCACTCTGTAACCTTGAATGACTTCTTTAATGTCTTTGGGTTTCATTTTCTTTTTTTTTTTATTTTTTAATGTTGATTTTGCTGTGGGGAGGAGGTGCAGAGACAGAAGACACAAAATCCAAAGCAGGCTCCAGGCTCTGAGCCATCAGCACAGAGCCTGGCACAGGGCTCGAACTCATGAGCAGCGAGATCATGACCTGAGGTGAAGTCAGTTGTTCAATTCACTGAGCCACCCAGGCACCCCTCATTTTCTTTTTCTAAAGAGGGATGGTAATTTCTTCCTCATGAGACTCTTGAGGAAATTAAACCACTTTCTGTAGTAAAAAGTGCCTATCTTCTGACTGGCACATAGTAGCAGCTTCTATAAATATGACTATCTCCCTGAGCACAGTGAAGTTCAGGAAGTCTGATGAAAAGAAGATTTAATGAGCGGTGCAGTGAGGTGAACTGCAGTAAACAGGCAAGAGAGCAACAAACCCTCAACAACAGACCCATATTTGGTCTGACCACACCCAAACTCACAACCGCATACAAGTAATACATACAAAAGGAATAAAAACATAACTTGACCTCTGTTGGTGGAGAGATATCTATACATCCAAAGTAGCAGGCTTTCTAGTCTCTACAACATGGGAAGGTCTCCCTCAGGGGACATTGCACACACCTGCCAAGTCCCTTCCTTGACTGCAGCACTGGGCTCTTTGGGATGAGGAGACCACAGGGCCCATCCCTAAGGCTGAAGGAGACACAGGAGGCCCTCTTGTCTTGTGGAACCTGAGAATCCAGCCATTGTCCCAGGGGAGGCCACTGGCAGCCTTAGCCAGAGTGATCTGAGTAGGGATGAGCCATGATATCGAGTTCCAATAAAACCCACAGAATGTTCTAAACTCATGACTAAGCCTGCACTGAATAAACAACCCTCCACATCCACCTCAGGGATGGCTATGTGTGGTATGGCCTAGTAATCTCTTTTCTCAAGAATGAAAGACCCAAGGGCTGTATTTTGCAGTTTCCAACATTCTTTTAACAACTACATGTTCAGCCTCTATTTCATGCCAGTCATTGTGTCAAATGGGAATGTTATTAACTGCATCCTCTGAAGCCGGGGGCCTCATCAGGACCACCGTGGGGGCAAGGGTTGAGCTGAGCAGGCTGTGTCTGGCTGCCCCTCCCTCGAGTCACCCAGAACAGCTCCCCTTTTATCTATTTTATTGGCTTTCCTCATAATATTTTACTGAAAAGATAAAAATATTTTTTAAAAAGTCCTCTTTAAAAATAAATCTGAAAGTCAAAGAATGATTGGACCTATTACTTAGAGCTAAAGAGAGAAAAAAGAAAATAGTTGATATTTACTGTTTATTGTGTGTCAGACATTGTTTTCAATTAATCCTCACATGATCCTAGAAGTGAGTACTAGCAATAGCCACATTGTAGAGAAGAGGGACTGAGGTCCAAAGAATTTGATTAAATGTGCTCCAGTCAGCCAATACATAACTATAGGTGTTTAATCCCAGGACCATTGACATTAGAGTGTGTGCTCTTAACCACCATACTGGGCTGATTCTTCCAAAAGTCTCCCTTAGTGACCACTGGGGCCTATCACCCCCAGCTTCCCATCTTCATACCTGGGCTTTGCCATTCTCAGCCTCTGCCTAAGTGTTGTCCCCTCAGAGGGACCTTCTCTGACTGTCCCACCTAAAGTAGCATCTGCTCCAGCCAGTCTGCTTCTCCTTTTTACCACTTCATTTTCTCTTAGCTCTTATCCCAAACTGAGAAATATTGCACACATATTTGTTCATAGTTTTTGCTTTCCGGAATGTCAGCTCCTTGAGATAAGAGGCTTTGTAAGCTTTCAGATCATGGGCCTTCCCTGACAACCAGATTAGGAAAAAAGGCCCTGTGGAAATAAGTAGGTAAAGGGGTCCAAGAGTTGAAGACGGAAGGATCTGGATTGGGAAAGAAAACATGGTGTAAGGTGATAAACCAAGAATATAGTCAGCTTCAATTTGAATCACAGCTTTGCTGATAATTAGCTGTGTGACCACAAGCAAGTTTTGGTTTCCTCATTTGCAATAGGGATAATTACTGTAGACTCACAGTGCTGTCGTGAAGTTTAAGTGAAATAGTGTGCATTAATAAATGGATTTTTATTGTTTACTTAATTCATTTTTTTTTTCCTAGAACTGGTTCTGAAAACATAACTAAGCATGTAGTAAGCACTCCATAAATATATGATGCGTAATGGAATTCTGGGCCATAATTAATAATTAGGCTATGCTGTGTTACAGAAAAAACAATAAGAAAAGAATAAGGAGACCAGCAATTGGATTCAATTCTGCCATATAACTAATGTGTTCTCTTGGACACATCACTTTTGGGTCCACATTTTCTCCTGGGTAAAGAAGTTTGGACAGGATGATGTATAAGTCCTTTCATTTCTGAAATCTGTGAAATTGAAAACATCCCACAGATGATCTGATTTCTCTTTGGTTTTCAGTAACAAACCACTCTACTTTGTTGTTGGAAATCTGAAATGACCTATTATGTTTTTTTATTTGCTTCCTGTGTTCTAGTCCAAACAAAAATTCTTCATACTACTCACATCAGAGAATATCAGTTGGTAGCTTGACCAAAGGATACTAATATTTACAATGGACAATTAATTCACTTTCTTATCTGGGTCTCTGAGGGTCGTTCTGGATTGGTGAGCCTCTTGACTGAGTTTAAGGAATTCCACCACCCCTTGTCCTTACCCTCAAAGAATGAGAAAGGAATGAGATGTGTTGAGGTTGTCTTGGAGACTTCTGTTCCAAGTCCACCTTAGAGTTCAGTGGTTTTGTTTCTATTCCATGAAAAGGGCCATTGTTTCTTTTGACATGCTGATTTATTGGAAGAGGCTGCTGCCAGGATTTTGCTGGCTTAGAAAGTCATACTGGTGACCTGATGTGTAAATTCTGTATTGTTAACCATCATTTCAAGAGTCACCATTTCAAAGCAGTTGATGTTTTATCTTTGTCCCATATTAAAAAACAAAAAACAAACAACAACAACAAAAAACAATGCATAACTGTAATGACTTCTAAGAATTCAACAGAGTGATTGTTTTGTGAATTTGTGTCCTATGGTTGGTAGACTAGCAAACACATCTCGCTCATAAAATATGGATTATCTGAAAACTCATTACAAGCCTCACCTTCTGTTTGACATTTAAAAAAAAATGAACAGTGCATAGCACTTTTTGGTTTTTGAATCATTATCAGATATATTATTTGATCCTCATGAAAGCTGCATGGAATCTGTATTATCACAGATATTATTACAACCCCATTATTCATATGTGGAAGCTGAGTCTCAAAATGTCTTTAAGACTTGCCTAAAGACACAGCCTGGATTTTCTGACTCCAATCTTTGGCTCAGAGTTGAAGGAGAATGAAGGTGATTGGAAAAGGCCCTTGGCTGATGTTCCCATGTCTAGCAAAACATGAGACAGTGCTATTTACAGCATTCTCCCAACTTTCTTGCCCCCCAGGGGACACAGAAAATCTCTAGGAAAGGAGAAATGACAGATGTAACCAGCAACCTGCTTGCAAGCATACGAGTAAAGCAAAACCTGAGCTGCTTTCTGGCCCCTCTGGAAATTCGGCAGAAGTACCCAAGGGCGAAGGTGGGAGGGGAGATGGAACTCTGAAGGCACCTGCTGAGGAATCGGCAGGATCTAGATTGAAAACCCAGCTGTACCACCTGACAGCTGTGTGATTTTAGGCAAATGATTTCCTCTTTCTGTGTCTCACTTTCTTCAAGGACAAATAAGAACATCTCCCTCATGAACTCATGATAAGAATCAAACATAGTAATACACCTAAAGTGTGGGACAGAGTCTCAGGAACAAAAATAGTAGCTACAACTGTGTGATTATGAATGAATTATTTCACCTCATTGGTCCTCAATTTCCTTATGTATAAAATAAGGTGGTAGGATTAGATAAATTCAGGGTTTTTTTTTCCCCTCAAGCTCTATACATGAGTTATGACTGTATTCCCTGGAATAGAAAGAGATAGATTATTAAGTATTTTAGAGTGATGTGTCACTTATGAGTGAGGAGAAGGTGGCTGTGGTTATTACATCTCATTGATAATAAGAATAATATTTTAAAGCTATCTTTTATTGAGCACCTGCTAAAATATATATCATCTTATTAATTCCCCCATGAAAATCCCATAAACAGGGAATACTAGCTCATATTACATATGTAGGGTGATTAAAGCTCAAGTAGGTTACCTGATTTGTTTAAAGCCACCTAGGTCTTCCATGGTGGATCACACTGTGTTCTGTATGACTTTGGCTTTCATGCCCTTTGCACAGTCTTCTATGCCAGCTCTATTCATTAAAATTGCTATTTAATCTCTATATGATCTTTGTTTTCCTTATTCCATGTCTACCTTTCTTCCTATGTTCATCTTTCTACCAGATAACAATATAATGCTTAAATAAATGTACATTCAGCTGCATTGTATGATTCTGTAAATGTGTGATCTATTATTACCTACTTAAATCTATATCTTTATTGCATAATTCAGCGTTTTAATATTTGCTTTGAAAAGTGTTTTGAGTCAATTCTCTGCAAAGGTGCTGTATTAAATGACATTCATTATTCTTGCTAAATGTAGACAAGTCATGGCTCAGGTGAACTGGAAGGTAACTCCCATTATCCTCAGCACATTCCATCACATTCGTTATTCTCTGTGACATTTATCAACACGGCGTTTAGACATTTTAAAGAATGAAAGAAAATCACTTTACATTCCAAAGCGTTGAACTAACACTAAGCCAAAATCCACAGGTGAAAATGTCACTTGTTTGCTACAAGTTACACACTTTGCCTTAACTCTTTTGCAGCACAATGAGAAGACATGAAAGCAACATGTTCGGGATCAAGGTGTGTGAGCTATTAAACCTACCTGCTATGACTTATTTGCATCACGCTTACAGCTACACTCATGTTATTCTTAATAAAAGGTGACTCCCCATGTGCCAAGAATATTGAGGCTGTGTTGACATTCTTCTAGGTATCTTTTGCCATCCCCATTTGTTACCTACTTCATATTCTTGTGGAAATGCTGTCTTCTACGGGACACATCATCTGGCCATGCTGCCTTTCAACTATCACCTTGGCTGGCATTTACCAACCTCATTTCTTTACTCATGGAGAAATCACAGCCTTGCTACCACCCACGTTAGTCAATTTTGGTGCTGGAGAGAGTCAATATTTTCTCAGGTTGTGGATCCCAGAGGCTGATCCTGAGATGAGGATTCAGATGTAAGTGATTTTTGAAGGCAGAACTTGGAGAATCTGGGAAAGGAATAGAAGAAACAGGGCAAAAGGAGATCTCAGATGAAGTCCTGAGGAAGGGAGAGTCATCCTTATCCTGCAGAAAATCTCTAGAGTATATATTCTATCTCAGAGCCCAGAAAGCTGGCTGTTCCTTTTCCCACACCCGTCAGTCATTGGTCAAGGCATGTAGGGAGGGAGGTTATTAACACCCAGGGACTGTCTGCCCAGGACTGCAAAGCTGCACCAGTAGCCTAAAGGCTATCCTCAGCAAGGAAAGTAAAGCTCAATGAAGTGGGGTAATGCTGGAAGAAAGGTCAAAAACCATCTCAGGTAATAAGAGTGAAGTACCAACAGTATCCACTAGAGGCAGCCACATGGAGAAGCCTTCCAAAAGTCTAACATCATAACTCCTTGATACTTGTATTGGTTTGCTAAGGCTGCCATAACAATGTACTACCAACTGCTTGGCCTAAAAAACAGAAATTTATTGTCCCACAATCCTGGAGGCCAGAAATTCAGAATCAAAGTGTTGGCAGGTTTGGCTCCTTCTGAGGGCTGTGAAGGAGGGATCTGTTCCAGGGTTTTCTCTTGGCTTGCAGATGGTCATCTTCTCCTTGGGTCTCCTCCCACCATCTTCCCTCTATGCACATCCCTGTGTCTAAGTTTCCCCTTTGTATAAGGACACAGTCAGACTAGATTAGGAGCTCACCCTACTCCAATGTGATCTAAGCTAAACTAACTGCATCTATAAATGATCCTATGTCCAAATATGACCACATTCTGAAGTACTAAGTGTTAGAATTTCAACATAGAATCTTGAGGAGACACAATTCCACCTCTAACAATATTTCACAAATATATTATTCCCCAGTTCAGTCACCCATATCCATACCCATATTTAACTTCTTACCTCCTGGTACTGCTTTCTGGAATCTATTTTAACTCTTTCCTTTGTTCTGTTCATTGTCTTTCTCACAATCTTCAGTCCTTGATGAACACAACACTGCATGGGATAGTTATAATATTTAAAGGGTATCAATATTATTTGTAAATTATAAATCCTTATTTATTAGGAAAATTATAAATTCCTATTATTTGCCATTTATTAGTATTCCATCAAGAAATATACATTGAGTTCCTTATATACATTGAGTCTTGTACTTAGCACATATTTCTTGGTGTTTCTGATTTAGACAGATTTGTAAGTACAGGATCAATTAAGGGAAGGAGAGACATTGTGAGAGCATTATGCTGCAGATTCAAAAACATGGGGAGTTTACGTAAGGGAACCACATAGAGGATGCCAAGAAGGAAAAGTGAGACACAACCAGAGAGAATAGTCATGCAGAGTTGGTGACTCAGTAGATACTGATATGAACTTCAATGGGTAGAAAGGGAGATCCTGATACTTTTTTGTGTGTCAAATGCTATAGTTGATTCAAGTTTTATTTCATTCATCATATTCCTACACTGCCATGGGTTCCCTATTAACTGCCAAATGAAAGACAAACTCTTCAGCCAAGTCCTTCCCCCACCTTGCCCCTGCCAGCTCTCTCGTCTTATACTTACCTTTTCATTTCACCTCACATCCTTGCTCACACCTTGCCAAATGAGTTGGAGCTGAGCCCCTTCCCTCTGTTTCTTTCTATTGCACCTGCTCTCCTCTCTGCCTGCAAAGTCCCTCCCCAGTGGCCACTTGACAGAGGGAAGCCTGCTTGGCCTCCCTGAGGACTCAGCCTTCCCTGCTTTTATACTCCCACCGTATCTTGTAAGCCCTCTGCCACCATTCGTCTCACAGTGGTTTGCCATCATTTCTTATGTGTGCCCCTTTTGAAATCATAAACTCCCTGAAGACATGAACATGTTAGATCTACCCTTGTGACCACAGCTTTTGACGCAATGTCTTGCCTTTGAATATAGTCAGGAAGTATTTGTTAAATGAATAAATGTGGGCACAGACCAAATCAGATGTCAGGTAATGCATTCCACCCTGTCTGAAAAATCTTGCTGGCACTGGGAAGTTGGTGGCTATACTTTGAAGGCTATGTTCCAGACTTTTTGTAAAATCTGAGAAAAATATAGAATACTCAGCTGTGACTTTGTCTATTGCATTCAGCCCCACCAGGCCGATATATCTGGCCTTTGATTTAATTACCAGGTATCTCCACATATTCGTTTGGTTTCCAGAATACCTATATGAGAAGCTCATGATGTTCTCTGGTTGCTGCTGTGGATGCCTAGGGGCATCTCCACTGTGTGTGCACACCAGCTATGATATAAGAGGCTCCTGGTATAGGAGAGACTCGGTTATTAGTGAGACAACCTCCATCCTTGCTAATGAGCAGCTTCTCATACAGCTGAAGCTGTAGAACTTCAACAATTGTCCTGTAAATTAGCTACTTTTTCCACCCAATTAGGATATTCCTATTCAAATTATGATAGGAAAACTGACTCACCCCCAACTTGCCATTTTTCAGAAGGACTCAAACACTAATACCTGAATGCCTGTAATCAAGAAAGCAGGGTGCAGCAAAAAGAACATTAATTTTAGAGACAAATCCATGAATTCAAAATGAACAATGCTAATTAATAGCTTCTTGCCCTTGGGCAAGTTCTTGAAAATTTCACTTACCTCATCTGTGAATTAGGGGTAATAATAACTGATCTTACAATAGTTGGTAATGATTAAAAGTGATGCAACCCACATTATGGGCCCTAGCTCTGTGTTTCCCAACAAGGGTACTGTTGACATTTGGGGTGGGGAAAATCCCTTTCTGTGCAAGTCTGCTGCATACTCTGTAAGACAATAAATATCTCTGGAAGCTGAACTCTGAATGTCAATAGTACCCCTGTCACAGACACAGCTGCAAAGGTGCCCCACAGCACACATACATGGCAAAAAGTTCCATCATAATAAGAGATAAAACAACATGTGCTACTACGTGTTAGTAGTGTTCTAAGAACTTTATTTGATTCATCTCATTTAATCCTCATAAAAATTTTATGATGCACTGGAAGATTAAATAAATTACTAGGTTATATAACTTAACAGTCAAAAATCTGTGTAAGTAGACTTGTGAGTTTAGCTTCTGCACTGTCCAGGCTAGGAGCATGGTAAGTACTTAATCTATGTCCCATTCCTTTCTTCCTGTCAATGTGGTCCCATGTCCAGGGCCTTTGGCTAACTTTTCAGAAAGCTGCAATTAGATTTTGTCCCCACATCTCTCTCAAGGGACCACAGATGCACAAACTTCATTGGCCATAGACCAATCTTGACAAGACTGAGGACTTTTTTTTTAGTGACACATGTTTCAGGACCACATTCATCTTTCTCTAACTTAACCCACTAAGGATTTCCACTAGAGATAAGTGAATAAAATATTAGCCTCCGTGTTTTCCCTCTGGCTTGATTCTTCCCAGTTCTGTCCTCCAAGGCCTTCCTATGCTGTGGGTAGCATATCTTATTATTGGGCTGATTTTTGTGATTGCTCCATCTAGCTAAGGAGGGAAGAGTTCTACACTCAATTCCAATGTTGGCCGGTGAAGGGGTTCCGTATGCACCCAAGCTATTCTCTGATACCAGCTGGGTGTCCCACAATTTAACCCAACTCTAATCTATCTACCTGGAGATAACACAGATACTACAGGTTAAGGATTCAGTCCTACAAAACTACCCCTCCCCAGCATCCAATTCAGAGGTCAAGTGCAATTTCAGGTTATCACCTGTGCTTCTGAACCACTGGTTCTAAGTCAGAGGTTCCAAAGACCCCTGCTCTTGGTTAAATTAATTTGCTAGACCAGCTCATAGAACTCATAAAACTAGGTCACCAATTTATTAGAGCAGGAAATAACTCAAGCAGAGCCAGATGGAAGAGATGCACAGGGCAAGGTGCAGGGAGAGGGCTAAGAGCTTCTGTACCCTCTTCAGATGCACACTTTCCCCCATTTCCACGTGTTCACCAATCCGGAAGCTATCTGAACCCTGTCCTTTGGGATTTTTATGGAGGTCCTCCCACATAGGCACAGATAATTAAATCATTGACTATTGGTGATGGGCTCAACCTCCAGCCTCTTCCCCCTGCCCCAACTGGACATTAGGGATGGAGTAGGGACTGGAATTTCCTAAGCCCCCAGCTTCAGGTTACTTAAAAGTTACTATAAATCACCTTCTTAGCATAACAAAGACACCTTAATCACTCTCTCATCACTTAGGAAATTCCAAGGGTTTTAGGAACTCTGTGTCAGGAACAGGTGGAACCCCAAATATATATTTCTTACATAATTACATCACAGTATGCTTTCAAAATAAAATCACAGTCCTGTATGCTGATAAGTAAGTTATCCATACCTGGCCCCACAGCTTACTAGCCCACCTGATATAGCAAAAATAATCCAATCAACTCTAACATTGTGAGAACAACACATTTTTTGCAACTTGCTGCTTGTCAGGTGTTGAGAACAGGTGCTGCAATGGGGTTCAAGGTGGTGGGAGTGAAGGATCTCACTGAGCGAGGAGCGAGGGTCTCACGGAGGAAGGTGCTGGGGTAGGAAGAACCCTGCACTTTAAGAAAGGACTTCCTCTGCCACCTCATGAATTCAGACTCCCTCCTGTAACAAGTATTGAAATAAATGCCCCTTTAGCTACTCTAAGATTCTGGCAGATTTCAAAAAGTAAACCAATCGTGAGCAAAAGAGGAATGGGAAACAGGTGGACAAAACACAGGTAAGCTCAATTCAAGGCCACAGGCAATGAACCCCCACCTTGTGTCCAGATCTGATGGGTGCTGTGAGTACAAAGGTGAGTGAAGTCACCCACCCCAGAGAGAGGTTCAAGCCAACTCACTAGTTACTGGTTTAAATTAATAAGAAGGAAACGTTTGTAGATGACTTTATTTTTGTGTAATTTTGTCTAGGTGCCTTTACACTTGACCTAAGTCATGGTAAAACACAAAACTCAAACCAAGTAAATTTGAAGATCTAATTTGGATTTATTAAGCGATTCTGGAATTGGGGAGCATCCCATCTAGCGGGTAGAGAGATGCTCTGAAGAGGCATACAAAATAGAAAATTTTTATAGGAAGGAAGGTGGGGCAAGAAGTTATTAGCGAAAGGATAAAAAGGATTGTTTCCTCTTCTTTTGGGAGGAAGGGAACAGCAGGGTTTTTATCATGTGGATATTCTCAAGGGAGCAGATTAGAAAATTTCCAATTGACTCTTAAAAGGTCACATTCCTGGGGTAGATTGCTTTGCTGTCTTGGGGAACAAATGAATCCATCTGGGGCTTTTTGGATTTTTTTTAATAGAGGACAGTGTTGGAATCGATAAGAGGCTGGCATGGGAATCAAAGTGCCTGGGGAATGACCCCAACATCGCCACATACTCCACTCTGGTACTATGTCTGAGTATCATATGGTGGATTCATGTGGGGTCCTACTGGTTTTCCAGATTTGGTTAACATCCCCATAATTCTGCTTTTCAGTGTTGTGACCTTGGATGTCTGTTTGCTCTCTCAACTTTACCTTCTTTCTCTGAACAGTGGGGACAATGTTACCTAAATCTCAGAGCTGGCTGAGTATAAAATGAGCTCATATGTGAATATATTATCAATGTATACACACACCTGCACATGAACACACACATACACACACATACATACATATACACACACACACACACATATACATACATATATATATGTAGGTGTGTGTGTATGTGTGTGTTCATATATATATATATATATATATATATATATATATATATATAAAGGGCTTTCCATAGAATATAGTTTGCACATGATTACTACTATCTGAAGGACTTTCAGAAATCATTATGTAAACTCTTCAGGAATAGGTGTGGGAACTGAAATCCAGAGCAGCAGCCACTTGCCCCAATGTCATACATGCCTACTGTTCATTATGTTGACATCCAGTTCCCCAAAGTTTCATATCCAAGTTGAAATTAAACCAAGGACCACAGAGGTATCTCAGACTATGCTAGTTCTGTTTACGGGTAACCTCCAAGGATGAGTACTATCATCTCCACTTTACAAATAAGAAAAGCAAAACTTAGAGAGGTCATACGGGACCCTCCTTCCCAAGGTCACACAAATAGGAAATGATGGTGACAGAGGAGAATTCCCTCTGCCAACCCCTGGGCGTGTCTCTTGTTCGGCTATATTATATAGACACCAGTGACCCATTCTTTGTAAAAGTTTGATTGTCTGATTTCTGGAACAAAGACATCCTCATTTGGAAAGGATACACAGAGTGATTTCATTTGTGCAAGGGTGTTCTTCAAAAGTCTTTCAGAGAAGGGAGTTTCTGCCTTATCCTGCACCCATATTTCTGTTGATGGCTCATGGTGTAGTTTCAAGGTCATTGGAACTAAATTGTATCCCTGCAGCATTAAAATAACCAGAAAAAAATCAGAAAAATAGGGGTTTTCCTTATTCACTTAGCTTAGACAGAGGTACCTTTGTTCCAGATAAGTCCCTCAGAAATATGACTGCCCATTGTGATTGCATTTATGTGTGAGAAGGCAGATGATTTTTCTGAAGAGGTAAGTTGGGTCTTCAAGAATTCTGCATGGACCAAAAAGCAGAATAGGTCAGTAACTAAAAATAAATAGATAAGTAAGGAGACAGAAGGATTTAACATCTTGCCAAGCAAGGTGGCTCTGAGAAGGTTTTAAAATCCAAGTAGGGGAGATTGGTTCTGTCAGCCAGGGCTTACTGGACCCAGAAGTTGGTGAATCCTTAAATGTTAGACATTAGCAGGCTCTAAGGCTATCTCTCTAGATGAACACCCAGATACATCTTTCTTTTCCTGCCAATGATAAGATGATTTTTTTCTCAATAAAGCATGGACTTGGAATCATTGTCAGGAATAGGAATGAATTTACTTATTCATTCAACCATTCCATGCATTATTAGACATAATGCATGTTTCTAGCACCATGAATATTTGATCCCTCTGAATTAGTCAACCTCATGACCATTTGCACCTTTGAACACATTTACAAAGTGATGACCAGTGGCTACAGAGCTGAACAAACTTGTGTGGTCTTAGGTAAAGATGGTTCCCCAAAATGGCTTCATTTTTCTGGTCTGCAATATCATGAGGTTAAATTAGGTTCCCTGAGACCTCTTTCAGCTCTGATGAATAAAGATTTAAAAAATGGTCCTCAGGGAGAACAAAAGCCATACCCACTGCCAATTAGCTACTGTGGTCCGGGTCAATGACATACCCATTAATCCATTAATCCATTAATCAGTTTCTCACTCACACTCCCATGATACATGCACTGAGTACCTCCCCCGAGTATGTGTCAGGCATCAGAGATATGCCCAGGCCACTCAACGAGACAGACTGTGTACAGACACTGGAGATCTCATGTGTTTTCCTATCCTATAGACATGAGAATGGGTGGAAATCAGAAAGGATAGAGACTTCTTTCCATTTGGATAAAATACCAATAAGTTTTTTAGTAGAGAAAGAAATAAGTGAAGAAGAGAATGAGCCTTGGATAGAACTGAGAATGAAGCAAATCTCAGCTCCACCACTTATGGGTGAATGTGAACACATTTTGCACCTCACTAAGCCTGTTGTCCTACTTCCTCCATAGAGGTGGTGATAGCACTGCTTAAAAATATAACAATACTTCCAAAAGTGTTTGGGAGGGCCCAATAAGGTAATTACAGGAAAATACCTGTTAGACTATAAGGAAGTCTGAAAATCCTGTTTGTTTATACATACTCCCTCCTTTTCATGATCCTTAGCACAGAGCACAGTACTAATTGAGCATACTTAGAAACCCTTGCTTGACATTCTTTCTTCATAATTTTAATGCTGTCTCCAACCCAATATAGTGACATAGTTGGATCCATTCTCTCTCCTTAGCGGTTTAAAAATCTCCCCACCACTTCAGGCCATCATTTTACAACCTCTCAGGGTCTGAGAGAGGATTAACTCACATTTATGATCACTCATACACCCTGCCCACTTGGAGGGCTGAAACTGATAGAGCAAATCCCTAGCAATTGACTTCCCTCCCAACTTTAAGTTCACAGTGCTCTATCTTCCCCACCCTTGTGTGTTATCTTAGAAAAATAAGACTTCCTTATGCTCATTTAATAGCTGTAAGTGAGAGAGACAAAAGAGCTGAAATTGGCATGATGGGTTTCAGAAGTTGGAATTGAGGAACCAGGTGTAAGATACAACCCCAGACACTAATAAGTTATGTGAACTTAGCCAACCCACTTAATGACTCTGAACCTCAATTTCTTCATCCAGTTTCATAAGATTACTCTGAGAATCAGAAAAAATCAATGACATCTATAAAAATGTTTAGAAAATTCTAAAGCCCTATATACACCTTAACTGTGAGACATCAACATTAATAATAATGATTGAGCTGTATATAGCAAATGAGCACTGAAATGGAAGTGCTTTATTTATTTTTCATGACAAACTCATGGAATCCTGTGGGAGTGTGACCATGTTTGATAATGACTCTGTGGATCCACAGAAACAGAACACATGGAAGTCTGAATGGCATGGCCACCTCTTGTAGTCTGAAGATAAAAAGGCAGCAAGCCCTCAGTTTTTTTATTTTTCTAACCAGGAAGGGCATTTATTCCTTGCAGAAGGTTTTAATCCTTGAACTTCCCCACACATCCATGGGAACCAAAGCAGCATTCCCTTTGCCTATTTGCTGGTTCAAAAGTAAACTTCAACCAAAACCAACTTAAGCTAAATCAGGGTCATCCTCCCCCTCCCCCTCATTTATTGGATATGGATCAACCCTGTACTCCAACCTTAGCACATAACCCTTGAAGCCTCTGTGCCTCCTTTATGTACCATATATCAAGTTCTATTATGGTGCCCGCAACACGTAACTGCATTTGTGAGTTATTTGTCAGACCTGTGCCATTAGACACTCTGCCCTTGAGACTTGTGTTACAAGCCTTTGACACATGGGAAGTAGTCTGTGAATCTATAAATCAATGAGTCAGTGAGTGGGTGATTGGATAGATGGATGCATGTGTCCTGATTGCCTAGAAGACAGAGCAAAGAAGTGTATGCTGCCTTTTGAACTAAATTTTGACTTTGGTGTCAAAGAAGATGATTCAAGTGACTTGACCTCCATTTCTAGTCTGATCCCTAAAATTCTCCACCATCATCACTAAGGATAGCCTCTTGTTTATTTCATCTTCTCTTTGATGTCTCTTCAAGTCCTCAGGTTCAACTCCAAGTCTGGTTCTGATCACTGAGGCCCATCAGTTGACTCATGCATATTTACCCTCACGTGGGCAGTTGCTCTTGGTTTTGGTTGTTGTGGTCACCAATAAGCATCCCTTCTGCCTCATAACACAAAGATCAGGGAAGCTGGGTCTCTCTGAAGTTACCAGTCAGATGTTCCTCCAGACATTTTTGTTGCTTTTTTCCTGCCTATCTGCCAAAGGCTACAGAGAAATCCCAGTTCAACTATGTGGACCGGAAGGCATTCTGGTGCCCAGGTGAGCAACTGTAGTCCATAGGCCAAATCTGGTCTCCTGCTTGTATTTTTTTTTATTAAGATTTTATTAGAATACAGTCCTGATCATTTGTTTACAGATTGTTCATGGCTGCTGTTTCATTCTACCTGCATAGTTGAGTAGTTGTGACAGAGGACAATTGCACAAAGTTCACCATAGTTACTCTATTGCCTTTTACAAAAAAAGTGAATCAAACTCTCCTTTGTAAACTAACTCAGATGTGTAAGTTAGTTGACTCTCTGATAGAGAGCTTGGTTCTGGATTTGGTGGTTAGTGGGCCACCATGCTTTTTTTCATAACCACCCTAAGTTCTGACACCACCAAGAGAAAAAGACTCTGTGGGCATGGGCTTATTGTTTGGTGGAACTCAAACAATCTTAAAGGAAGAGAAGAAAGGAGGGAGGAAGGAAATGAGAAGAGAATGCAGTAGTAGACACTTGGGACACTAAAAGGTCAATCCAAGGCTCATCATAACAGCCTTGTAGAGAGTGTAAAGAATGTGAACAAACCCGGGTTTTTTATTTAGTTTTAGTACTTATTACCTGGATGACTGTGCACAAGTCATTTACCTGAGTCTCAGTTTCCTCATCTGTAAAATGATTACAGTATTTACATATACAGAGTACTTGAGATAAATGCATATGAGACAAAGGGGGTGGGGGGAGAATATGCTTGCCTTGGAGCCTGAGAAGTCTCCCTAAGGTGTTTTCCCCAGAGCACCCCATCTCCTCCATGTTCCACACTCACAAGGAATTGTCCCCATGGGTACTTTCTAGTTTATAACATTCTGATGTCAGAACGATAGCAGTCACTGCAAATTTGGTGCTTGTATGTGTTGTCATCAGCCCTGAAAATGTGTGGATTAAAAGTGGCAGAGAGTAAATCATTGACATGGCAGGCACAAATCACAGCTGGAGCACATCACAGGCTAGAAATCTAATTGAACTGAATGCCATTCACGCAAAGGGAAATCTGGGAATCCTGCCAGCATCTTCCCAGAATAGTAATTTTTCATTTAAATTCACCCCATTCCCCTCCCCCCCAAGGCAGATCTCCTTCTCTTTCACCATCTGAACTGCTGAACTGCTCCTCCCATCCTTGTGGAGGAAGCAACTGGACTCTTCCTGGACCTTCCCAGAGATACTATATGTGGACAGCTGCAAACATGGTGAGCATTGTGCACCTGCTTCAAGGCCAGAAGAGTCATGGAGGCAAGAACCTGGAGAGCCTTACCTAAGCTGCTAGGGTGTCAGCAGGCTCCAAAGCCTAAGGAAGAATGAAATTGTTTTTAAGTCAATATGGCTCCAGTGGTTCTGAGATAGACTAGTTGTTCCAGGCCTACTGAAGGAATAATCTCTGCAAGAGAGTAAAAGAGCTTTAATCCCTCTGCCATTGATCAGTATGGAGGGAGCATAATGGCATTTCAGGATGTTCAAGATTTTATACACAGAACGTCATCTATGGGGATTATCGAGTATCTACACTGGAAGTTCATCTAAAATTTAAAAGCCTAAAATACCATTTGAGTCAAAAAATAGATGTAATTGGGACTTTGAGCAAGGATGAATTTAACTCATTCTTCATGTTAAAACAACATATGTGATGTACAATCCCAGAAATTTACCAACAAGCTTAAATGCATTCAGCAAATATATTTTAAGTGCCTATTCAATGCATTCAGCAAATATATTTTAAGTGCCTATTATTAGTCATAACTATATAAAATAATATTTGTATGAAGCTTTAGTGTCTCTAAAGTATTTTATCGCATCAACTCTTACAAAAATTCTCTGAAAGAGGAATCACTGCCATCCTTATTTTACAGACAAAGAAACTAATTCTTCAAGAACAAGGTCATTTGTTCAAAGTCATATGGTCAAAAGGTCACATCACCCGAAAGTTATGGCACTGTGAAAGGAATTTGTGTCTTTTTATTCCAAATCCCTGAATTCATGTGAACCTGCTCTCTCTTGCCCTCGCTATATTCAATAGATTTGTATATCTTAGTTCTAGTACCTCTAGGCTATTCTTTTCCACATTTTGATGTTTATCTTTTTTTAGTCTAATTTATGCTGCAAAAGTATTTATCAGTTCAGACTTTCAAGAGTCTAACCCCTTCAAGTTGTCTCCAGAGATCAACTCTTGAGATCAGAGGTCATCAACTATGTCCTCTAAAAGGCTAGAGAGTAAATACATTAAGCTTTGCAGGCCATGTGGTCTCTGTCATAAGTACTCAACTCCGCCATTGCATTGGGCAAGCAACTACAGACAATCCATAAACAAATGTATGGCTGATTTCCAATAAAACTTTACTTAGAAAAACTGGCAATGGACCAAATTTGGTGCAAAGGCCATACTTTGCTCTCCTCTTTGCTTTAGATCTATATTGTTTTCTGGTAATCTCGTAACTAGTAACGATTCTCAAAGTTAAGATTTTTATTAACTGTTGAGTGTTCTAGTCATTTATGGAAAATACTACAGCTTTCTACCCTTCGTATCCAAGAAAGCACATGTCACTTAGAGGGAAAAAAATGTTACACGATGAGGGTCCAAAGGATTACAAGGTAAGTGAATACTAAGTATACACAAGCAGAATAGTTAGCTCAGCTGATCCCTTTAGAAAAAGGGCCTTATAAGTGCTTTACAGTGATGAGTAAATCTAGGATGTAGGGAAAAAATGAAGGAAAGGAATTATCATTTTTAAGTGTTTATTATGAGTCAGCTACTGTGCAAGACATTTTATATATTTCATAATTCTCAAGGCCACTAATTTATACCCTTTACAGATGGAGAAACAGAGTTTTGGGTCACTGGGCATCTTGTCCAAGTTCAGACAATTAGCAAGTGGTAAAATTGAAATTCAAACCCACTTTTGTTTAATTCCAAACTGCACATTCTTTTGGTTGGTGTGGGGCCCACTTAGGAATGAGCTAACACCCTTCACTAAGAGGAATTCAGGCTCTTCCATATCCCCAGCCCTGAGCAGAGAATGGATACTACAGAAAAATTTATTATAAATATATCATTGCATAGATGATTATGTTCTTCAACTTCTCCAGGCAATGAAAGATAGAGCTAAATACTTAAACTCTCAAGAGTCATTTATTCTGAGCCCTTCTATTGTTGACCAGCTCCATTAAAATGTTTTTATGGTCATATAGGAGGGAAAAATGATCACTAGCAAATGTGATTAATGAGTCAGGAAAAAAAAACAAAACGAGTCAGCAAAACCAACGTCATGAAACTGAGTCAGCTGTGGGCTAAATCAGAAGCCAAAGCAGGTTCCAGGACAACCAAGACATTTCCCAGAGCAAATAAACAATAATGATGCATAGTTTGATGTCTGGGTGAGGATGCAGGGAAGATTCTAGTACTTACTAACATACATCTCTATCATACAGCATTTCTATTTTTTCTATATTCTGGGAAACAGAGAGTTCAGAGAGCAGGAGATGGTAGACTCTTTCCTGAAGCAGTTATTTCTGATGCACTTCTATAATTGTATCTTTTTCTAGTGGTGTGGAACTTGAATCTAGGTAAATCCTTTGTCTGAAGATTACCTTTTAATACTATTTTAAATTAACAACAGTAAACCAAACTCCTTTGAGTTTTAATCCAAGTCCAGGACACAAACAAAATTTACCTTTCTTCCAAGTTTAGAATATTTGGAAGATTCAATTATTTATTATTTTACACTATTATTTCTTGAACTATATTCTCTGGACAGTGGGCATCCTCAGAGAAGACAATACAGTGATCCATGGGATGGAGTCAGAAAGGATAAGTATAAAATGTTTTCCATGGCAAAGATTTCAGAAAGTTGTGCAATTATCTATTATTGACTCCAGTGATTAGTAAGCTAAGACCGCACACACTTACTGCCTCACAGGTTTTGGGGGTCAGGAGTCTGGTCTCTGCTTAGCAAGACACCCCTGGCTCAGAGTCTCTCATGAGGTGCCAGTGGGGTTGTCAGTGATGGCTACAATCCCCTCAAGGCTTCACTAGGGCTGGAGATCCCATTTCCTACCTCATCCATGGTTGCTCACAACCCTGTAAGATCCATTTCCAAGTGTACACACGTGTTGTTTGTAGGTCTCCACGTGGTTTTACCAGAGGCTTCCCGAGTGTATTCATGATGTGGCAGCCGGTGGTCCCAGAGTTGGGAAGAAAACCAGAGAGCACCCCAGACCAAAAAAAACAAGAAAAAAACAAGGTCTTCTCATAACCTAATCTCAAAAGAAACATTTACTCCCACCATATTCTATTTGTTAAAAGCAAATCAAAGTCCAGCATATACTCAGAGGAGAGGATTCTACAAGGGCATAAATGCCAGGAGGTGGGAATCAGTGAGGACCATTTTAGAAACTGCTTAGCCCAAAAGTGCTGAGTTAAACAACATTAAAAGGTTTCTTGAGCACAAAACCTCTCAGAGCTTTTTAAGGTACAAAAGTGTTTGGGGTCCTCTCCCAATAGTTATTTGGGCAGAGATCAGAAAACTCTCAGAATGCCTAATAGTGAACATTGTAGACATATGGGTCAGAGAGTCTCTGTCCCAACTATTCAGTTCTGCTGCATGAAAGCAGCCATAGACCATAAATATACAAATTGGTGTGACTGAGTTCCAATAAAAATTTTATTTATAAAAGCAATACATTTTGTCAACCCCTGGATTAGAGGATGTGACTTTAGCTGACTTTTTGTCATTGAATCCCTATCCTCCTAAACAGAGTAAAATGCTGCCATATATGCATCTGTGATTTTATCCCTAAATGCAAAGATGTCAGCAAGAAGAAAATGCTTTAATCATGCTTGCTTAAATATCATTGATTTTCTTCCTTGATTAGATTCATGGGGCACTTCAGGGTTACTTAGGGTTCTTGAAACTCTAGATTATTAATTTCATGAGGGCACAATCCATATTTGCCATCTGCACTTACCACCATATCTCCCATGTCTAGCAGAGGATTGGAGATATAAAGGAATTCAATAGTTTTGGATGGTGGGTGGATGATTGAAATAATCTCAATGCTTCATGTTTTGTATATCTTTTTCCTTTTTCATGATCTGTGTTGTACCTACCCAAATGTCTGCATTCCAATGAATGAAATGTCCTGACCTACAGCTGACCTCCTTCCCATGGAATCTCCCTTCTTTCCTGCCATCTGTCTCCCCTGAGCCTGCAAGTCATAATCACTGTAATGGATGGATTCAGCATGGGGCTGCTAACCTTGGCCTCAGCTTCACCACATGAAGACTGAGGAGGGCACACTGGCAGGAAGAGAAGAGACAGAGATGAGAATGAAGGAGTGCCACCAGATTTGGAAAGCCTGCAATTTATCATGACTGAGCCAGACACTGCTCTACGTGGTATGTTATTCAGTGCTTAGTACACAGCTTTAAAATGGGTATTACTGATGCAATTTCACAAATGAGGAAAGAGTCTTCGAGAGGTTTTGTGACTTGCTGATGGTGACACAGTTAATTAAGGACAGAGATGAAGGAGAAGCCTGGTCCATATTAACTCTAAAGCTCATTCCCTAAAACACACATCCCAGTTTGCCTGAGACAGTCCCAGTAGCCACCCCACTGTCCTGGCACAATTACTAAAGTCATCCTTTGTACTCTCAAAAGTGTCTCATTTTTAAAAAGACATTATCTAATCATCTGTCTATAACCTCCTCACTCTCTGGGGATAGCTCTGGCTCCTGCCATGGATATAAATTCAGTCAGGGGCTTTGGCTAAGATATTTACCCCAGAGCCAGCCAGGGGGCATTCCAACAAGGAGGTCACCAATTGCCTTTCAAAATAGTCTGTGAAGTTCTTGCCAGGCCACTGGCTGTTACATTATACATGTAGTGGGTGGGGGAGCATGTAGTAACCTGAATGCCACTGAAAGGGCACATGCATAGGTTCATATAGACAGAGATAGGCATACACACAGGCATTTATTTTTAAGCCACCTTCAAAGTATCTTGTTTCCATTTGCCTTGTGGAAAGTGTTTTGAATACAATCATTTCTACACTTCATTCTAGTACTAGAAAATTTTCTGCCTAGCTCCCCTAGAGCCATCATTTCTCCTTCTGTTGGGAGTTAATTTGGTCTACTTGTAAGCACACATAACAGCTTTCTAATTTGGATATGGCTTAGGAGGGCATCCCTTCCTTGGATTATCCTTCAGTACATCAATCCTACCATATTGTTGATCATTCTTTTATGATACTGATCCTTTTCTATCTAACATGACAGTTACTTTTGTGATCTTCTTCTCACCTCTAATCAGGACGCTCAATGTGCTGATGGTGCTTCACAGTGTGCTGAGAATGTCATGTGCGTTTTTGTACCTGATCATTATGACCACCCTGAGAAGTTGCTCAGTTGATCCACATTTTACTGATGACAAAACTGAGATTCAGAAAGGTTAAATGAGTCATGCAAAGTCACATGGCAAGTAAAAGTTGACAAAGTTGAGACAACTGACAGAAAGGGATGAAATGTGATTCACAACTATATCCTGCAGAATGCATTGCTTCTCTCACATGTGTAAGATATTTATGTTTAATGACTGGCTGAACTAATAAAAAAAAGTATAAGGATTGTGTATTCCTAATTGACTATGGTCTCTGCCCCAACTGGGATAGGATTTGAAATCATATCCCATGAGAAATGATGGAAAGATATATTTAGATAGGGGGTAAATATCTTAGGGTGAAGAAGGCAGTTGGAAAGAACTGAGAGCTGCCATGTGGAAGAATGAGTGGAATTAGGCTCATCAGTTAGGATGTATCTGGAATTGTACAGAGGTCAAATGACTTCAGGTCATTATAGGTTCACATGCTCAAGCTAATAGAATTGTCTAGATTTTACAAGAATCTCCTGAGGAAGTGAGGTTTCCATCCCAAGGGATATTTCAGCAAGAGCTGACACATCCCTGTCTAGAATATGGCAGATGGGATTCAAGCATTGCAAATAGTAGTTGAAGTGGATGATCATTACGTCAGTCCTCTTTGATAGTGGAGTCTAAGACTTTCTCTTTAGATGCACTTTGATTCTGTGTTTCATTCAATTGTCTCCCTAATGTGTCTCTAGGCTGTTTGAATTGGCAAGTTGCTAAGCACTCTGCAATACTGACACAAATGTCCATGAATGCTACCTCTTTGTCTTGTTTCCCAGCAACCATTCTTGTTTTGATGTCAAAGCATCCAAGCCTTAGCCACGCATATAGTAACAACAGGTGTGAACCATTTAAAGATGGCTGTATCATAGTACCAAAAAACTAGGATTGATGTCACCAGGACAGGCTACTCAGAGACTATTCATTGCAGGAGGGCTTGATCCCTTCCTCAGGTCCAGAGACAAGGGATCAGGACTCAGGAAACAGTTCAAAGGCATTTTTCCAAAACCCAGGTCCATGGGGAGAAGAAACTGCATTTAACCAGTATATCTGGTTCACCTCAACACAAAAATCATCTCATAGACTGCTGAAGACAACTGGCAAATGAGCAGTGAGAAAATATGGGGTTTGTGGGTGTGCCAATCTCACTGGATAGGAGGTCAGATACACACAACTCATGAAACAAAGCACAGTAAACCTGGTAAAGAATTTAAAGATGATGACAAAGCGAACCCCTAATTGTATGGATGAGGAAAGTGAGGCACGGAAAGGATAATTGACTGGTCTAGAGTAACACAGGTGGAACATGGCAACTTGCACTCCAGATTCCTATGCTCTCCAGTCCCCAGTGTCCCCAAGCCAGAGCCTGAAAACTGCACTGCTTTCAGTACTGAAGAGTACCTCAAAACCTTGAACTTGGGAGGATACTGAAATTTCCCCATATCAGGTACAGCTGGGTCATTCATCTCTCCTAATTCTAATTTCTTTTCTGTACAAAGGCAGGGTTTGTCAGTGACTCATTCAACTCATATCCACTACATGTTGAGAGAAAGAATAAGCCTCTGTGGTGAAGAGAGGGACTCTGAATTCAGATTCCTATATCCACACCACAGATTCCCTTGCTGGGCTTTGGTGTGCATCTTAGGTTTCCCCTATGCTTTCAGCCCTGTTCTAAACCCTTTGTCTTATTATTTCACTAAAACCTTAACCAAGCTCTAAGATAGTTCTGCAATTTTATATGTGCAGTAACAGAGACACCCAAAAGTTAGATAATGTGCTGAAACTCAGATAATTAAGGTAAAGCCCTAAACACAGAGTAAGTTTTCAGTACCTATTACCTTTTCCTACAAAGATTTCTTCTTCCTCAACTGCCACCACCACCAAGACCACAGCTCAACTACAATATTTCTCACTTCATGTTGGGGCCAGGGATATGAAAAGAAACATCTACCTTTCTACCCTCAGGAGCTCACAGGCAAGCGGGGAAGTAAAATAATTTGTACACAATAAAAAATACAGTGTGATATATGTTTTCAAAATGTTTTTGTCTAGAATTCTTTAGATTGGTGAAGACCTGTGACAGCCTTCTCCTGCTGACCACCAGAAGGTACAACAGTGACAACCACAACATCCTGCAGAAGTCATTGCTACCTGTCCTTTCTCAGGGTCATCAATCCATAAAGACTGTCCTTAAACTAGAGTAATGATGTTATCATTACTATTTTGGGAATTAATTGGAAACTTACTTTAAGTTGGTTGTATGCTAGATCACCTAATGCAACCCTATGATTCTTTGAAGCAGCTGGTCTTTTCCCAATTACATAGACTAGAAAATCAAAGTTCATGGGACACCTGAGTGGCTCAATCAGTTGAGTGTCTGACTTTGTCTCAGGTCATAATCTCATGGCTTGTGAGTTCAAGCCCTGCATTGGGCTCTGTGCTGACAACTCAGAGCCTGGAGTCTGCTTTGGTTTCTATGTCTCCCTCCCTCTCTGCTCCTTCCCTGCTTGCATTCTGTCTCTCTCTCTCTCTCTCTCTCTCTCTCTCAAAATATAAATAAACATTAAAAAAATTTTTTTACAAGAAAAGAAAATCAAAGCTCAGAAAGACTAAGTTTACTATGCTGGAAGTGAATCCAGATATTGAACCAAAATTTGTTTTCAAAACCAGCACACTTACATTAAAAATTAATATGAAACATTATTGTTAATTTAATTTATATATAAAGTATACATTATTCAGTTAAGAGGTGATTATATGATAAAATAGTGTGAGTCTACTAAGAAGAATGAAGTAAATTTATACCAATATGGAAAATAACTTAGGTACATGAATTAAGTGAAAAAATTGGGGAACCACTATAGTAAATGATTATATTCACTTAAAAATAATATTATATTTTTACACATATATACATTGAAATTTTTGAAAGTTCTATATGCAACTGTTTCATGTAGTTACTTTTAAGAATTGGCACTTAGGCGTTCAGGGTAGGTGAGGAAGGATTTACTTTTAAGTATATACATGTCTGTGCAATTTGAATATTCTTAAAAATGATGATGTATTATTGCACAATAAAAATAACATTTTATGTAAAGAATTGAATTCTAAATAAATGTTATTTACTTAAATCAAATCACTATTTGACCCACTTGCAACGAAGACTACCAATATAGAAAAATGCACCACAAATCATTTAATGGCACATGAGGATATGAGGGAAAAGAGATAAGGTTTGTTGAACATGAACAAAAGCTAGCATCATGATACTACCTTTCTTCATGTAGAGAGGTAGGTATGACATGCATTATTTATGGCCATGGAAGTCCTGAGCAGTTAAGGAATATTTCCAAGGACATGCAGCTTCTGAGCTGCATCTGAGCTCTAACCCCAGGTCTGTCTCATCCTCAGATGCTTGTTCTTTCCACTTCCACCTATAATAATTCCTGAAGCACCTTGAAAACCAATTTTCTCATTCTTGGATGTGCCACAAGAGAAAACTCTTGGATTCTTCAGTGGCAGAGAAGAAATAAGTGAAACATGGATGTATGTAAAAAGAATATTATAACAATAACAAGTTTACATGTTTTAGGAAACAGTGAGGTGCTTGAAAGTCATCAGAATTATTCATTTTAGAGAAAGATTCATTCCCCTGTGTTTCTGGGCTGAAAGCCCCTATGAATAAGATCGTAAATGCCGTGGCTACTCAGGTCATCATGAAAAAATGATAGACCTTGACAATGAAAGAACGAGTTAGTCATCAGTTCTATCCCCTTTGCCAACAGCAACAACAACAACAAAACCCCACAACATTTAAAGAACAGCAATCATTTGTATTCAATTCAGATTCAATTCTTCTTTGGAACCAGATATGCAAATACTCTACCTACTGATTCTACAAACTAATGTAGTTTTGAAGAAATTGTAAAGAAATGAACCCCCCATAACTACTTTTTTATGATTAAAGAAAGACTCATCTACAGAGTAGAGTCTATCCTTTCGCAGATCACTCTGAGGGAGATGAATGGTGGCATATCTAGAGTGTGGGTGAGGGGAATTAGGTAGAAATGAGGGAACTCATGAGTGGCTGGTTGTGCTACTTCCAGCCTGTGTGCCTTTTTGCCTAAACAAAACCACAGAACACTGGTTTTGGTCCCAAGATTCCTGAGAATGTTGACTGGGACCAATTTAAGCTACTCCCATCACTAAACAAGTAAACAAACTTTTGAATGGTATTCAATACAAAGATACAGATGAGTGGACACAATTCCTTGTGCTTCCTTTGTTTTCCTCCCAAGTGGGCCTGGAATTGAGTGGTCCCATGAGAGGCGAGCAAGCCCTGATATCAGAGGAGTAAGAGAAGAGGTTTGCTGTGTTTATCATTCAGTAGGAGGAGAGGCACATTAACCTAAGGTTGAGCCAACAAACAAAGCAAATTCTCGTGATGCCATAATGCACATAATTCTGATTTCTAACTATCCCTCTGCATTCTGAGCACTTGGACAGGCCTGACCATGACCTGCAATATCTAAGGCAAGCTACCCAAGCTCTCTGAGCCTTAGTTTCTTTATCTCCAGTAGAAGGACAATAATGCTTCTCTCGCTGGCTCTCACTCAAGTTAAGTTAAGTGACATAGCCAATGTAAAGCAACCTGATAGAGTTCATGCTAAAAAAAATCACTTGCCTTTCAACTCTGCCTTATTCCCACCATTCACCTATATGCTCATTCTTACACTTTGACCTTTTAGGGCTTGTAGGTCTGTATGAACTTTGTCTCCAACTTTATCACATTGGAAAAAAGAGAAATCCGTTCACCCCTGGATGTTTCTCCAGGGCTTCTGCCTGAACATGTAAGAGCTCCCACCTGGGTTGTGCCACCCTTCAAGGCTCTCAAATTTATATAGTGCTTCCTCAGCCACTGGCAACATTCACATATGGAATCCCTTTTTGATCTTGGGCCAGAAGCAAAACAACTATTATTGCACCCATTTTACCAAGTCCTAAATTGGAACATAAGATGTGGGAACAGACTTGTCTCTGTCTAAGGGATACTTAAAGGTTTTATCTCAGCTCCTTGCATGGTTCATCCAACCCCTCATTCCCTCAACCTGAAATGCAGCCAGCCATCCTGGATGAATCATACTTTGTCTGCTTGGCTTTTTACTGACAAAGTAGACGGCTTTGTCACTTACACTTTCCAGTAAAATACTTCATCAACTTTTGCATAATTAACAGCAAACTTAGAAAACTTGAGGGCCTGACAGGAAGGATTACAAACACATTCTATATTTTATATGTGAGGAGTCTTTGTTTCAGAGATTAAGTGTCATAGCTATTAACTGACCCTCCAGGATTAGAATGCATAACCCAGCCTTCTTTCCATGGGAATATACTGCCCAGGAGAGCTGGGTGAGTGTGCCCAGCAGCAGGCACTCATTGCCTCATGAGGTTTGCCTGACTCTGATAATTCTTCTTTACTCTAAGTCAAACTCTGCCCCTGTGTCAATGTAAGCTCTGGACCATTAATTAACTTTGAACTTCTGTGTAAATCTCTAGAGACAGGAGTGTTTTGCCTGAGAGTACTCTGTTATCTGCCCGATATGATAGACAGGTTGATGGAACTTATTTGGAGGCATTTCCTGATAAGCTTGCACCTGCTGTGCTGCTCATCATTTAGGAGTATTAGGCTCACTAATGATTGCACCTGGGACTCGAATGAAGGACACAGGATTTCCAATCCAGGACACATTCATTTCATCAAAGGCTTATTAAGTATGTATCATGTACCATGTACATGTCTGAATTAAGGGATGAGGCTTTCAATAAGACAGCCATGGTTAAAGTGGCCATATAATTTATTGTTCAAAGTGACACACTCACGATAATAAAAGGGGCAATAATACAAATCATTCAGAACATTAGGCATGTATCAGGACTGTCCAGATAAATTGACGTATAAGTTTGTGAAGGCGAGCACAAAGTAAGCAAAAAAAGTTTGCAATGAGTCTTAGGATATAACAGGGGAGTGGCTAATGCAGAGAGTAACTACGGAAGGAATAACTCTTTAATGGGAATGCTTCCCACACAAAAGAAGGGATATTTTGTGGAGAACTAAAGATTCAGCTGGAAGCGGTCACAGATGTCAAGGAGTGTTTCAAGTGTAAAAAGCCAATGCAAAGACCTTTTTGTGGGAAAAAGCTCACTCTGCTGCAGGTTCAGTGAAGAGAGTATTGCAAAAGCAGGTAGATGGGGCAGCAGGCAAGACTCAGAGCATGAACAGCTGCATAGACCATAGCACAGAATTCTCTGGAATGTCTCAGAAGTTTTGCAATATTTGACCCAAATATCTGTAACATACATACTATTTTTTAAAACTACAATAACTAGCACACTCAAACATGTTACTTAAATAGCAAAATCTCGGAGACTCTCTGATGTGTTATCTTCAATGGAGTTAGCTAGTTTTTGTGCAGAACTTGGAGTTTCTCTCCCCTTCTTTGACCTAGGGCTGAACTTCTAGAAATCATACATTAGAAAGTATTTTACTCAGAATTCCTTCTATTTGAAATTCAGGCCTGTACACATCTGCTTCCCTAAAGTGGCACAAATACACTGCACTCAATTTGATGCCAGGCAGGGCTCTATGGTCTCAGACACTAATTGGAACACAGTATGGAATAGGTGGTCCAATAAAACGCGTATGCATTACAAAAAACACCAGAGCATCACATTTTAATTTTAGCATTTTTGTTTTATTTTTATTTGTAGGTTTTGGATTTTCTAACTGTTGTGGCTATAACAAGGAATATAGATAGTAGCTACATATTGTTAGTGATTTACTTGAAAAAGACCCAATGCTTTGGGTTCATTTCAGCAAAGAATGTACAGTATCTGCAAGGCAAGTCCTTCCCTTATTATAACGTTTACATCCATGTTCCTATGTGAACAGAGGCTTACTTGATCCTGCAAAATCAAAATAAGAAACAAAAACCAAAAGCAAATTGAGTGCTGATGCTAGTATGAACAATTATCATCTCAGATCTGCAAACCCACATATTTATTTCATCAAAACAGTCTCAGGATTTTTTTATTTGTTGGTAGTAAAGTAAATGTAATAAATTAGAACTTCTGAAATAAAGGCATAGCAATGTAATGGGTATTAAAAAATTGGGTTACCACATAAAATTTTCTTTGAGAAAAGTGTTCATTGCTAAAATATTTAAAAACAAGGATTTTCATTTCCTTTTCCCCGACCACTTAATTGGATCTTTAGGAGAAACTTTATTTTGGTCAACCTCACATGGCTCATCAACCAAAGAAGGATAATAGTTTACTGCCTCAAAGACAAGGAATTGAACCAAATAAAAGTTGACACTCTTGTTTGAAAATCAACAATTCTATGTTCATACAGTGCTGAGAAGGAGACCTTCTAGGACCTAGTGGTGGTAGTTGACTTTCAGTGATTGGAACTATGTCATCGTGTGAGGCCCACAAAAATAAAACACATGGTAGCCAGAGAGTCCCTCCAGAAAAATTCAGCTGTCGACATCAAGAGACAAGCAAATGCTGTGATTCTGAGCTTCATTGAAAGAGTCACATTCAATCCACTGCTTCCTTGAAAACTGACTTTATTACCATGGCTCTGGGTTCCACAGGAGAAAAACCACAAAGTATGTGCAAATCAGATGAACGGTCTGTGCTGATGATGGAAAAAATAGAAGGCCATTGAGGTGCAGGACAAGCCTGACAGAATGTCTCTGTGCTCTTGGAACCACTGGTAAGAACCAGGTGCTAGAATCCAGACCTTTAATTGGCTGCCTCCAGAGAGGTGGGAGAGTGGCTGGTCTCCTCCAGGCCAAGAGGCAATTTAGGTTCAGAAGTCAATAAGGAACAGGGAAATTTTGTGATACAGTTTCTGGTGCAGGGGAGAAATGTGCCGGGGAAGGGAAAAGATTTATTACCTTCTCTTGCTTTTTCTGGAGAACAGAAAGGAGATCATGTAGTTGCCTGAAAATCATTAGGAACTCATCAAATGGGGTGGGTTTTTTTTTTCAGACTCCAACATTGATTGTGAAATTTCAAACAAATCATTCAAGTCCTCTGGGCCTCAATTTCACCCACTTGTAACAAAGGGACTTACAAGTCAACAATGTAATGTTTGATATATGTGTGGTTAAAAGTAAGTCCTTAGAACTCAAAGATAATACCTCTATGATTATTGATAATTGCTGAAACTTTGAACACTCTTCTTATATAATTTCTTCCATAAAATGTGGTTAAGTATAAATGAAAAATTGAAATCCAAGACCTGTAGGTATTTGGTAAGTGTTACAACATATCTGAAGTTGAGAACTGAGGAACAAAGCTTAGAGGAGTCTGAATTATGATATGGCCAACTGGATGGTTTTCAAACTTTCAGATTTCATGGATGAATGAAATGGATGAGAGACCATGCTAAGTTTCTCAGGGTTTTATTTTAGCTAAATAAAATTATTTATTTAGCATCATTTTACAACTACTATCTAGCATCATTTCACAAAGGAATAATCTTTTTAACTAAAAAAATGTTGAAAGAACATAATCTCAGAATAAAATGCAGTCTTTCCAAATGAAATGCAATTCATAAATGAACACAGATATATGAAGATACAAAAAACTCCTGATATACATTGATAGATGAGAGTAGTAAAGAATGTGTAATTATTTTTGATGTTTGTTGGAAAACTGTGCCTCTAATTCAACATTCTCGCATAAAGTAGAACTAGAAGATGCAATGGCAGAACAGCATTGTTAGCAATCTATTTTTATATGTTGGAAGATGGAAATAATGCCCTGAGTGCTATTCATTCAATTAAGTTAAAAATTTATCTGAGACCTTAGCTCAGCTTTAGACCCATGACATGGGTCTTGATCATGAACAACACTGCTTTGCAGACCAGTGTTTGAAACCCACTGTAAGACTGATAGATGTTCCTGGCTCACAATCCCCATGACTCAACCCTGAGCCTCAACAAAATGAGAAATTAAACCCTTATGAGATACTGTTACTAATCCAATGTTTCACAATGAGGCAACGGAGCCACAATGAGATTACACAAGTCACCCAAAGCAACACCACTTTTAAATAAAGTCTGGTTCAAAACTAGTGATTTCTGGGCTCTGAATTAACGTAATACTTTCTAACAATAGCTAACATTTTAGACATTTATTATGTACAAGGAATCGTATAAAATATTTGGTGTTCATTATGTTATTAGATCCTCACAGTGACCCTATGAGATAAGTTCCATCATAATTCCAATTTTGCAAGAGAAGAAATAGAGGCTCAGTAGTTAAATCACTTGCCCAGGACCCAACAAATCTCACATGGCAGAATAAGAATTCAAACTAGGCAGTCTGAATCCAGTCCTTACCACTTAACTTCTTATATATGCCAGTGCATCTCAGATGTGTAATTTTAATAATGGGGACTTTCATTTCTAGAAAGGGTAGGCCACTGTTCCTGCTAACATGTCTAGAAAAGATTAAAATGATAGATTGCCTGAAAAACCACAATTTTAAGGACTTTGGCAATCTGGGAAAGCAGAGAGTACTGGATGAGCTATTATAATTACAGAGAAAACAGCCCTACTTAGGTGAGCTGAAATTGCCTATCACTTCCTTCCTTCAAGGTATTTGCTAATTCTGGACATGAAGCAGGGATTGTATTTGGCTTAGGGTGGTGACCTCCAGAGGGGGAAAGGGAAGCCCATAGAGGTTTGACACCTCAAGAGCTGGTAGAACACATTAGAATCTAGAGGAGATGAAGGAGCTGAACTGAGTGCTGGGGAGGCCAGAGGCTGAGACCATAGTCTTGGCATACTTATCACACAAAGTCCCAATAGACAAAATAGCCTGCTTCAAGCATCCAGTGGGTTTTCCTTTTAAGACACTGGCTGTATTTTGATGCTGTCTGGCTAGGAGGCTAAAAGGATAAACTTCTGAGGGACAGTGATAATCTTCTTAAAAAGTAGTGGATATAAAATGGAATAAGTTTTTTAAAAAAATATACTATTAATCCAGAAGAAGATGGGACAAGAAGAATAGTGGACAAAGAGATACAAGAAATAGAAAACAAATATCAAGATGTAAACACAAGCTCATGGTGACATTAAAAGGAAAGGGATGACTCATTTCAATTCAATGACAAAAACTATCAGCTTAGATTTAAGGGGGGTAAAAGATCCAGTGACATGTTGTTTATGAAACAATGTTAAAATCAAAAGAAAGTAAGAAGTTGGAAGTAAAAAGAAAGAAAATGTTACCCACAAAAAACCCAGGAGAAGGCTGATATGGTCATATTAGTTTCAGACAGAGCCAGGATTGACTTTAAAGCAAGAAATATCATTAGAAGTTTTGTTTTGCTTTGTTTTTTAAAAAGAGATCTTATACTAGGAAAGGATACAGTTCAACAAGAAGGCATAAGAATCCTAAACCTGTATATTCCTAAAAAAGATAGCTCAGAATATACAAAGATCCAGGCAGTGGATAGGCACCAGAGTGGAAAAGAGGTAATAACACTGTGATAATATTTGCAGAAATAGACCTGTCTGACTGCATAGCCCATGTGTCTCTTACAATGCCAATATTGTACCTACTTCTCACCTTCAGCTTCTCAGCAGCTGTTGTTATTGGCAATGTCAGTGGCAGCTATGTTCACGTGGGCCATGCATAGTTCATTTTATGATGCTGTGAAATGTGAAATTGGAGAGACGGAAGTTGCTCCAAGCCAAAGAACATGCACACTAAGTCCTTCAGGTTTTATCTCTTTTATTGGATCAATAGTACTTGGCTTAGAACTCTTTGTAGTTGAGGTGATAACCAGTAACGGCCTGTGTTTACTTTGCAGAAGGCTAAGTCTCATGTGAGCCTGACTTTTGGCACAGTTTGATTAGCATGTGCACAAATATTACACCTTCCATCCTCAGGCAAGGAGCTGATTAACAATCATGAATAAAAAAGGCCGAAGGACCATAACTGTTTATGGTTTTGTGTAGAACGTTTTTGTTCCCTCTGAACTTTGCCCTTTTAAAAGGTTCTTAATCATACCTAAAGATTTGCTATCTCCCTTCAATTTGAGGGTAATTTAAGACATAGGCAGTGTCAAGGCCAATCCTCAGCAAAATTATGAGGAAGGTAGTTTCACATTGACCATGGAGTGGAAGGAAGTAATTTACTCCCTTGGCGGTAGTCCATTCACCCACACCCTTCCCCAAGTGGTTACAGGTTGCATAGTATCTGTCCTTACACCCATCTAAACTGGCCTTCAATTTCTTTAATTCTTATTTCTATTCAGGCATTTGAGGTTTAAGTCAGTTTTGAGTGTATCACCCTAAAGATATTTGATTCCTAATAAATGGAAAATCCAAACTAAAGAATGAAGCTTAGATAAAGCAGGCTTCATTTAAGCATGACCTTGAAGCAGACTCCAAGGACACAAACTGGAAGGTGGTGGAATGGTTACAAATCACAAAGCCAGGGTGTTTTTAATACCTGTAGGGAGGTCTGAGGCGGAACCCTTATTCTTCTTCTCAGAATCCTGTCATTTTCCAGTCTATACACTCATCCCTTGAGTTTACATTCTGCTCTTCATTCATCTGTTTTACTGACATACACAGGGCACCCATCCTGTGCCAGGCACTATGCCAGAGCCTGGGGTAAATCACTGAACAAAAGCATCTCCTTCCTCAAGTCCACTATCTAGTAGGTGCATCAGATTCTAGTGACTACATGGATAAAAAGGAGAGGAGCAAAATGTTAACATGCTGTTTTGAGAAAAGCATCAGCTATTTAGATTTGCTGGAGAACGAATGGCAGAAACAAGCCTAGGCAGTAGGCAGAAGTATGAGACCATCTTCATCACCATTTTTATCAAAGAAAAGAACTAACATTCCTGAAAGCTTACTAAGTGCTGCACACTGTTCTAACCACTTTGCAAGTTTCAAGTCATGTAAAATAGATCATGTAGGGTGTTATATGCCATACAAAGAAACTTAAAGTTTGTCTTGTATTAATAAAATAGGAAGTCTTTGAAAAATTCAGTAGAATAGAAAAGCTAGCTTTTTATTTTAGGTGAATCTGGTGTCAATGACACTGGTGTCTATGGTAAGAATAAGAAGAGGAAGATTTGAGAACAGAGAGACTAGTCAAGAAACTGCTACAATAGTTGAGGCTAAAGAGTAAGAATTGTATACTTGGGACAAATGTAGTGGGATAGAGAGGAAGGAGAGATATAAGAAAGATTTAAAGAGTAAAATTTTGGATTTGATGATTAAGTTTTGGCAGGTAATTGAGGAAGAAGACAAGACATTATTAATTATCAGAGTAATATCTTGGGAATTTTTGTGGATAATGGTGTTGCTAACTGAGAAAGAAAATACCAAGGGCTAAGGTGCTGTGTTCTGGTTGGGATGCATTGATTTTGAATGGCCAATGGACATCTTGATGGAGATGTCTCACACAGTATGGAATCTAAATGTCCAACAATCTGTACATGACCTACCTATAGGACACCATTGAAACTATAGGCAGAGATGGAATATTGTGAAACACCAACAACTAACGGTTGGACCAAGGAGGGGGTGGAAGTCCAAAAAGAAGAAGATCTAAGACATATGTGTATATGTTGGAGAACAAAAACTTTTGCAAAGAATGACCAGTAGTTCAAATATAAAAAATAAATGTGGCAGGCTAAAGATTGAAAAATGCCCATTAGATTTGACACAAAGAAAAAGTAAAAAGAAAATTATTAATATTTTACTGATAGCAATTCCAACAACAAAAAAAATGGTGGAAGAAATTGCAGATTGTAGTCAATAGAGAAATTAGTGATTTAGAAATTAAGTAGAGAGTGAAAGATATACGAGAGTCTGGAAAGTGATGAAAGGCACAATATGGAGGGACTATATTTTCATGATACTTGGGTACTGAGAAAGGCAGAAGATGGACTAAAGGAAACAATCAGAAGTAAAAGTTGAGAATCTAACAAAAAGAAAGAATAATCTATAGAGCATAGTTTAATGGGTTCCCAGAGCTAAAAGTAGAAGGAGGAGAGTCAAGGGCATAGAAGAAAAAATTAGTTTTGAACATGAGGATGGAAACTTCATATTCTAAGACTGGAGAAAAGAAAGAATGGAAGTGGATGAAGATAGCAATGTATTTCTTCATGGAAGAATTTCAAAGTTTTCATTTCTCTTCATCTCAGTGGTGAGGTGATTTGCTAAGAATAGGTGAATAAGGTTCTTGGAGACTCTGATGAAAGTTTGCAGGAGTCACTAAAGGAGCGAGAGAGAGCTGGCAAAAAGACTAATCCAAAGTATGGAGGTTCACAGGGTTTCAGCTGGTGGTGCTCATTTTCTCAAGTTGGAAACTGAGAAGAGATATAACTTTGTTCCAAGGCTGGTATTTGGCTGGGTGGGAAGGCAGGAGAAATGAAATATCTTCTATTTCCCTTCTTTTCATCCACTCTCACTAGGTATCAATGCCTTTATTTAGCTGAGTATTTTTTTAAGTTTATTTATTTATTTTAGAGAGAGAAAGAGTGGAAGTGGGGAAGGAGCAGAGACAGAAGGAGAGAAAATTCAAAGCAGGCTCTACACCAGCAGAGCAGAGCCAAACATCATGCTTGAACCCAAGAACCATGATATCATGACCTGGGCTGAAGTCAGATGTTTAACCAGATGAGCCACCCAGACACTCCTTTAGCTGAGTATCTTTACAAGATAAAAAGAGATACCAACTCAGTACAGGAGATACTGGGGATGAAACTACCAATAATCCCAGGGTTCAAATGATGACTCCATCACATATTGTTAGATCTGGACCCCAGAGTAAGTTACATAATCACTTGGACCATCTTTTCATCATTTGCCAAAAAAATTTAGGCATTAATTAAGCTTATACTCACACAGCCCCTGATTCATAGGCATCAGAATATGTTTCTCTTTTCTTTATGAACACCTCACAAGGGAATATCCCTTATTAAACTGGGCCCAAACCTAAAAAAATTCTCAAACCTAAGAAATTACATTTTCATAGTTGAATTTCCATTATGGAAGAACAATTTACTTGGAGAAATAAAGACCTACCTTCCATAATGATTCTTGATGATGATGATGATTCTTGAAAAAAATAATTCCCACCCCAACCTCGCATCTTTTCAGGGTGTTGATTCAGCATGAGTAAGTATCCACATGTTGATGTCACCACATAATGCCATTCTCCAAGGAGGCACCAACTGAATTAAGCCCATAGCTATCTACAAAATTTCTACATCTTTGGCTTAAAAAGGAGAGCTTATAATTCTAAGAGACTACTTAACTTATATTTCTAATAAACTAGAGCTTCTACCAGAGAAGGACAGGCAAGTGACTCTAAAGCAAGGCTTTTAATGAATATGTCTTCATTACTAATTACATGAAATAATTACATAAACATCTCTGTATTCACCTTCAGCATCCATCAGTATCCACTGTCAGCCATGGAAGGGAGGGCACAACTAATATATTCCTGAATAAACCAAACTGTTTGTTTCTGATTCATCCCACAGGAAGTATCCAAAGGTCCTTCTTCCCTACCATCAATACTGAGACAGACTATCTAGTGGATTCCACTCAGTTGTGTGGTCAGTCCCCATGTGAGTCACATCTATTTCTGCAAACACTCTGCAGATTGTGTGGATGAAAGAAAAGAAGAAAATCTGTGTGTTATCTCCCTTTCCCTGCTTTTTGAGTCACTGCTACCTTCTGAAGTTATTGGCTATTCTATTCTCCTTGCCCTTTCAGCACATAGATAGAATTCAAGAAATGTTCTTGAATTGAATACCCCACCTGCTTCAGGAGGGAAAAGGGAGGAATGGGAGAGTAGGGAAAGGTTTCCACTGTTGCAGAGGGAAGTCCTCCTAAAATAGGAAGCAAGGTGAATGAGTTTATCTTGATGTACTAGCACCAAGGAGGAATTGAGTAAGATATTTGCAAATATATGAGATAATTGGTGTGAAAGAGCTTTTAAACTGTACAGAACTATATAGATATTTACAGTGATTGTAAAGGTGGGATTATGGATAAGGTAGGAGTGGAGCTAAGTGAACTTCTTCATACCACAAATATTTATTCAGTGTTTAGGAGGTAGCTAGTACTATGCTGAATGTTGGGGATGTATCAGTGAATCAAATAAACACTGCCTCAACTTTTTGGAGGATACTCTAATTTAGGGTCTTCTTTAAGTCATATTTCCATTATCCTCTGATCCTGAACTCTTCTGTGATATCTGTACAGGGGGTGGGGAGAGGTGGGAGCAAAGCATCCATACGAGCCCTGGAGGATTGGCACAATGAAGAGATGGGAGGTCCTTAATTTTGCCCCATTTGTGAATCCTACTCTTGTTGATCTGTCAGGATGATGCCCAGTATATTTATTGTCTTCATGTAAAAACTACTTGGAAATTTTCTTTCAGTCAGTGACAGAGGAAGTAGGGTAATAAACAGGAATAAATAGGAATGGTAAGAAGTGCTAGGAAAAAGCAAGATAGCAAAAGAAAGCAGAGGTGCTGAGAAGAAAATGGTGGTGGTGATTAGAGACAGAAAGGCCTCGAATGTGGTGACTAAGCCTTCAAGAGTTGTCTTAGCAAATCATCCATTTATAAGATTCGTAAGCTAAGGTTCAGAGTCAGGAAGTAACTCTCTCCGAGTTATGATACACATCATGTTCATCAAATGGCCAAATTTTTTTTTTGCCTGACAATGACATAGCTCTACTTCTTTCCATGTGATTTGCTTAAATGGAGCTGTAACCATCCTGTGTGCATGGTGGGTAAGAGCAAGGGTGATCGCATCAGACTGTCTGAGTTCAAATTTCCATTCTACCACTTACTACCTGTGTGAACTTGGAAAATCCCTTAACCTATTTGCATCTCAGGTTCTTCATCTTTAAATAGAGATGACATTGATATCTGTGGCTTTTAAGAGGGTTAAATTAGTTGTTATATAAAAACCTAGAATAGTGCCTACAACAATAGTAATTGTAATGCTAGAGTTTATAATATGAATATATATGTCTGTATAATTTTGGTTGTCATCCCTCAAACACATAGCATCTTAGTAAACAGATTTTATTACTTCCTCATTTATCACTTGGCTATTCTCTTTTATCTGTTCTAAATGTTCACTATGTCAAAGTGGTGTGTTTATTAAATATTCTTTAGGAAGTGGGTTGGGCTTATATATACAAATCCATTCAACAAATAGATGTCTATCAAAATTGGAGAAGCATCACCCATGCCAACCCCCCCCCCAGGGACATTTCTGCATTATCACATCTCAGGATATTACTAGCAACTCAAAACAGTGTCTCCCCAAAGAGGTGCTAACTCAAGGCAATGCCCATGAGGTTAAGATAAAAGCTGGTATTCTGAATTCTTTGGAAAAACTCTCTGGCTTTCACCTAACTCATTTTTACCTCTTCTGAGACAAGCTGAATTTCTTTCTTTCTTTTTTTGTTTAGAAACATTTAATGTTTATTTATTTTTGAGAAAGAGAGATGGGGAAGGGGCAGAGAGGGAGAGAGAGAAGGAGACACAGAATCCGAAGCAAGCTCCAGGCTCTGAGTTGTCAGCACAGAGCTGGATGCAGGACTCAAACTCAGGGAAATGTGAGTTCATGACCTGAGCCGAAGTTGGATGCTTAACTGACTGAACCACCTAGGTGCTCCTGGGACAAAAGCTGACTTTCACCTAGAAGTAAAAACTTCATTGAAAATGGAGAAGGGTACATGGATGTCTCAGTCAGTTAAGTGTCTGACTTCAGCTCAGGTTATGATTTCGTGGCCTGTGAGTTCAAGCCCCACATTGGGCTCTGTGCTGACAGCTCAGAGCTTGAAACCTGCTTTGGATTCTGTATCTCCCTCTCGCTGCCCCTCTCCCACTTATTCTCTCTCTCTCTCTCTCTCTCTCTCTCAAAAGTAAATAAACATTAAAAAAATTGAAAATGGAGAGAATCTCTAGGAATCTCCAGGTCAAGAAAAATATCTCTTTTCATCTTCAGCCATTCAAATTTAGGATAAGATGTCCTCTTTCTTTCCCTGCTGGAAGCACAAAATGCCTTCTACTATGTTTAGAGGGAAAGAGGAAGGAAAGAAAGGGATCATCTCCCTCTGAAACCCCTGATGCATGTCCTGCTCCCCCCCCCCAAATGCCACCTTCTCTTGCATTCCCAGGGTGACTCTTGGCTGTAGAATTCAGTAACCATGAGATTAAAGGAGAGTTCCTGATTAAGAAAAGGTCAAGTGGTTATAATAAGAGTTGATATTTATTGAACACTGACTCTGCCAGGCACTGTTTTCATGCATACATTCATATCATCTTTACAACAGTCTTCTATAGGGACCCCTATAATTATCTCCATTTTGCAGAGAAAGATGCTGAGATCCAGAAAGACTAAGAAAACTTGCCTAAGGCCATGCTATTGGGAAAGGGTAGAGCTAGAATTTAAACCTAGGCCAATGTACTGTGGAGTCCATTGCTCTTCAAAGTGTAACCTGGAGACTGGTGCCTCTCCATGCCTGTTTGCAGTTGTGTGATGAGGTAAGTATAGAAAATGAGGGTAAGCACTAGAAAGTTTTACAGTGGTTTGCTATTAGCCTGGCATCCAAGAGTGTGATTAGCAGACTCCTCTTAGTGAACAGGGTATAGAGCATTTCTGATATTGTTGAGCCCACATGGTAAGGTACATGTGGAGTGGACTACAAGCTAGTCACGCACAATAGGACCACACATGAATCTATTAGCAACTGGAAATTTAAAGACAAGTCCTTCACCAGAGATGGTTTGGTGAGTACTGCTCTAAAGCATTAAGCTATATGGCTTCCAAATACTCAGTTCTTGCTTGCTATGAATATAATAAGCCTGTGAGGTATAAATGTATGCAGAGAAGAGAACACCAAGTTGGGAGCCAGAAGATATTTAAAAAGTGTGCATGATCAATAAGTGCTAGTGTCTGTTAAAAGTTAACAAGTGCATGGAAAACTTAGGAGTTAATCAGGTTAAAGGAATCAGGAGTTGGGGAAGGGGCCTGCAGTATTAAACAGGGAGGTCATTAGGACAGTATGTGACCATTTTCCTGAAGCAGATAAGCCCCTTTGTAAATGTTTAACTTTGTCTTGGCTTCTCCCTGCCCCTCCTTCTCACATGTCCAGGTTCCTGTTTTTCCTCTGAATCTCTTAACACGGAATCATTACAACAATCAAAGCATAACAAGGCAATTCATTCTGTGCCAACCAGGAAAGCCGGGTCCATCATAATATGTGCTCCAAAGTTAAATTACGGGTTTGGGATGGATGATCTGTAAGATCTCCTCCAACTCTGAAATCTTACACCTTTGGCTGAAGGAAAGTTGAATACTGCTTTTGGGGAAGTAAACCTTTATATCAGAAAGACTCATTTGATATGATTTATTAATTCACCCATTCATTTACTTAATGCACACCTATTGATCACCTACTATGAGTTAGTCACTGTCTTAGGCATTGATGTTACAGTGATGCATGAGATATAGGCTCTGCCTTTGAGAGTTTCAGAGTTCAGCAAGAAAGCCAGACGTATAAACAAACAAACAAACAAAAATGACAGCACAGGTCGTAAGTACTGCAGCACTTGTCTGAACAGGGTGCTATGGGAATACAGATGAGGGAAGATATACTCCCTCTGGGTAACAGGAAATGGAGCATCAAAGCAAGATTGAGAGATTGTGACATGTACTCCAGGGTGTGAGGAATGAAGAAGAGTTAGCCTTCTTGAATAAGAAGGAGGGAGGCCAAATCAGGCAGGGAAATAGATGCGAAGATATTAAATGGGTGATACATTTAGGGAATAGAAAAATAGCTTAGTCCGGTTTTAAGATTCTATGCTTGTGTGGATCATGATTTGTTTTGTTTTGTTTTTGTGTTTTTTTGTAGAGTGAATATCTGTTTTTCCTTGGTATGTGATTCAACACCAACACCCACCCACCTACACACATACACACATGCGCACGTGTGCGCGCGCATGCACACAAACACAGAATCATCATTTTACTTCTTTGGTCCTCCACTTCTTCACTTATAACAGTGCCTAGCACATGTAGGAACCCAAATTTGGTTGAATGAATGAATGAACTAATACATGAATGAATCAATTAATTATCACTAATATCCTTTTCAGCTCTGTTTGCTATTTCTAGAAACTTCAGATTTTCTCACAGCTTTGGATGAACCATTTGTCTGCATTCCTCTAACAAAGGACTATTTGTAGGTCAGGTAGCCATATGATTATACTTATAGATATTTGAATAAGTAAGTCCACAGGATGTCAGGCCATTCAAGAATCTTTGGTGGGGGGCCAGCATAAGAAAGAAAGAGGGTTGACCAGAGAAAAGCTTAACTTTCAAATTATTTTTTGTGATTGAGGGCCAGCTGTCTGTTTCTCATCATTTTTTTTCTCTTCCCCTTCTATAAAGTAGAACAGACTGTATTTTTGTAATACACCACTTCTACTGTGATCACACATTTGGATTTTATCTTTCAATCACACTCACAAAAGGAATGGGTTCCAGGGTGAAGCACAACAACCCCCTTTTGGCATGAGTTGCTTAAGATATGTTTCCAAAAGTACTGATTGTTCACAAAGGCTTCTAGAAGCTCTTCCACATCCCCAGAATGACTTCATCCTCTTACATACAAATTTTTGAAGTTCTTTTAGAATAGAAATTTTCTAACATGAAAAAGAATACTTCAATGAATGAGTCACTAAGCTTCAACAATAATCATTATTTTGCCAATATCACCTGTCATTCATTAGCACCTCCCTTAATTTTGTTTGTTTGTTTCTTTGCTTGCTGGATTAGTCTAAAGCAATTCCCAGATGCCATGTCATTTCATACGTAAATGCTTCAGTATGAATTTCTGAATGATAAGGTCATGTTTTGTTTATATAGTTTCCCTAACACTGGGACAGTAATGTACCTAATAGAAGTTAACAGTGATCACTTAATTCCACCCTATACACAGTTCATATTTAAATTTCTCTGATAATCCAGAAGATGTCTTTCTTAGTTGGTCTGTATACTGCAGGACTGAGCAAGACCTGCACATTCCATTTTTGGTTGTCATCTTAATATAGCAGCCTAAAGCTGTTTATTTGAAGTATTTACTTTTTCCCCTATCTCAAGGCTAAAAGGCTGAAATACTCAGAAAAGGGTAAATAAAAGCTGCTATGGTACAGCCTGCTGCAACAGCACCATTTTTTTCATAAAGATTTTCACTCAATTCATGCTAGTGGCAATCCATAATATGCAAATCTGGAATGGAGTCAATATGTCTTAAACACATAGGCCTTCACATTCTTCCTTCTAGGAATACAAATCAAGGGAGATACCCTCAGGTGAATACTCAAAAAGGAATCACCATGATCCTTCTCTCTTCTCTTGATTCACTTTCATTTTCCCTAATAATTATTGTAATAATAATGCCATACTATATATTTGTATTGTCTTTAGAGTTTATGCAGTGCTTCGCTACCTATTCAAGCTAATATTTTAAGAAGTCCACTCTTTACAAAAAATATTTTGTTTCATTTGATTCTCCAAATGAGCCTGCAAGAGAAGTCAGGCATAATCTTCCTGTTTATTCAAATGTAGAACCAGGCTCAGGAATATTAAGCAATGAGGTCCCCACAGTCAAGTTAGTGGAGATGAACATTTGATCCCAGTTCAAGTGATAGCAGGTTCAATGATATTTGACCAAATATAGCATGTATTAACTTCATATAGAAAAACCCCAGACCAGCCTCCCAAAAAGTGCCCTCAGAAAGTTGCTGGTGAAAATGTTATTTATTCCTTTTAGGGCTTCCTTCAACTTTGGTATCATCCTGAGTACCCATTGCCTAGAAAGTCATGTTCCCACATGCCTATTCTAGGTTCAGTGTACCCGATGCCTTTCCCAATCCCCAAAAAACTATGGTGTAGACACAGCAATGACTTAGGTCTTTAACAATCTATCCCATTAGTGAAAAGGGTACATTTGTCAAATTAAGTTAAAGCACTTATGGTTGAGATAGTTAATGCTCACTCATTTCCAGTTTTCCCCTCTTTCTATGAACATGGAAGAATTATACTTTCCCACTCCATTTATAGTTGGGCAGGACAATGTGACTACTCTGGTCCATGGTCCTGGAGACTAATATTCTGTGCTTTTTCCAGATCACTCTAATGAAAGTTTAATACACAACCCTCCAATATATTCTTCCTCTGACTCAGTAATAATGGAGGTACCAAATGGTAGCAGCAAAAATCAAAGCACCTTGGAATCACACACACACACACACACACACACACACACACACACACACACACACATAGAGGATTGATACTCAGGAGAGTCACCCTGGACCTACAGTATATTATATGTGAGCAAGAAACAAGCTTTTGGTTAAGCCACTAAAATGTAGGCTTGTTATTACAGCCTAATTTAACTTATAGGTGCAGGATTCCTTTCTCACAGTACTTTACTTGTTATCTACTGAAAAATTGTAATAAAAACCATAAAATTCAACAATGTCAAGATGTAGAGTACCTCCTGAAATTAAGTAATACATAACTGGCAAACCATAAGTAATAGCCCTGTCAACAATTCTACTAAGTAACATCTTCAGGGATAATTCTCTTATTTATTCACTCAAGAACTATTAATTGAGTGTTTATCATTTGTCAGGCACAGCTAGGGGCTGAAGATACATTTAAGGACAAGGCAGTAATAATTTGTGACCTCATGAGTTCTAATATCTAGCTAGAGAAAAAGATATTAAAAATGTAACTGAATATATGTTGTTGAAAGATATAGACTGCTTTAAGATGATAAAATGGAATCACTTAATGAACCTAGCCCAAAGATTCTGGAAATCTTCCACCCAAGAAAGAACTGTTTAAGTTGGAACTTAAAGTTGAGTAGGTGAACAGAAGACCTGACCCATAAAAGATAGGGAATCCACCAGAAAGAGAGAGCACCATGTGGGAAAGTACTGAGAAAAGTAAATTTCCATACACTCAGAGGAAGTAAAGGATCCTAGGATGTCTAGAGTGTAGTAGATTGGATGAAGGCAAAAAGGCATAATGACAGTGAGGAATTAGTTTTGAAAGGGAGACATAAGTCACATCATGCGCACAACTACAAATTAGCTAAAGATGTAGGGTTTTGTTACAGGATGGATGGGAAACCATTGAAGTATTTTAAGTGAAGTAAATGATACGATCAAATTTTTGTCATTTAAAAGATTAAGCTGCCCATGGTAGATTATCAACTAGAGAGGTTAAAAGTAGAAGTGTCCTTCAGACACAGCAGGTAAGAGAAAATGGTAGGTTTGACTAGGAATGGAGAGAAGCAAAGTTACTTGAGAAAGGTTTAGGAGTTACACATACAACGATGGACCTTCCCAGTTTGCCCAAGGCAAGGGATTTTCAGTGTTAAAACTAGGACAATTCTGGGCAAAATGGGATGAACTGGTTACCCTAAATAGACATGTATTATCTTAGCTTAGTGACTGACCAGGAATGGGAATTAAGAAAAAGGATTGAGTCACCCTGGGTAATTCAATGGATGGTGGTGCCATTCATTGAGAAAGAAGATAATGAATAAAGAGCAGATATAAGAGGAGAAAGAAGGTAGTAAGTTGAATTTAAGATGTCAAGTGGAGATGTCAGATAAGCAGTTGGACCAACAAGTAAGTGTGGGATTGTGTTATTAATTATTGTAAACATTCAAGTACCATCCATGTGCAGGGACCTGTTACAGTTACTCAGCCTGCGTTGGCTTATGCTTCACAGTTACCAGTGATGTACCTCCATTCATACTAACAAAGGCAAAGCAGTTATCTAGGTAGCAGTGATGGAACATGATGGAGCTGGAATTGAAATTCAAATTAAGTTGGATTTGGAAGTGGCTTTTCTTGTTTCCTGATTTGAACAAGACACAGGGAGTTTGATCAACTCAGCTTTAAATATACATATATAGATGCCATACTGGGAATGGGAGCTGGGGCAGGGGGTGGGGAGTGGGAATCCAGTAGCTGCCAGACACAGAGCAGACTAATCTTATAATCAAGGTTATTTGTGATTACAAATATGATGATCATTAGAAAGAAGTCATGCTGGGGGCTATAGGAGAGAAAATGTGAGAGGACGGACTTGGTCTAAGCAAAGTCAGGAAAGGCATCTGAGGGAAGTGACATTTAATCCAGGACCTGTGGCAGGAGTAGGAGTTACCAGATGAAATGGGAGAAAAAAAATACCCTGTTGGAAAGAAAACACATAAAGGCATACTTGCAATTTTCAGAGATTCCAGAAAAATGAAGTGTGACCCACAAGAGGGAAAGTGGAAAGAAATGAAGCTAAAGATATAAATTGTTTCAGGCCTTGCAAATGGAGCTAAACATTTCTTCATTCTAAGGGAATGAAAGTCAAGCAAAAGATCTAAATGAAGATAGACCAATAGGCTCCAGCAATCCCTCTGGACTGTACAGGAGCTGACTGGAGGTTCTACATCAGTTGTCCTCAAATACACCTAGGAGCATTTGAAAAAATAATACTGGGTTCCATCCAAGACTTACTGATGCAGGTCAGACCCCCTGGGCTACACCTCCTGCCTCACCCACTCCCACTCTGTCCCTTTCTAAATCATATTGCCCTTTGGGTTTTTCTCAAACACAACAAGCATAAACTTCATCATTCACTGTGTTTTCACTGTCTTTCACATTTAATATTTTCTTTCATTTCTTTGCACACTTGTTCCCTTAGCTCATTGAGTGTCTGTTCAACTGCCACTTCTTCAAAGATCTCTCTTAACCATCTTCTTAATTTTGTTTATTGGATTTATATGTATATTTTTTCTCCTTCCACTACTTTGTAAGCTTTATGTGACCAGAATGTGTCTCTATCTTGTCCAGCACTGTATTTCCACTACTTTAGCAATGTATTTTTGTAAAATGGAAGAAATACCCACATATACCTGGACCTGGAACTCCAAGGAGTTGGTCTTCAAGACACAGGGAATCAGATGCAAAAGGAAAAGAAATCTAAGTACCTAAAACTAGGTAAAAATTAGAGCATCATCTCAAGCAAGTCACTGGGGACTAAAGACAAAAGGTAGGATAGTACCAGCAGCAAAAGGAACTTAGTGCTGTGTCCCTACAGGACTTACCTGGGTCTTTTTAAAACCCCTTGAATAAAGATAACTTTGGTGCTCCAGGGTAACACTGAACAGAGCCTTCAGATGGAAGACAAGAGGCCTCTCCAGAACTAGGAATGCTGGTAAGAAGTGGGATACTTTTAGACCATTGTTAGACAGAATATCTTTGATTTTTCTTCAAATGCAGGGCTTTGTGACTCACTCTTGTAACATTTCTTTTATTTGGTAAATAAGACATAAACATTTTGTTGGGGGATCCCAGTAGATAGAGTGTAAAAATAACAGGAAGCACTCAGCTCTGTTAATTGTGCATCATAATGTGGCATAAGGACATTTGTCACTCCAATGCACATCCCTCTGCTGTCTACCCCAGATGTTTCAGGAAGTCCAGTTAATCTTATGGGAAATTAAGCGGCAGTAAGATTCTGTAGCCATCCTAGTCTAGACTCTGATATTGATCATGGAACAGACAAATTGGAGGAATGAGGTAGAGTGGCCTTCTTCTGTCTTAGACGTAAGTGCAAATACTCAGTGGAGAGTGACCTTTAACGAATGCAAATCCACTTTATAGAGCATCACATCTGTGACTCTTTTCAAGGTATGCAATAATGGTCAGCTAGATGTCCCTCTCTCAGCTTCCTCTGATTCACTTAGGAAAACTCCTGAGAGTCCACTAAAGGATTTTATATGTTTCTCATTGATGTTTGCTTTTCAAATGTTTGTCAAGTTCAGGCATTTGTATTGGCCCTTTTAAAATTTAAAGAACTCAAACAGTGAAAATAACCTACAATAAATGGATAGAAATCGAGACCCCTAAAGACTATAGATGCCATGGCCACATGTTATAACCCCAGGAAATTTGGGTCCCAGAAAAACTAAGAGATATTAATACTGCAGATTGGTTAAACATCTGGGTTTTGAATCATAGCCTTGCAATGTATTTATACATCATTGGCTCTTTTACTTAAATTCTACATTGGAAATAGTGGCTTGTCTACCTCACAGGTATTGTGTAAACATGTGGCATATACAAGCATTCAACATGTAATAGTTATTTTATTACAAGTATTTATCAAATATCTGTTTCTAAACAAAGCTAATATATCCTATATCAAGACCACAAAACAATAAATACTAAAATGTGTGAATCATTATTTACTTATCGTTTCGTTGCCAGTGCTAACCATTAATACATGTTCTTGTTATTCAAATAAGGTGATAAGGCTTATAATAAATCAGATACAATGGCTATCCTGTAATTACATGCAAACCACAATGAGAGCCCACCGGACACCCAGACAAGTTACTGCATAGGGAGGAATCTTGTGTAGGTTTTTATTTTCTCAGAAAAGATGAAAAGTATCTTTTTATTACTTTTGTGCACAAGCTGGAGGCTCACCATCAGGAGTCACCCAAAACATAGAGTCACTGCAAATATTTAAGAGCAAATTTATAACTCTCCTCAGTTTTACTTATTCTTGGAAAAGGTCCCCTGTTTCCTAAACCCAATCATCATGATTTCTACATCAACTCCGCCCTAAGCCCACACCACCCACCATCCAGGATGCTCATATTAGCACATGCTCCAATTCATCAATGTCTTTTGGGCAGAAATTGATGCGCAGACAGTATCTTCAGAAATGATCTGGCTAATGCAGAAGATGGGGATCTATTCAATGTGTTTCCATTAATATAATTCATGTCATCATCCTAACTGTTGGACTTCAATTTTCTAATTCACCTCATTGGTTTCTTCCAGCATTTTAATTTGTTAAAGTCATTTTGAATGATATACTATTTATATTCTATGTGCATCCCTTTATGGCATATCCTAAGTAAGAGACAAAACTATTAAATAGCCCTTAGTCCTCAGTCTCCATTCCAGACATTTCTCTTCTGTGACACTGAGCCATTGTTAATATTCTTTAAGAATGACCACTCAACTCATTCCACAATTCATCTGCCAATAATGTCATCCTAGGTGGCACTTGTCAAAACTTCATCCCTGGGGATATCAGAAGAAAATTTATTAGAATTTTTTCCAAAGCATTATTTCACTGAAAAGATATATGGGCCGCATTTTTGGTTGAATTATAGTGTAACTAGTGTTATGTTCTCCAAATTTAATATTCACAAACCTTAGAGTATTAGGAAAATATTTTTATAGATTGCAACATAGAATTTTTCAAGCAAATCCCATACTAAGTGTTAAGGTAGACTAGATAAAAAGTTCTTAACTCATAGGACTCCATGTGTGGATTTCAAAAATTATAGTTTCCTTGGAGTCATAGGTAATATGTCGTGATTATATGAATATGTGCATTTTTCTTGGAATAAATCTCCAGCTCAAAAACGTCCTATACTCAAAGACTACCAGTGAATGAGAGTCAGTCTAATTAAAGATGCCTTAAATTTAAGCCTGTCCTCTTCCCATTATCATATTTTCTATTTGTGCCCTGCAACTTTATATTTGTCCTTCAGTTGTTTCCGATGCCCCAAGATAGCCAAATGCACTATGCTTACACCTACATGGATTAATTACTATGTTTTGAAACAGTGACACATATTCACACAGACACCTCCAAAAATTGCATTTAGCATAAATATAAAATTCTTGAGGCAATCTCAACTTCTTCCCGTGAATTGGTCTGCTGAAATTTAGTGTTGATGAAAAGAGGGTATTTTTTAATTGAATATGAATCATGAGTACAGGAATAAAGAAATTTGGAGGATTTGTTTTTAGAAAATAGGAAAAACTGGAGGTGAACTCATTCTAGTTCAAGAGTACAATTAGCAAGACTAGTTCCTAAGAAAGTCCTTGGGACTCTTATACAAAGTATTTGGGTGTTCATCAAAGAACTGTTTTCTGGGAGATGAGTAGAGTAGCTATGGAAGGTGAAGTATGGGAACAGCGTCACAATCTGAGTCTAGGTGGGGGGCTGGTGGGTCCCTTTAGATAGAAGTGCTCTTGTCCCTGCAGGACTTCTCGGGGTTATTTGATCATATACACAAATTCAATGGAAACACTGACTTTAAACTCTGTGAGAGATAGAATAATGTCCACTACCCCCAAAGATGCCCAGAACCTTGAGATACAGAGAGATTATCCTGAACTATCTAGGTAGACCTAATCTAGTCACATGAAACCCTAAAAACAGAGAATCTTTCCCAGCTGTGATCAAAGAGAGATGTGCTTACAGAGAATGGGTCAGTCTTGCTGGCTTTGAACCTGGATGAAGGGGGAAATAAATCAAAGGATACAGATGGCTGGAAAGGCAGGGAAACATATTCACTAGAGCCTCAAGAAAAGAACCAACAGTGCCTACTAATACCTTGATTTTAGCCCAGAAAGGCTTTGGGTAGAACTCATGACCTCCATAACTATACAATAATAAATTTGTGTTGTTTTAAGCCACTGACTTGTGGTAATTTGTTATAGCAGCAACAGGAAACTAATATGTACTCTATTCTGGATGTAGGATAGAAGCTTATTATTCCTAGACTGTAATCTCAAGAGAACAGTTGGAAAAGAAGAAACTGCTTATCCTTGGAAGAGGGATTAACAGAAAATACTGTGTATCTGTGGCAAAAATCTCCAGGAGCCTTGATGTTTGTGATGTCACAAACACCAGCTTCGTCTCGGATTTTCTAGGTATGGGTTCAGGTCCTGGTCTCATCATATATCACCCTGCTGGGTTTTTTTTTAATGACTAGTTATTTCTATTTCTTCACCTGCAATGATATTGGTTTCCTCACCAACATCATTACATCCCTAGTTGGGAAAAGAGACAATATATTCTCTCTTTATATGGGTCACCTAACAATTCATCAAATTCCCTTCAGCAAGCTCATACCGGCATGTCCCACAAGCTATTTCCTCTGCATGGCAGGCCCTTTCTGTTTGTCTTCACTTTATACAAAAATGCTCAATGTCACCTTTTCTAGGAAGACTTTTCTAACGACTTACTCAGATTTAAGTGCCCTTTTTGGTACTCTTATCTCATTACAATTCAGGGTTATAATTGCTGTAAAATGGTTGATATTGTTTTATACATTCTGATGTATTTAGAGGAAAAGGCCAAACTAGCTATAAAAAAATGAAAACTCAGTGGCTTAGCACTTAGGCTTACTTCTTTCTGAGATCTGTGACTCTCTTGGGTAGCTTTCCTCTGAATAATAATTTGATGATCCCAGCTCCTTGCAACTCATGATGCCACCACTTTTGAAAATGTGGCCTCCAGTGAAATGGGGAACAAAATGAGTCGTTAGTAGGGAATTTTTATGGTCAGGCCCCAAAATAATATATATCACTTCTGTTCACAATCTGTTGCTCAGAAAGCAGTCAGGTGGTTGCAGTTGAGTTGCAAGAGAAGACGGGAATATAATTTTCCTGTGTGCATGTGTGTGTGTGTGTGTGTCTGTGTGTGTGTGTGTGAAATGAAAGCAGGAAGAGTAATCATCAAGCCAGTTTCAACCAAAATTGACTTGGGGTTCATATTCCTTTCCTTTAGTTTCCATCTTCAAGTAAGTTTTTATTTGCAGATCATGATAATTTCTGGCTAATTTCCAAATGCAAATTCCACAAAGCATAGTCAATCTGGTGAAAAATTGTGTCCTGCTAATTCTTTGTCTCTGTCCTTTCTCTCTTTAGGAAATAGCCAAATGTTGACTATGGATTATTTATAAATTCTACATATTATACTTATTTTCCATCTGATGCACTGTTTAAATGCCTTTTAAACTTATGCCACAATTAGCTTGGGATTTGTAACTACAAAAGAAAAATTCCTCATCCAAAATAGGATCCAGGATATGAAATTGGAAGGAAATTGCCTCTTGGTGTGTGAGTTTATATCAGCACTGCATCATGCTTTCACAAATACCTGAGGGAAATAGGGACATTCTCTTGTTGCAAAAAGGAAAATTATGACTTTCTGATTTGGTAAAAGGTAATTGAGGATTCCATGTTGAGTACAGTGTGAAATGCCACTATGGAACATCCTTAGTTCTTGTTTTTACTGAGATGTGGAAGTACAGAGACTTCTCTTTATTTCCTTAGTCCCTAAGAAGAAATTGAGTAATTAGGTAGAAAGGATGCAAAGGACAGCTAGCAAAATGATTGGCTCAGTAGCCAGAGCAAAACTTTCTTATTAATGATGCTAAGAGCTAAAAATCACAGGTCAACAACACTCTTTTGGTACATTCCATGTCCAGGGACTGTTCCAGGGCTGTAGAGATGCAAACTTGTATAGACTTCTGAAATTTCAGGTTTTAAGCATGAATATCTACATATTCATGAAGTTATTTATTACAAGTAATTTATTCTCCTTTCCAGTGGTAGCTCTAAGTCTGTGCTATCTGTGTGTGTGTGTGTGTGTGTGTGTGTGTGCGCGCGCGCGCATGTGTGCGCATGTGTCTATCTTTCTCTGTCTCTGTTTCTCTGTCTCCCTCTCCATTTTCTATAGGAATCACATATACTTTGGATGATGACTACTCCATTAGCCTTAAACTCTTGAGTGAAAACATACACAACAGAGCCTCTAACCCATCCACTATAGAATTCTATGTAAGCTAGAGAAAAAGAAACTTGTAGTTTTGAAGCACTGAGATTTCAAGATGGTTTGTCACTATAGCCAACCCTAACCTATCCTGACCACTCAGCTTCCCCAAAGAAGAACAGCTTAAATTTCCATGGGAGGTTGGGTAACCTCCACATGCAGAAGTTATCTTTGATCAGCAAAGATTCAAAGCTCATTCAACTTGACTCCTATAAAAGGGATAAGGGTCCACACAGAGCTGGACCCAGGAGCTGAAATGGGTCCCTAAGAAACACACTCTTTATTTTCTCTTTTATAGCTCTTCTTTTACCTATACTGGCTTATTTCCCAGGTAGGTCTGCTAGTGCAGAGGCATGATGGTTTAAGGCTTATAGTTTACGCGATTAGCAATCTCCATGAAAAAAGAAAGTCTCTTTCCTGACAGTATGAGGAAAAGTTGTATGTATTGCTCTCACTGCCCTGTAAGGTTCGCATGCTTATCTCAGAGTGTGCAGTGTGCAGCTTCCCGAGGATCAGGATTAGTTTCATCCCCCCCCCCCCACTGCATGGACAGAGAGTGGGTGGGAAACATGACCCCAAAGGAAAACTGGAATGTCATAACCAGGAAGATGAGTGAACACTTGGGAGAAAATGCAACAAAGGGTCACCAAACTCAAAATGCTTCTATCAGAGCACTGAATTCCACTTTTTCTAAGGCTTCATCCAGCCGTACTAATCTCTGTCTCTGCTTTTCATTTCTCCAAAATGTGTTCTAATGGTGCATTTGTTCCTATTAACGTGAGGTATTCATTATTTGTGACCAACTATTCTTAATAGTATTTACGGTTGATACTTCAGGTATAATAAGGTGGAAAAGCACTTTGTTCTCTCTTTTCCATTATCATTCTCTTCTGTGTGGACATTTCTCCACACTTAATGGCATTATATCCTAACTGCAACCACAGTAACTGGGAGGAAGTAAACCTTATTGTGAGCACTAGCTTCATGAACTCAAAGCTATAAAGTGACCACAAACCACGGAGGGGCAATAAATTTGGTCCCTTCTTTCTATTCAGGGGTATTGTGAGGATAGATGTATGTAAACTCTTTAAACCCTTTACAGAAAAGGTGCTATATAAATCCAAGTGATTATTCATCCCATTAGCCAACACAAATTGAACCTCCATTCCTTGGAGACTGTTTCACTGCTAATTTCACTGACAGCAGTTGATAAAGTTGACATTTGGTTTTAATGGCACCAGCTAATAAGCTGTCAGAAGACTTCACCATCTTATCAAGCAATATATTATATAACAAATATTAAAAATTATCCCTGGAATTAACATAATCTACTTTGGACACTCTACTGAATTAATCTGATAGGATACACCACATTTTATTCTTTTCTTTCTCACCTCAGGGAGACTTACACATAGTTGGATATGAGGATAAATGTTTGTAGAGTCTTGTACATTTCTGCATGTGTATGTTCTCTGTGTGTGTAGTTCTGATGATGGATATTCAGTCTGCATCAGAGAAACTGGCATTTTGGCTCAATGCTTTGAACTTTCAAAATATACACAAATATGCAGCACCGGTTCTTCTTAGATACCTCTATAGCTTTCAATTTTTGAGACCACTCCAATAGTTATCTTGGAAATAGGGTAGCATTTAAAGGAAACTGAAGATGAATTCAAAGTAATTGCTTCTATTTATCAAGAGTGTCCTCTGGATTAGTGCTTCTCATAATTATTAATTTTACCCTTCATACAACTTTTTGAGATAATTTTACAATTTAAACTCTTGTACTTGTAAGGGCAAGAAAACCCAGCTCAGACTCACTCAAACAAGAGAACTTGTTAACTTGCATGAAAGTCCAAGGCAGAATACAGGGTCTTCAAACATGGCCCAACCAAGGGCTCAGATGACAACCCTCAAATCTTTTTCTCAACCTGCATCTTTTAGATAGATTCAGATTCCCTATCGTAACTCTCATTAGCTCAAACTCAAAAATAATGCACTCATTCCAGCAGAGAAGATAATTTATTTTTCTGTTAGCTCAGAAAAGACACACCAACATTAAAGCTCTTTGGTTCTAGTTGGCTTGACTTCAATCACTTGACCAGCTTTAAGCAAATTATCAAAGTCTGAGGGATGGAATGCATTGGTTTGTACTGGTATGCTTAACTTTCACCCAGGACACCTGTTACACTCTGGAGGAGAGGGGTAGAGACACTGCACCCAAAGCACCAGAACTGAGGATAGAGTGGGCTGGGACAATCAAAACAAAATTGTGATTTATGGTTGTAAGAGTGGAAAAGGAGTTAGAGGGGGGAGAATGGAGGCAGGGAGGCAAGATCAATAAATGTCCACAACAATTGGCATTATTTTTATTTTATCCATGAGGAAACAGAGGCTCAGAGCAGTTACATGACTTCTGTGATATCATACATCTAGTGAATGACAGGACAGGAATCCAAGACAAAGCCCCTGTTTCTCAAAGCTAATGTTCACTGTCTTCTGTGACACAGCAGAATGATAGCCTGCACAGGAAGCAGCATGTCTAATTGAGCCTCAGAAAGGCAGGTCCCAGATGTTCACTTCCTTAGAGCTAGAATGCAATGCCTCTTGCAATACAGTTAGCCTACACTGTATGCCATTCATAAAGCTAACTCAAACGGAGAATCAAAGTATTCGTGTTGGTGGAAAAGAGAGTGAGGTGGAAGGAAACTGCCCTTCCCAGCTTTAGCGAGAAGTGAGGAGAGTCATGTAAGCACTCTCACGTGTGGAATAAAGGATAGTCACACCTAACTCCCACACAATGAAGACTGTTAAAAGAAACTGGTACATTCTAGAATAATGCCTTGTAAACTATCACATACTTACAAGCATAAGCTGCAGTTATGAAAATGAAAAGGTTATGAAAATGAAAAAAAGAGTTCTATTCCACCTCACCGCCACCCTGTACAGGTCACAGTGCAGGGCTAGGCAGAGAAGAGTGTCTCCATGTTTGTGAATTTGACTTCAATCATTCTTTTTACAATTAAAATATTTCTCTGTCCTGAAATCTCAGGGTCTTAAAACACTTTATAAAAGTGACTTCTTGTCATTCTCTGCTGGTTTGTCATCTGCTTGCTTCAAAAATGTTGGAACTCCTGAAGGTTCTGTCCACAACTCTGCCTCTTGTCTCTCTGTGCCCTCTTCTCAGGTGATCTCCAGCCCTCTGGCTCTCATATCATCTCTGTGCCAACAAACCCCAAAGTGCATCCCCAGCCCTGATCTTCCAGATATCTGCATCAAACTACCCATATGTTACCTTCCCTTAGACTTCTAACTGGCATTTCAAAATTAAATGGCAAAACCCAAATTCCAGATTTCCATCCTCATTTATGTCTCCCAGTCCATCCTTCCCTCATCCTTCTCCCTGTAATGAGCTCTTCCTTGACTCTTTCCTTCATCTCTCACGTTTGATCAATCAGCAAGTCCACCTGACCTCATGTACCTGCAGATCACAGTTTGAGTCTATCCTCCTCTCTCCACCCCCACTACTATCACTCTAGACCACTCCTCCACTACCTCCTGCAATGGGCCTTTAAGGGATCTCTCTCATCCCACACTCTTCCTCTGTGTTCTACTGCCCAGAGAACCGCTAGCTTAAAAATGCTTTTCATCACTCCACTCCTCCTCTCTCTGCCTCACTGTGGCTTCCAGTCATCCCTAGATGGGTTGCTCACTTCTGTGTGATCTAGCCCCTGCACACTTCTCTAATTTCATATCTCATAACTCTTCTCTTGTCTAAAATTCTTGCCTTAGAAGACTCTCCACTAGCTGTTCCTTCTGTGGGAAATCCGTTTGCCCTTCATTTTCTTCAGAACTGATTCCTTCAGATCATGAAGTTTTCAGCTTAAGTATGAACCCCTCAAGAGAGCTTTTCCTAACCACCCAAACTGACTTAGAGACCCATCGTCACTCTTCTTTACATCATCTATTTCAATTCTATGCATGACACTTAGCACTACTTTTGACATTGATTGTTTATTTAGTTGTTTTGTCTATAAAAATGTGAGTTCTATGTAATCAGGATTTTAGATAATGCGCAGCTGCACTACCCAGGCTTAGACCAATGCCATCCGCTACTGAGTGGATGAATAAATGAACAAAAGATGATGAATTAATGATGAATTATGGCTTCTTTTTTAAAACTTGAGCCCCCTGTGCAATAATCTTGCCACAGATGATTGTCATACATATGAGATTTCTGTCTCTGTCAGGAAAGGAACAAGCCCTAAACTCTGGAGCCCTGAAATCTAAGAATCTGAGTTCAATAAATAGGTCATTATATCTGCCTCATCACAGAGAGATCATTCAAGATTTCCCTTGGTTGGGACCTGTACGTCTGTTCAGAGTAAATGGGCTGCGTGGTGTGGGAAAGAGCATGGATCCAAAGTCAGCCAGGCCTGGGCTGAAATTCCCGTTGCACCACTGACTGGCCATGTGGTCTTACATTAACTTACTCATTGTCTCTGACTTGCTGTTTTCTCAACTGTGAAACGCCAATAATAATAACTCATTTCACCGAGTTTTTGTGAGAGTCAATAAAACTAAATAGGACACATGGAGAGTAACCAATAAATGTTACTTCTCCTTCTCTTATAACTTCATTTGTCATTGACTGCAATAATTCACAGTTCTTGCTGAGAATATTATATATACAAGCCACTGTAGATATCTGGGAGAAAAAGATCACATAGATTAAAAGCTCTTGGTCCCTGTGTATGGCTATCTTCCACTTGCTCTTCCGGATTCACTCTCCCTGCCTTCCCCATATGCTCCCTGATCTCTGTCCTATGAGGTAGTCCAACATGGACTTTATTTTTTTTTAATGTTTATTTATTTTTGAGAGAGAGAGAGAGATGTAAAGTGTGAGCAGGGGAAGGGGAGAGAGAGAGGGAGACACAGAATCTGAAGTAAGCTCCAGGCTCTGAGCTGTCAGCACAGAGCCCAATGTGGGGCTCGAACTCACGAACTGTGAGATCATGACCTAATCCAACATTAGACACTCAACTAACATAGCCACCCAGATGCCCCGACCAATGAGGACTTTATTAATGGCTTTTCTTGCCTCCTGGATTCTGGTTGGGTGTGGCCAATGGGGAGCATCAGCAGGAGACTAGAGAGAGGGAGGAGAATGTGGTCTGAGAATGTGTTCCCCTGGGTCTATCTCTTCAGGATGGATAAGGGCTAAGTGCTTCCTTCCAGTGAGGGCCATAGCCCTTTCCTGACTGGCTTCCAGTAACTGTTCCTTCCCTTTCCCCCTCTAGCCCAGGAGTGCTAAAATTCCCAAGGTGATGATTATTCTTGGGGTTTCTTCACAGCCTGGTAACACATGTGTAAATATGTATTTAAACTCTCCTCAAAGTACCCAATTTGAGCATACCATCTGTTCTCTACCCTGATTCTGCCTGGAACAGTCCCTGGCCCTGAGGAGCTCACATGCTAAGAACTCATCACACCAGAAGTCATTAGTACTAAATGGACCAAAGCAAGGGTTCTTCATTGCCATTTTACCTACCTCATGGTGCATCAAAAAATTCAGCAGAGTATACTGACTTTATTCATTACCCACTTTCCCTGAGAAGCCACCAAAAATACCTGTGTGCTTATGAAACAACAGACAGAATTGATAAGTGCTATATGTTAATCATTACTTCTGTTTGATCAACTAGTTCTCAACTGATCAAGTCTCCTGTGGAACTTTTAAGAATACTTATGCCTGGATCTATCCTAAACCATTTGGACCAGAGTCCAGGAGGTGGAGCTCAGGCATCTGTATGTTGGCAAAACCAACCTACGCATTTCTAATGTGAAGCCAGGCTGAGTATGATGGCATTATATATTTCTGGAAAGTCTAGAGCAGAGATACTGGACAAAATGCCACTGTGGTCATTTGCATCCTCACCCTGAAATCACTCCCAGACTCTTTACCCACCTACACATGCCTCTCACCTTTCCTCTACTTCCATCGATTCATTCCATTGACTCATTCTCATAGCAAACATTCTTCTAATAACGTCAGTTAAGTTGGCCACCAAAGCAAGAAGGGCTTATCTTATAAGTTTTCTGGCATTTCCTTTGAATATACTTAATAGTGGCCCCTGGGTTTCAGTCTTCATCGTCAATGATAAGAAGCATGCTCCCAAGGCACCTGGCACAAACTCCCAGTCCACAGCCTGCCAGACCAGCAGTGCCCTGCACCCTCCACCTTTGAGGGATGACCAGACAGATGGGGCACACCCTATCCCAGCATACAAGGAAATTATTTTCAGGAACTGGTTTCATTAGGGATACATTTTTCACATCACTTAGCATATTGAGAATGTTTTAAAAGGCCTCATAATCACTATCATCAAAGTATATTTATATAAAAAAGTATATAATTACCCATCCTTAAACAGATCCAGGGACCTTGGTAATGACCTCATTCAAATCTCTTAATGCACATGACATTGTACTACAACTGTCTCTACCCCCAGGAGCTAATATATGTGATAGTTCCTTATAAAATATAGTATCTTCTATTTGATTAACATTACTGTTTCTATGATTATAACTTCAGACAAAAAATACTCCACAAATATGTTTAAGATGAAGTAAAAAATTAATTAAATGCACCCAAATCAGGTAATAATACTAGTGCTGCGAATGGAATAATGTCCAATAATTATACCAATGCTAACCAAAACTTTACAGATTATGAATCTATGTAGATTTAAATCTGAACATCCAAAGTTATGTTATAACCATATATCTGAAGCATATTTTGTGGTAAGAAGGCTAAATGAACATGGAAAAAGTGTTATTGGGATCACTAGTGAAGGGAATGGTTTTTAGAAACAAGAACCACAGTGATACTCATTTCATTAACACCAACATGACACAGCTACTGCTAACTCTCCAAGAGGCAAATCCATTCTGACAAACTTCTTCTTTTCCAGACCAGCTGAGACCTCACTTCTACTGGTCACTCTGCATTGCCACTGTGGATGGCAGACAAACTCTATCTACAACTAATACAGAGAAGGCTGATTGTTCTCTTTTGCACGACCTTTTTAAAAATTTTTTTAAATGTTTATTTATTTTTGAGAGAGAGAGAGAGAGAAAGAAAGAGAGCATGAATGGCGAAGGGGTAGAGACAGAGGGAGACCCAGAATCTTAAGTAGGCTCCAGGCTCTGAGCTGTCAGCACAGAGCCTGATGCAGGGTTTGAACCCATAGATTGGGAGATCATTAGTTGAGCTAAAGTCAGACACTCAACCATCTGAGCCACCTAGGTGCCCCTCTCTTGCATGACTGTAGTGTCAGTTCATTGAGAATAATACTTGATGTGAAATCTAAAGAAACAACTTAATGTGACTAGAACACATAATTAGAAACTCACTTATCAGGGGCTTTCATATATAATTATTATACATTTGTTTAGTAAACATTGCTTGAGCAGCTAAAAAGCAATGGCATTATGCTATGCCACAGTGAGCTATGGCTGCTCCAGTACCCATGGGCTTCTGTTAGAGAAACAGGCATGATGTTTGAAATAACAATATTTGATATGTGCCATGAGAGATAAACAGAGAAGGATGGAGACAAGAGATGGGAATGACTTGGCTGCATGGGAAATAAGGAGGTTTGGTCTGCCTTAACTTTCCTTCTAGATTTGTGATTGCTTCTAGCCTAAATGGGCTACTTAGACTCAACTTTGCTTACTCTACCTTTCAATATAGCCCTCTACTTACAACCGAGCCTTGCTGGATGGGCTCTCTAAATTTCTGACACACTACTATCATACTGACTCTTCCTACCTTTTTTGATAGTATAAGGTGTCATGGTGGGTTGAACGTGAAAATCATGGCTTTGATCCTTGCTTAGGTCACTATTTATCAGGCCTTGGCTCAAAAGACTAAATCTCCCTGAATCTTCAAGTCCTCAGATAACTAGAAACATTTAGGGTGTAGTTAAAACTAGAGAAAATAGGGGCACCTGGGTGGCTCAGTTGGTTAAGTGACCTGATTTTGGCTCAGGTCATGATCTCAGGACCATGCGACTGAGCCCCATATCAGGCTCTGTGATGATAGTGTGGAGCCTGCCTGGAATTCTCTCTCTCTCTCCCTCTGCCCCTCCCCTGCCTGTGTTCTCTCTCTCTCTCTCTCTCTCTCTCTCTCTCTCTCTCTCTCTCTCTCTCAAAATAAATAATAAATAAATAAATAGGAAAAATACACACAAGGCACATGGTACAGACCCAGGAAATGTAATAGACCCTGCCCCCCCCCGAATGGAATTCTTTATTCTTACTGTTATTATTCTAAAATCCTTCAATGTTGCCGCATTTCTAGGTTCATGCTTTTGTTCTACTTTGGTTCCCTGTTGTTATTGTTGTTGCTGTTGTTGTTGTTGTTGTTGTTGTGATTACCAGACAAGCTCCTAGTCCCATAAGGACAGCAGAGCCATATGGAGTTTGATGCTAACTAACTACCATTCAAACATCCTCCTTGGTGGCATAGTGTGGGGGACAGGCTGCCCCAGGAAGATGGCCTGGTGGGCAAAGGCCAAGAGGGCCTGGGGCTGCGGGTGGTGCAGGAGCAAATTCTGCATGTGCCAGTGGCAGGGCCTCAGTATCCAGGCCTCCTGGGATGGTTCCCCAGGACTTGCCGGGGGGATGCCCCCACTTGCTGTGAGTCTGGGGAACACTCATATGCCAGGGTCCACCTTGCTCCAAAACACATTTGCTTTTTCTCCTGAAGCCAGATCCCAAGGAATTCCTTAGCCTTGCCATTGCAGACAGGGCCAGGAATTCCACAGATGAGACACACCTAAGACACCTGCCTCCCGTGGAGGACCCTATATTCTCCTGGCACAGTTCCATAGGGGTCTGACTCCAACGATCTTCCCGACTCCACATCAGGAGTACAGTGCAGAGAACCCCTTGCCCCAGAACAATAGCCTGCTGGACTCAGGTGACCCATTCACACAGGCCTAGAAGGCCAGGATACTTGAGGGCAGGAGGTGACAAGGACCTCTGTGTGACTGTGCCTGCCACCCCCACCCTACAGACAGGCTCACTGGATAGACCCCCCATAGTCAGGTCCATGCAGGGTCAGGTTGAGCCACAGGTGGACCATTGCGGGACACACAATGCTGCTCCAGGGCCCTAGTTTGATATTCTTGACTTGTCTCTTTGTGGCTTGAAAATAATAAATATGGGAAATATTTAAAAGTGGAAGGCTAAGTAAGATACCTCCCCCTCCAAGAAATTAAGCTTAATTTCTAACCCCCAATGTGGACTGGACTCAGGGACTCAGATCTGAAGAGCAGAGACTAGGAAGTGAGAAAGTAATAACTTTAGGGGGAGAAATCTGGGAAACACCACTTTAACCAAATGATACCATGTGCCCTGATATGATATGATGAGAAAGGCATTTCACATCTGTTCTATTCTTTCCCCAAACCTGTAATCTCAATCTAATGAGAAAAGGTCCAGTCTAACAAAAATTGAGACACTTTCTACAAAATACTTTTTTTTTGGTCAGTACTACTTAAAATTGTCATGGTCATGACAAACATGGAAAGATTTAAAAACTGTAACAACTCAGAGGCGACTAAGAAGACACAGCAACTACATACAGGATGATACCTTGGATTAGATACTGGAAGAGCCCAGAGGTTAGTTAAGAGTGGTTTACCAATTTGACAAATATGCCATGATAATGTGAAATGATAACATGAGGGGAACCAAGTAAAACAGTACATGGAATTCTCTGTATCATCTTTGCAACTTTTCTGTAAATTTATAGTTATCTCAAAATAAAATGTTATTTTTTCTTTTTAAGTGAAAAACACTTTGCAAAATGTCTCTTTATTAGGACTTCACTAATAAAGTCCTGTGTTCCTGTGGACCAGCTGCTCAAGACACAGATGTTTCTGCCACTTTTCTACTTCACTGAAATACAGTCATAAATAAACGTATTTTTAAGAGCATCATATTTTTTCTCTTTTGGGGACACAAGTGTTCCCATCCATCAATATATAATTTCTTCATGATAAATATAATTAGTGATTTTTAAACTTCTCCTAACAAGTGTGTCATAGGGGAAATAGAGTCAAAGCACTGTCTGATTGACAATGGTGTAATGTTCTTCAAGTGGGTGTGATCTTCATGAACAGAGCACTTTACAACAACTGTATAGTGTGATCAACTAGCACTGTTATGTTTGCTTCAATGAAAAAACTAGGGTACAGATGTGAGCCACTTGTACTGAACTGAGTGACAAAATCAGTAAATTTTCCTCAAAAATTTGTGTCCCAATCCCAATTCCTGCCATAGCCCATAATGATATAATCTGCATTTAAGGATTTTTGGTGACCGCATTGAAGACAGACATTTCCAGGGTCCTACAAGAATGGGTTTTTATACATTTGTGAATTGCCTCAAATTTTTACTTTAGCTTCTAGACTCTTAATAAATAAAAAGCCCAAGATGCACAAAATCTCTTCATTAGGTAGGTAAAAAGGAGCAACAGGTAGCAAAATGATGGAAGTTGAGTTCTTGGTGAAATTTTCTAGTTGTTCCTCCCAAAAAGAGTTAAGTCTCCATTCTTTATGATGTCATTACAACTTGAGCCTTCCTGAATTTCTATGCTTCTCTCGTTATGATTGCTTCATGTGTACATGTCTGTCATCTTTGTTAGAACGTGGGATCCTTGAGGGCAGGAACCATGTCTCAGCCATTTTCATGTTCCTAGGATTTAGTTCCTGAGACACAACATGTGCTCAATAAATGAAGCAATATTCATTGTTATCTAAAGCCTGGAATTTTCTTTAAAAAATGTCTTTAGTAGCGCTGCACCAAATTAGTCCCCTAGGAATGACTGTCAAGGAGGGTTACACATGCAAGACGCTTATAGGGTGGGTGGTAGGGAAAAAGCCTGTGAAAGATACAAAGAGGAAGGAGGAGTGGGCAAGGAGCACCTCAGACTGCAATGCAGACCTGACAAAGTCTCATGCAATTCCACAGGGAGCTCCAGAGCAAAGACTGCCTATCAGAATTGTGCCCTTTCACTACACACACCAGCTGCCACTGAGCAAAATGGCCTGGTCTGAATGCCCCAGAAGAGTGTGACCTCACTCAAGTGTGGTGGCCAATCCCCTGGGTGTAGCAGAGGGGGGGGAGAATATCATCTGACTTCACTTCTTTCAACTGAAGACCAAGCTCTTGCTTGAAGAGCTATCTTCAATAGTGGTTGCTAATTCTCAAACATCTGCTATGCCTTCTTCTGCCTAGTGACCACTGAGTGAGTAGATGGATGGATATGCTTCACAATTATTGGAAGCTTAACTCCAGATCTATCAGCAACTTGTAAGACAGTTTAGACAACCTGAACTACTCCACATTTTAAACAGCTGAAATTAGTTAGGATGCTTAAAAACGGCTATGACAATAAAATGTCATTAGTTTGTATGCACAGACATAAAATGATTCCAGTTTCCACCATAAGCTATTATTCTGAGATCTGTGTTAGCAATTATGAAAGCATTTATTGTGTCAGTAAATTACAGCATTTTATATTATATCCTATATTTTGAGGAAGATGGGACAACAAGATGCTAGAAGGGAAAAAGAATGTATTTAGATCAGACAAAAGCTTGAATCCCAAACCTACTGTTGACAAGCTGTATATATTCAGGCAAATTATTTAGCTTATATGAGCCCCAGTTTCCTCACCTGTAAAATAGAGATAATAATACCGACCTGGAAGCTTATGCATATAATGGAAAATTTATAGGAAGTTTTAAACAAACATATGTTGATGTCTAATGACCTTGATTGCTCCTGATTGCCTTGTAGCCATTCTCTACATAACGATGCTCAGAAGACAGATATCACTACTAAGCTCTGAGTTTCAAGATAGAGTGTTGTTTGCTTACATCCACAGGGTGAATGATCACCTTGAAAACCAGACTGATTCACTGGGTGTTGTATGGAAAACAATTTGACAATAAAATATTATGGAGAAAAAAAAATTCAAAAAAAAAAAAAGAAAACCAGACTGATTCAATAAAGAGGAAAGGATTTCTCAGAAGTTGCACTGCTGTTTGTTTATTTATTTAATTAATTAATTAATTTATTTATTTATTTTTAACATATTCAGAACTGGGACTTGGAAGCCTAACTACAGAGGAAATCACTGAGCAGTGGAGAATAAAAGAATAGAATTGAGGGAAGCCACACTCTAAGGAAAAGAAGAGTTCTAATCATAGGGAGTAACTTGGAAAGATTTAGCATGGAAGAGACCAGATACTCCCTGGCTCACTAAGAAGGGAGCTAGCCCAGCCCACCCATGCTGAGACTTGGATCCAGTGACAGGATTGTGAGCAGATATCCAAAGATACCAGGCCCAGGGACAGTGGTGTCTCTCCACGGTTACTACCTGCGAGGTCCACGTGATGTCTTGTGGATTTTTTGCCTAGTCCAAAGCTTCACAAGTAGTCTCTTTATTAGACTCTACTTAAATTATTCTAATTTCCATGCACCATCTGTTTTCTGCTGGGAACACTGATTTTATAAATGTTAATATCATAATGTCAGAAGATCATACTTACCTAGAAAGATTATAGAATCCAGATGCTTTTATTGGACCATGAGATAAAAAAGAGCTTAGAATTATTTTGAAAAATAGAAATTCATGCCAGAAATTCCTAGTTTCTTGAGGACCAAGTTCTGACAAATATGCCAGAATTTTTAAACTGAAAAATAAAAGTCAAATTCATTTTCAAATTAAAAGTTAAAAAAATAGTAATTCCTCTAAAAATATCAAACAGTTTCTCTTCCTGTTCCCTTCCCAAAAATTCAGTGCAAATGTGGGGCTACTAAAGGCAGGTATCTGTGGGTGAAAGGGGCAGGGGGAGGTGGTTCAGCACAGGATTTGGAGCCTGAGCAGAGTAAAAAGGATATCTGCTTTGTAGAGCTGCCCAGCACAAAGGGCTGGAGTCCACTCAAGTGTTGGAGGATGCTCCAATAAAGGGGCAGCTTGCCATGGGATGTCAGAATATGGCGGAGTTCTTGAAGGCATTTGCATGTGAGTTATCTTCAGGATTTTTGAGCCTGAGCAGGGCAAGGGGAATATGCACTTAGGAGGGACAACTGTGTTGGCAACTGTGCTTGTGTTGTCAAAGCTTAAGTAGGGTGAGGAAGCATTCATGTATAGGATTATCCCACACAGCATCAGAGCCTGAAAAGGCAAGGAAATGTTTTACATGGGGGACCCAGGGTCATCCAGTGCAGGGTATCAGAGCCTAAGCAGTGGGGAGAAGGTATCTGTGCACTGGAAGGACAAAAGGAACAGCCCAAGCAATGTGAGGAGGACATCTAAGCAATGTGAGGAGCAATGGTGGCAGACGGGTGTATCAGAGACTGGGTAGGGTGAGGAAGATATCCATGAAAGATCAGAGGTTGGCAGTGGTATGGCCCAATGGGGGCTGAGAGCCCAAGCAGGGTGAACAGGTGGTCTCTGCAAAGTGAGGGGTGGCAATCTCACAGGAGATGGGTTACAGACATCAGGAATGATCAAATAAGTAAATGCATTAAGGAAAATGAAGTCAGGATTCTCACTATTAAAAAAGAGAGTTCAATATTGAAAATGGGAGAAAACCACAACGAACTCTGCAGTGTTGAACTGGAATTGCAGGTATGGATATAATTTCCTGGCCTTTAATATATAAACAGATACATACAGAAGTGAGTAAGCTGTAAATTTGTGCATATGCATATCTAGGGTATATACGTATACTCCCCAGCTCTGTTCACAGAAAAGACCTAAGAGCAGCATCTTCCCAATAGCTATGATCACACATAGCATTCACATCTTGCTTTCTAAATACTTTTTCCACTAAAAAGAGTCAAAGATCCTTGGAGAAATGGCTGGTTCCAGGGCTGGGACAGGGAAAGTACAAAATGAGCCTGAAACATCTTTATGGGTCAGAATGTAAAAAAGTGCTCGAAGATGGATGGGGACATATTAAGAGGACCACTAAGCCAGTTTAAACGGACTCCCACTGGCTAAATCACAGGCAATTAGGGCATCAAAAATTAATAAGAGTAATGGATTAAGACCTATTGAATAAAAGAAGAATCCAAGTGTCTATACTAATATAAATATATCAATGAATAAATTGAAAGGTTCATGAGTAGTGGGATATTTACATAGTTTCATACATAGTACCTCTCTTCAAAAAAATGTATTAACCACAAAGGAAAAGGGGATAATTTTACAGTAGGAAAGTCTAGCAGAATACACTTAATACAGTGGTCAAAGTCAACATCATTGGTAATGGCACAAGTGCAAATCATGTGTGACCTGACAGATGAGAAAAAGATGAGAAGGACACAACATGACTTCAGTGGTATTCCCACCAAAGGGCATGTCACAAACCTAAGAATGAAGAGATAGCAGACAAACCAAAATCAAAGGATGCTCTACAAAACAACTAGTCTGTAGTTTTGCAAAAATATCAAGGTCATGATAGTCAAAGGAAGCCTGAAGAATTGTTCTCATTCTAGACTAAAAGAAATTAGAGAGACACGGTATCTAAATACAACACTCAAATCCATCCTTTTGTTATAAGCAAGATACTTGAAGAAACTTAAATGGGGTGTGACAATTAGGTGGTAATGTATCGATGTTACTTCTTCTGATTTTGAGAGTTGTTTTGTGATTATACAGGAGTGTGCTCTTGGTTATAGAAAATGAACATCGAATTATTTGAGGGTGATGAACATTGTGGAAGCAAATTACTCTCAAATGGTTCAGAAGAAAAAGGAAATTCTTCATGCTGTAGTTGCAACTTTTATTTAAATCTGATATTGTTTAGAAATCACTCTGGAAAAGGTATTGATTGTTTCATCACAATTGAGCACTAAGTGTCCTGCCCCTCAGTTATTTTGAATATGCAAACGTGGTGCTTAATGAGTATTCTCGCCTTTTATAGCTCCTTCAGCAAAGAGAATTCAGACCTATTCTTAGGAAGATAATCTGGGTCATATAATTTATAGGGTCTCAGTTGGCAACATGACAATCCCAGTGAGATTTCTCTCTTTTTTTTAGCTAACTGCTTCCACTTAGAAATGAAACTTTAAATATTCTGTTCTGACCTTTTTGCTTGGGAGGAGAGTTTAATTACCTGCCCAGTTTACATAAATTATGTCGCCTGTTTGTCTAAAATTGAATCCTGGATAGGGATCAATATGGCCTCAGAAAAGCCAGAGCAAATGACTTCTCTCAAATGCCATCAAAGGTCACAGGAACCTTTCCTGCTTAGATGGGGACACATTCTGTTCGACAACCTGGAGCATGTCACAGGCCTGCTGCCTGCCGCCTTGAGTACCAACCACAAGAGCATGATTGATCATCAGTTAGAGGACATTGGGTACAAACTCCCTCAGGAGTCAGCTGTGTGGAATTAATTGAATATCATGATGAGTCTGATTCATCATTCTCAAAAAAAAAAAAAAAGAAAGAAAGAGAGAGAGAGAGAGAAAATAGCACAGAACACACCCAGAGCTTGATGTATGAGGCCTTGTGGAAGTAAACTGTAATTTATACTCAGAATCCTGATGGTCACAGGCTGTGCATGTGCTATTTGGTTGCAATTTCACAAAATTATCCAGGGAAAGAATATTTTGGAACTTGCTTTCATTCTATCGTTATCACTTTCAGAAAGAAGATAATCCATTAGTACCAACTATAAGTCTGGTTCTATTTAAATAACCACATTATAAAATATTTCATAATAGAGGTACACATAAGCTATAAAAAGATTTTAGACAGAGGGGCATCTTGGTGGCTCAGTCATTTGGGCATCCAAACGCTTGGTTTTGGCTCAAGTCATGATCTCATAATTTTGTGAGTTCGGTCCCCACGTCTAGCTCTGTGCTGGCAGCACAGAGACTGCTTGGAGTTCTCTCTCTCTCTCTCTCTCTCTCTCTCTCTATCTCTCCCTCTTTCTCTCTGTCCCTCCCTTACTTGTGCTGCCTCTGTTTCTCTCAAAATAAATAAGTAAACTTTAAAAATTTTTTTCAAATTTCAGTCAGAGATAGGATTTTAATCTGGGATATCCAGAAAAAGATTCATAGAGGATATATCAATCAATTGGTAGCTGGGAGAAGGGGTATGATTGTAATAAATATTTGGAAAATGAAGGCAAGAGGAAATAACAAGAACAATGTCACAGAAATTGTCCAAATTTGAAGCCCAGCAATTACTTCACTGTGACCAGAGCCCCAGGATTCATAGTCTTGTAAAGAGATGTCAGACCCTTAGAAAAAATATTCACTTACCATAAAACCAGAGGATGAAGAATAGTTAAGAAGAAACAAAAGCATGTAGGAAAACTGGAAAGTACCATTAACCAAAACACAAAAGGAGAGATTCCCTTAGGAAAGAGTGATAAACGAGGTCAAAAGATAGAGAGAGGTCAAGAAGAGTAGAGCTTAGAAAATGCTACTGACAATACTGCAAAGCCCTTCCAGCCTAAGAAAGCATGGAGCACATCAGATCTCACAGAGGGGACTCCAGTGAAAGTCATTGTGGAAGGTGTAGACTTCCCTTTCTCATAGTTTGGTGGTGAATGGAGATAGGACACAGATAAATATAGCAGTGAAAAAAAGAAAAAAGGAAAATAAAAGGGAAAGAGATTAATTTGATCATGAAACAAAACATTGGGGCAGATATGTTTGGACACAACAGTTATTAGAGTACAGATATAAGAGTATCTCTTCTGAAAGAGAAAGGAAGGAAAAGATAAAACATTTTAAGATAGGGAAAGAGATCAAAGAGGCCAAGTTAGATGGCCTTACCATTTTACATGCACTAGTAGCTGGCATAAATTTGCAAGAAGAAAAAAAGGAATAAGGAAGGAGAGAAATTTTGAGGACTAGAGTCAGGTGTGAAAAGCAGCTGTTTGGGGCAAATTTCAAACACATGCTGAAAGTTATTGTATTGATGAAAACAAAAGAACCATGTTAAGAAGGGTAACATAAATTATAAACTAATCTAGTAAAAAAGACTCAAGAAATTCAATGTTTTATAGAACAAGATGTCTATTTCTTTTTAATTTCCATGGAATGGTATCCAGGTTAGCAGTGGCTCTTCTCCAGTCAGTCACTTAGGGCCCAAGTCTGTGATGGCTCTCTCATATTCAACATATGACTCCAAGTTTCTTTTGAGTGCCACCACCCCAGAGGAAAAGATCTTAGAAGAATGTGCAAGGACATTTTATGTTCCAGACCCGAAGGTGGTACACATCATTTCTGTTCATATTCCATTAGCAGGAATCCAGTTCCATGGCCTACCCTAATGTGAATGAACAGCTAGCAGTCTCTATGGAATCTATGGCTAGTCTAAGGGATCAGGATTAATACTAACACATCATCTCTCTTAAGGCTTAGAAAACTCTTACCCCAAAGACAGAAACAATGACAGACAATAACTAAGTTATTCAGGAAATAAGCTTCAAAGTCTGAAGAACATCAAGGGCCACAGGCTTGCTGGAGCTCTCCTTGGTGCTGAGCACTGGATAGCTGCCTGGATCATTCCAATATAAATAAGATTCCCAAAGAAAAGAGTAAGAAGCACCATTGTACATAGACCTTGAGGTGCTATGTAGAAAGCAATTATGCTGCTCATACAGGAAATTCCTTTCAATACTTTAAGAGTTGCCTACCTGATCAGAATAATTAAATCAAGAAGTCTTGGACTGACAGGTAGATTATCTAGAATATAGTCTAATGATTTGATCATTCTCTGATGATCTAGTCAAGTCATTTCTTCCCCTTGGTTCTCAATTTTCTCTCTTTTAAAATGCTGACAATGAGTTCAGTGTATATTATCAGTTTTCCTAGCTCAAAACTAAATATGTAATAAGACTTTTTATAGTTGACTGTGTTTTCTTGCATCTAGCCTCCTGACACAAGAGCCCAGGTGAATGTGTAGCAGTAAGTCATTCTCAAAAACTGATGTTTGGAATACAGCTTATAACTTCTGTGTGGAAAGCAGTTTGGTGCAGGTTTCAAGAATCTTAAGTAATCATATGCTTAAGGAAATATGGGAAACCTAGGTGTCCATAAGGAAGTATATATCATTATATTTAATGGGGAAAGTTAAAAGCAATCAAAATGTATAAATTCAATAGGAATATTAAATACAGTAAGTATATGCTGTCATTAAAATTAGAGTTTTAAGGTTTAGTTAGAATAATGGATATTAAAGAACCATTAAAATGCTTGGTTAATCATGTAAAATAATAGAAATATGCCATGGCTTTCATCTCTAAAAATATCAACCCCTCCAAACACTCTTGCATTTTCCCTTAGCTCCTATCACTACCTAAAATCTATATATTCTATTTATCACTTCTCCAAACTGAGATGTATACCTCAGGAAGGCCATAAGAAGTTTTGTTTCTTTTTTTTTAAAGTTTATTTATTTTCAGAGAAAGAGAGAAAGAGAAAGAGAGAGCAAGAGAGGGGCAGACAGAATGAAAAAGAATCCCAAGCAGGCGTCATGCTGTCAGTATGGAGCCTAACACAGTGCTCAATCCCACAAACTGTGAGATCATAACCTGAGCTGAAATCAAGAATCAGACATTAACAAACTGAGCCACCCAGGTGCCCTAAGTTTTGTTTATTTTGTCTCCTGCTTTCATCCTCAATCTCTACAAAAGTATTTGATATATAATAGGCATTCAATAAATATTTGTTGAATAGATAAATTTAGTGTCAAGTGAAAAAGCAGAAAGAATTACATACATAGCATGACAATTCCAATTTTATTATGCTAAATGTGTGTATATGACTCTGAATATGTCTTGGATGTTATCATAAATTTGCTTCATCTAGAAATGCAAAAGCATAATAGAAGTTTAAAATGGCTGCTCAGTTTTTTAAACTTAGGTGGTTTTATTTGATTTCAAATTCAATTTGAGTATCAATGAGATTTACTTGTGTGTGTGTGTCTGTGTGTGTGTCCATATGTCTATATCTGTATGTGTGTCTTTGTGTATATCTGTATGTGTGTAGTAAATCTGTGCTCATAACTCCTGATCCCTTTTTTTATTATGTGGCTACACTAATCCCAATCCTCCTCATCTCATATACAGGTTTTGCTTCCTCTGTAGTCTGAATTTTCACCACCACCTTTACCTGAACTTCCATAAAGCCTTTTAACAGATCTCTATTTTGGATCACTCTTGACCCTACAATCCACTCTTCATGGAACTTTTATAATTTAAGCCTGTGAGATTGATCCTGCCATTCTTCTATTAAAAACCTGCAAAAGCCATCCTTCACATGCAGAAGAAAATCCAAACTCCTATTAACTATGGCTGACTCTAGCCACTTCCCCAACCTCAACTCTTGGCAAGTGTTTGCATACTCATTTCACTATACTATACTTTTTCCATGGTCCTCAAGATACAAAAACTTGTGTTAATCTCAAACCTTTGTACTGGATTTACCACCACCTAAAATGTCCCTCCCTCAGACTATTTTAAGCTGGGCTACTTCTCATTCTCCTGTCTCTGATCAATATCACTTTTTAGGGAGGCCTCTCAGGCTCCCATCCAGTCTAATTTCACATGAATCACTTTCCTTCTGTTGCCTTGCTGTATTGAGAATGACCACATATCCTTGTCTGAAACTATCTTGTCCATTTGCTTATTCATGTGTTGTGTGTATCTATCTCCTCCCTAAAATTTAAGCTTCCTTGGAGTAGGAGAATTGTCTGTCTTCTCCTCTAGATCCCAAAGACCTAGCACAGTCCTGGATATATAGGGTTACTCAACAACTGCTTGCTCAGTGTATGAATTAATGACTTTGACCTTGGCTCATTTCTCTGCTCCAAAGCTATGGTATTCCTCCTACTCCCTTCTTTTTTATCTTCCATTCTTGCTTTTGCTAAGTTACCCCATTTTTACTCCTTGACCTTACTTTCATAATATTTTGAAGTAAGGCTTGGGGATCAAATGATAAAGGTATGGGTAAAGATATGAGTAGAGAACATTCTCAGATGAGGTTGTATGAGCAAAAGGACATAGAAAGGTAAGGGATTTGATGATCTTCTTTAAAGCTATTGTGACATCTACAGTGATCATATTATTCAGAATTTTTGTTTAATGAAAGACAGACAACCAAATCAAATTACTTTAAGGAAAAAGTAAAAATAGGGGAATAAAGCAAATTTATTAAAGATGTTACAAGAAAATTCAAAGATATACTGGCTTCATGTTGAATCATTATATTGTATACCTGAAACTAATGTAACACTGCATGTTAACTAACTAGAATTTAAAAGTTAAAAAAATGAATAAAAGAAATTATAAAAGGAAAATACTGGCTTCAGGCATTGGTGGATCAAAGAATGTTAACACAAAAGTGTTTAATTAATCTTTCAAATCTGTTTCTTCTGCATTGGCATTTTTTTCAAGCAATCTTTTCTCAGACAGAAATGACCACCAACAGTTTCAACTTAAATCCTAATAGCTTACAATATTAGTGAATAGATATCATTCTTTCTCAATAATTATAGCAAAATTTTCAGAAGGTCTCTTCCAGGCAGATGTGTTAGTTAGCGCTTGCTTCATAACAAATCCACCTAAAACATTATTTAAATGTCAATGATAATTCTTGGGACTGCAGATGAGTGTGGTGGTTCTGTTAATCTCAAATGAGCTAACTGGTGCACCTGACATCAGCTGTGAGACACCCAGTTTTTCTGATCGTTCATGGGCTCTCTACATGGCAGACTGACTATGTTAGAGTAACTTTTGCTAGAACCATGTTCTCCTACATGTGTCTCTCATTCTCCAGCAACTTTTTCAGGACTTTTTTCATGGTTCTAAGTGGCATGGTTCTAAGAGAGAGGAAGGAAATTCACAAGACACCTTGAGGTCTAGATTTAGGATTAACACATCACTTCTGCTGCATTATATTAACCACTCTAAGTCACAAAGCCATTGCATACTGAGGAAGAAACTTACTGGTAAGAGCATCCAAGTCACATTGCAAACGGCATGGATACAAGGGAGCTGGAAACTTTAGATTATGTTTGCAATCAATCTCATACTTGACTTGATTCAAAGGCCCCTCAATAAATTATTTACTGTTTACAAAGTGTGAACAGAAAGCTTAGAAGTGATGGCTTCTAAGGAAAAAGTGAAGTGCTGTTTCCATAATAATAGATGTTTAGAAAGAAAAACAGTCATTTTCCACCACATGGATGTACAGACAGAAAGTCAGTTTATCATAGTGATTCAGAGCATAAGGTTTTGTTTCATTTATTTTTTATTTTTAGAGAGAGAGTGTGTGTGAGCACAAGTGGGGGAGGGGGAGAGAAAGAGAGAGAGAGAGAGAGAGAGAGAGAGAGAGAGAGAGAGAGAGAGAGAGAGAGAGAGAAAATCTCAAGCAGGCTCCATGCTCAGCACAGAACCTGACACTGGGCAAAATCCTACCACTCTGAGCTCACAAGCTGAGCTGAAATCAAGAGTCAGATGCTCAACTGACTGAGCCCAGATGCCCCTGGAGCATAAGGTTTGGATTCAGCCGGTTGATGTTGGAATCATAACACTGCCTCTTCATAGGTGGGTTTCACACATTACTGAACCTCTCATATCCCAATTTTCTTCATCCATAGGATAGAAATAATCATAGTCCTTCCCTCATGAAATTCTTTTAAGGATTAAATGAGATGATACAAGTAAAGTGCTATGAAGCAAACCTGGTACTTAATAAGTGTTCACTAAATGTGTGTGTGTTATTTTTTGGCAACTGGGAGTCTTAAAAAATTATGATACAAATAGGAACATGACAGAAACATTATTTAAGGGAAGGAAGTTTAGCTTTCTTTATGATAATGGAGTGAGATTCCTTCTTTTTATCTGCACCATACATGCCTTACGGAATTCAGTTTCCAGTATCATATTAAAGCCTTAGGGGGAAAATATCCTTCCATAAAGAAATTTAGGTAAATTTCAGGCTTGAGAAAACAAAAGCTATAGATATAAGCCTTCGACAAGGGCATAAACCTGTGTCAGCATGGTTCCAGGCTAGTACTGGAGTCTATCATCAATTATTAAACAAGGTCAATATTTGTGGCACAGAGAAGCATTTTAGCATATATTATTTATGCAGATAATCATAATAGGTACTGACTCCATCCTTGAACAGGGAGCTTCAAGAGTGGAATACTATTAACAAGAAAACTCCTTGGCACAGGAAATAGGATATCTTCTTTTCCAGGAAAATGTTCTCTCTCTCTCTCTCTCTCTCTCTCTCTCTCTCTCTCTCTCTCCATCTCTATCTCCACCATGTTATTTTTACACAAGAAAAGAATCTCTAATAAGTCTATAATTGCTATGCTTCTTAATGCCTGATATTATGCTAGTTGCTACAGGGAAGATGGAGGAAGGTTCTAGGAAAAAAATATTGGTTCTTGCCCTCAGGAAGCCTGTGATCTAGATGGGTTAAATATAATTTCAAGTATTAAGAAGGGAATAAAGTGGTCCATATTAACAAATTCTGCAACATTAGATAAAGACAGATGTTTAGTAATTAAGTTTAGAAGAAAGATGATCAGTGTTAGCTAAAAAATCATGAGGAACATAACACAGTGTATGGCATTTACCCCCAAATGTGAGAGATGGCTGGCTGGGGGCGGGAAAGTTAGAGGCTGCATTCTCAAACTGACAAGTCTAAGAGGAAAACAACATAGAGGATTAGGTGAGTTAGCTACATCTGGGAAAGGAGGAGCCTCCTTAGAGAAGGCTCATTTGGGGTGGGAAAGGCAGAAAGTTAAGATGTGACTCTCCCATTCCTCAATCAACAAGAAAATGCAACTGCCAAACTGAAATCATTAAACTTGATCTTATAAGCACTATGCAGCCACTGTGGGTTAAAGTCACTTTTTCATTAACTCAACAAATAGTAATAATGATATTTTATTGAATGCCTATGGTGTGCTAGTTTTTGTACTATAAACAACACCTATAAAGATGGACAGGTTGAAGGAATTTATTTCTAAGGACCCACTGGGGGACTAACACACACACACACACACACACACACACACACACACACACACAGAAAGAGAGAGAGATAGACATACCACTATCTATAAAGTTTAAATTGCATGAAGAGAAGTCCAAATGGCCATTCAGAGGCTAGATAGTTTTGGACAGCAGGAAAGAAAATGTACACATGAGTGTCAAGTATTAAAACTTTCACTACAGTGAACTTAATTCACTTCCCTGGTTGTAGTAAGCAGTTAATGATTTCTAGGCTCAACCAGTGAACTCTGACTCTTTGTTCTTCAGGTCATATCTCAGAACCTAGCAAGGCAATCACCCAGGTAAAGGCATTTATGTCATGCTCTGGGAGTTGTTCCAGTTCCACTTACCTGTCCTTCAAGACTCCTCTTAGCATCTTGCCATCTGCTCAGGTCTGAAAGTCTAATGTGGAAGGTGCTCAGGGAAAAGGAATTTTCTATCTCTCTGGAAACAGAAATTTTCCTCACCCTCACCCACTTGGAGTTCTGGCTTTATGCTCATAGGTAAATAGTAGTTCCCTGGCAGCACTCCTCCTGGAGAGAGAGGATGACTTGAAGAACCTGGAAGCTGTCTCCAAAAGGTCTCCAGCAGAAAACCACCAGACAAGAATTACTGCTAGGCACCTATTCCTCTCCTCCTGACCCAACTTCTCCGGTTTTAAGTAATAGTAACTGTCAGGGATTAAGGGTTTCCAGTGTGCCTGAACTAAGCCTTTTAACATGCAATATATTTTTCAAATCTTACAGATACCCTCTAAGGTGTTTACTATTATCATTTCTATTTTACAGGTGAGAATTAGTAAAGATTAAATAATGTACACAAAGTCACTTACCTAGTAACTGCTGGGAGCTCAGATGCAAGGAAAGGTGTGTGGAAGTTAAGTCTTGGGAAACAGGCTACATCTTTATGAATTTACTCTGACATAGCATCCATAAAAATGAGCCTCCTGTCCCAGAAACAGGAGTGTGTGTCACCTCTAAGGATTGTCTTAGACTATAGCAAATGCTTAATAAATGTTTGTTGAATGAATAGATAAATTAATATGCATTATACATTTCATATATCCAGATAACTTTATATTTATCTATCAAGATGCAGACACCAATATACAAATATGCCATATGTAAACTCTAAAAAAGATACATAAAGGTAATTATCCATTTATTCTCTCTTCTAAGTGATATGTAAGGCTAATACTGTATTTAGCTACTGCTGCATGACAGCTCTTAGTAAAGTTCTCAGCTCAATGTAGGCTCTCATTACATAGTGGTGGAATTAAAACATAAATGGCCATTTATACTTATCAAAGAATCTTATCTAAAAATCTTACTTACATACAAGTATACATATACACATATCCTGTGATATATGGAGCTATTCTTCACAATGTTGGTAGCCATTTCTCAATGGGCTAGGCATTCCTCTGGAATAAATATTTGTAGTTATCTACATTCCACAGTGAGGAAAGTACAAGTAACAAGATTTGGAAATCAATTGTCAAATTATTCCAAAAAATTTTTATTAGACAGAAAAATATCTATTTTTGAGTCCTTATCACATCAAGTTGTGGATGGACAGTGTGAGGGAAACACAGAAGCAGGAAGCAGTTCCCACTATTTAGGCTGTTATTGTGATTGAGGTAATGAATCCCATCCATTAAACAAGAACAGATTTAGCACAGGATGATGGGGCTCATGTCTCTGAAGCTCATGGCAAGAGTAAGCACTGTGCTAGTTCATGAACACCCAGAGAGATTACATTCAGGGCTTTTAATGTATATCTAAGTGACCAGGTGGAGGATATGTTCTGAATGTCAAAATATTAGCATGATTAGTAATGAGTGAAAGGAAGGGGCAAGGGACAGAACTTAGAGTTCACAGAGTTTAGGACCAGATGTATTGGACTCCTGATCTCAGGCCTCCTTTCTCTCTTTCTGACTTCATCAATCTCTAGTATCCCTCATCTGTAAAATGGGAATTGTAATGGTAGACACAGTATACAGTTACCATGAAATTTAAACAAGATACCACATATAAAGTGGTTAGCACAATGCCTGCCAAGAGTGATGGCTCAATAAATGTTAGAACTATTAACTTCCTTTATGACAGACATAATTTGGGAAGTCATAGAGTCAGAACGTTAGAGCTGGAAGAGATGTGGCATATCACTAAATTTAACTCAGTATCATCTACAGGTAATGAGTTTTCTTCCAAACATCTTACTTCTGAGGACAGGTGGAAATTCAGCAAAGTTGAGCAGGACTTTTTTATTTGTATTTATCTTTTGAGATATGTCTATTGATTTTCTCCACAGCAGGGTCACACTGGAGGGCCTTTTTAAAACCAACTTAATACAGCATGTTTCCCCATTTTCATCAAGGATTGTAACCAAGGTCAATCTATATAGAGATGGGCTTTCAGCAGAAATAGCAATTTCATTATGCTCAATGAGTTTCATCACAAAACTCTGCCAGATAATGGTAAGAGTAAAATATGTCTATGTTCTTCCTTTGTCCCTATATTAATGAGTTAGAGTGCACAGAAATTCAATACAAGTGACAGAGAAGGCTTGGGAGCATCACTGAAATCATCCTTACAAAGGGTCACATGCAACCACAAAGCCAATTTCTCATTAATAAAAGGTCTTACCTAGAGCAGGATGCTGCTCCCTCCTGCCTTTATGCTGCCTGTGGTAGGAGGGGTTCATCTGAGCAGTGGCCGCGTCCCAAGTACTCAGTTTGAGCCCTATTGCTATGGGATTTCATTGGCTTTGCTCTGCTCCTGGTTCAGTCCCTTCCTGGTGCATGCTTTAGACCAAGTTTAAACCCTCCATTGTCTCTTGCCTGATCTACTGAGAGTGTCCCATAACTGATTCTCTCTCCCTTTCACCAATCCATTCCCCACAGAGTTGACCAAAGTATCTTTCTCAAGCATAGACCTACAAATTTCCTACTTTTTCCAAGACTGCATTGGTTTACTACTTCACTTCTTAATTCTTAGTGTTGCTGTTGTTATTGTTATCACCCTCATCATTATTTCTGGATAAAATCCAAAGCTCTTGGAACATAATTCAAGACTTTTAAAACTCAATCAGTATTTCCCACTTTATGATAATTGGGATGACTACCCTTTACTTAATATGCTGCAGGTGTTGTGCTCAGTGGTTTCCCTTCATTATCTCATTTTATGCTCACAATAATCTTTAAAGGTAGTCTTATCATACCCATTCAACAGATGAGGACACTGAAGCTAGGGAAAGTAATGTGTCTAGTGAAGGTCACACAGTCAATAAACAACGATCAGAATTCAAAACCAGATTTACTTTACTCCCCAGCCCACATGGTTAACCACCATTTTCTCAGGCCCATCCCCTTCATGTATTCCTCCCCCCCATCTCGTCCACACCTGACCACTGCCACCTTCTAAGGAAAACTGATCCTGCCAACTCTTTTGGGAGTTTGTGCATGCTTTTGCTTCATAGATGCTGGAGCATCTTCCAACTCATCACAGCAAAGAAGGCTCCTGAACTGTTACTCTAGCAGATGCTTGAGTGCCCCGCCCAGTTTCCATGTAGAGCACTGGTGCTCTCAACTATTATTAGCAACTGCAGATAGTGGCTGCTAATGCTAACCATTCATAGCTCCTGTCCCAAGCTCGCCCTTGGCTTTTAGGAGCCATCTCCCTAGAGATCTCCAGAATGTGAATGCACACACCAACAACCCACCCAGGGTAAATGATTGACTGATGAGTGAATAAAAGTCTGGTCCTGGAGCACTTGGGTGGTGCAGTTGGTTGAACATCCAACTCTTCACTTGGGCTTAGTTAATTGTCTCAGGGTTCATGAGTTTTGAGCTCTGCATCAGGCTCTGTGCTGATGGGACTCTCTCTCACTCTCTTTTTCTCTGCCCCTCCCCACTTGTGCACATGCTTTTGCTCGCTTGCTCTCTCTCTCTCTCTCTCTGTCTTGAAATAAATAAACTTAGGGGGAAAAAGCTCTGGTCCTTACCTTAGGTAGGAAAACCTCTATGGTGTAATTTGAAAGCACATCTTTGCCTGAGTGTTTCCCTATTCTTATCTTACTCCCCTTACTGCCTGACTCCTCTAAGAGTACACCCTAAATAAGTCCCCATCTCAGACTCTGCTTCTAGTAAACTGACCTAAGGGGGGCACTTCCTCTGTAAAGCCACTCCTGGCTTCCCCAGAATGACTTCACATCTTCATCATCAATGCTCATAGAACATATTTCTATTATGGCACTTAGTGCATTGTTCTGATCATGTCATATTGACAGTCCCTCTCCTCCAATATATAGATCAGCAATTCTTCTAGATCAAGGACTGTGCCTTTTGAAGCTCTGCACCCTCACACAGTGACAAGAACTCTGGAAGTACTCCATACTTTAAAACTTTATTGAAACTTTCTGTTTTGGTGTCAGACTAGAAGTGCTCGATTCAAAGAATCTTGATTATTGCTCTGTCTGATTTTCTAGCCCTCCTTCCCTATGACCCAAGCTCATATTATCACATTGTATTGATTTAATCTCCTTATTTTGGAGAAAGCTTTGTTTCTGCTTTCTCATCCACAGACCCCCCACCTCTCTGTCTCCTTGCCCCACCCTGGTTTAAATTCTTTTCTCTCTTTCTCACTTCCCAGACTTCACAGCAGTGCAGAATTTAGAATTACAAATCAGAGCCAGCCAGATGACCCCCTTAGCCAGATGTAAATGTATGACCTCTTTAATTTATGAATGTCATGCTTTTTATAGGGAGGGAGAAATGTCCCATTAAATGATATCCATCTCACCAATCCCATTAATAAGCTAATAAAATAGTTAAAGCGAAGTTCATGGAGATAGACTGGCTTCTGTGATAGTATGTTGGCTAAATGAAATATTAATAAAAACACAACATGCGTCTGCGTCAGATCCTCAGCCAGGAGGGCTCAGACTGTAATTAATAATGTGAGTTTCTATTCATTTGTCTGGTGCAGGGCTGCAGTCTTTTCTGTCTGAGTTAGTTTTTATTGTGATCAAATAGGCTTTAAAACACAAAGTAGGTGGCTAAAAAGAGAATCATTCACTGAGAATTAGATGCTTTAAATATAATGCCTCAATTAACAGTTGTGATAAGCCTAGAAGCTAACCATTTCATAAACCTCTATGCTAGGTTTAAACTTCAGAGAGTGATTTGCTTTCCATGCTCACACAGGTAGGAAGTGTCAAGGTTGGATTTGAACTCTTATTGATCTGGACCCAAAGTATACTCTTTTTTTTCTGTACCATATTTTATGAGAACAAATTGAAACAAGATTTGAATAGAGAAGTGATATTTGAAGGTGATAGAAAAGGCCAAAACTCCTGAGTTGGGGGAAATGCTGAGGAAGACTTCTTTTAGCCAGCTGGGTGTTCTATTTACAAAATTTGCTAAGATAGGAGATGGGAGGCTCAGCATTAATTACTATTAGAGACAACTGACCAGAAGTGTTGTTTAGCCAAAGCAAAGGAAGTATAGGGCAGAGGAGAATTTAATCCAATGATCAAGAATGGGGTAATAAAATTCATCACAAAAGTCCCAGCCATGAACTTGGAGAAGGGGAGTTCCCAGAAGAAAGAAAGGGCTCCTATTTGTTAAAGCAAGACATTCTCCTGGTTAAGAGAATAGGTATGAATCCAATTACTTGGGTTTCTTAACTTATGAGTAAGAAAAAAGGGCATAATGTGAGAGCCAGACTAACAGGTATAAGTAAGATGTAGATTGCAACAATCTTAGGTTTGCAAGATAAGCCTCTCATAGCACCCAAGCCATATTGGTTTCTTTCATGTCATAGGACATTTGAACACTCTGCTCTCTCTGCCTAGGATGCCATTTGTTCTTGTTTTTGCTGGGATAATTCCCACTCACCCTTTAGAGTTCAGATATCTAGATCTAGATCTAGATATAAGAATGGTAAGTGTTGAGCTTGACCTTCTTAAATTTCCATTTCTTTCCCCATTCTTGAGAAAAGGACTGTTCCAAGAGTCTATAACAGGTTCCCAGGTGGAGGCCAAATGACTCCAACTCAGGCAAGTAGGTGATTGTTCTCATCAGGCAGGTCCCCGTGTTAGAGACAAAGTACCAAGTGGATCATATTGACTCGTGGTAGTTTCTTTAACTTGGTACTTCTTATACTCTTGTAATGAAGGACTGATTGTTTTGTTTGCTTATTTATTTTATGTTGTTTTGTTTGTTTTAGTTTTCAAATCATCACAGGTGATTGTTGGTCTCATTTTGTGTGATGAGCCTAGGTATCATGGCAACATCAAATTACTATAAAAGTCCCAACATGCTTGCTCTTAATTTTGGTACTTCTCTTATTAGCTCTAGTGCACAGACCAGACTTTGAGCAGTACCACTCTAACATACTGTTTTGTACTGCTCAGGCTGGCTATAACAGTTACTAGGTTTTCGTTATACATGATCTATCTGGAAGAAACATATTACATTTTCCCAAGACACAGGTTGGCAAACTGCCAGCAGATGAATTGTGGTGTTTTTAGTCTGACTTCTCAAACTCAAAAGTAAGATTGAGCAGGAGAAACAAGCCCAAATGAGCAAATCTCTGACTATTCCCTACAAGATCTATCTCTGTGTGAAAGGAATAATATAAATTATGTGCCTGTTCATTACTAGCATGTATAGATCATACATCACAATTTAGAGCAAGATTTATAGAAATATGAACACTTAGATACAGGCTGGTAATTTTTCCCTATCCCAAACTTCAATTATCATCAATCACAGCTTGATCTAACTTTGATTCTTGAATTATCTCATTTATTCTTCATATAATCCAGGCTTTGTATGGTAAACAACTTCTACTTTCTTATGCAGAGGGAAGACCCATCCATTTATGCCAGCCTCACCCAGTTCCCTGAGCAATGTTTTAGATCAGAGAAGTCCCTCTATTCCACAAACTTCCTTGTGTCCCAGTTTGACTATGCACAACCAATCACAGGGAAGGATCTTTCTAGCAGTCCGGTTGAGCTCCATTTTTTATGAATTGGAACATCTTTCTTTCTTGCTTACAACTTTTAACCTTCTTTCTGCTCCATGGACAGAACATAATTTCATGCAGGAACATCAGGCTATGGAATGTCCTTTGGCTGGCCGGCAGTAAAGAATCCAAAAACTCAACAATAGTGTCATTTCAATTGAGAAAAACTTGTCTTGGCAATGCGTCTTACGTTACCACAATCTTCGAATCACTTGTCCTTTATGGAACTGCCTCATTACCATTCAGAGTGGTCTTCAAAGAAGCAAGATCCCAGCAGTTGTTATAACCGGTTTTGATCCCCTAGAACCAGTTGAGTCTCTCCTACAGAGAATAAGCTGAGCAGGGATATACAGCTTCCATGGGGTCTGATGCTTCTTTCATGCCAGTCACTCATTGGGTTTTTCGCATGTGTTCAAAGTAGGAAACACATAGGCGAGGATGAGAATTCTGACCAAGACAAAATAATAAGACCTGGAGCCAGGGACTAAAGATGGGGAAGTAGGCCAGTGTCCAAGCTCATCCTGACCCACAAGATTTTGCTGCAAGATGTTAGAGAAATAAAAAGAAATTGACTTTACGAAGACTCTCTCTGAAGAAAAAAATCTTTATCTCGTTCACATCCACCACAGTGGAGTCTTACATGGATGGCTTCATGGGCCCAAACACAACTCACAGAAGCTAAATTGTCATACTGCTTTTTCTCCTGGGATTTTTTTCAACTACTTGAGAAACCTCCAAACTTTATTTCAAGTGTGATTGCCACTGCTGTGGTCTGTCAGAGATGACTGCTTGCCTCCTAAGGAAGCATCCTTCCTTCTTCCCTGATAACAGCAACACTGTTAACCATAAAAGTCAATTACATTTCCTAGGCTCCTTTGCAGAGGAGTGGCCAATGACATGTAAGGTAAAGCATTTAGGTGGAAATTCCAGTGGCACTACTTAAAAATGAACTGAATCAAGTAGGAGGTAGCACCTGTTTTTCTTTACCCCTTCTTCCTTTTTTCTGACCAACAGTATGGCTGGAACTCCAGTTGATATGATGGACCATGACACAGCTTCGAGTATGGAGACTAGGTGCTATGGAAGGATAGTAAAGATGGAAGGAGTCTGTACCTCTGATATCTTTGGGGTCACTCTATCTACCTTGGACTTGACTTATGTGCATTAAAATGAAATCCTGATGTAGTGGGTTACTCTTTGGGGTTTTTCACATATGTAGCCATACATGATTCCTACTGATGGATGAGACAAATTTAATTTGGCTTACATCCCATTCTCAATGCAAAATGCCTTTCAGAGCATGAAAGAGGACAGGAGGTGGTATCAAATAGACTCCATTGTTGTTTGACCTTCAGCAAGGGTCTTAACATCCCTGAACTTCTGTTTCTTCCTCTGTAAATTATAGTTAATAATTCCCTTGTTAGGCTTTTGTAAGAATCCAATCGAAGTTCAGAATGTGCCTTGCACAAATTAGTAGCTCAATAGCTACTGTAATTATGCAAAATTTCATTTTCTGGGAATAAGTCGATGTTCATTTATTTATTCAGTCAATATTTTAAACACTTATTTTGATGTAAAGCAGACAGAATTATAGTCAGGATTATTATGGCAAATAAGGCTGATTGCCCTAGCCTGGATATTTTGAAAGATGCCATTGGCAGTCGGTAGATTGAGAAGAAAGAAGCAAATAAAGAACACATGATTTTTGTATTTTAATACAAGTTCATGTTTAATACTGCAGGTATTGTCCCTGCCCCCACTTCATGACACCCCTACCTGCTCTCAGCCCCATTAATTCCTTTGATGTTCACTTTAACCTGGAGTTTCACAACCTTGATGTTAATGATGTTTTGGACCTGATAATTCATTGCCGTGAGGACGGCCCTGTACATGTTTACATGTTTAGCGGCATCCCTAACCTCTCCCCGCTAGAAGACTAGTAACACCTTCCTTCTAAATTATGGCAATAAAATATGTCTATAGGCATTACCAAATATTCCCTGTGTGGGGCAAAATTGCCTCCAGGGAGAAGCACAGTGAGATCTAAACCACTCAGAAAGGAGAGTTTTGCACTGAGGTTGTGCACAGCATTTTGCACTGAGGTTAAACTTCACAGAGGACTAGCCAGACCTCAAATCTTACTTAGCTCAATGATCCCAGTTCTTCTCTCACAGCCTTTGTAGGATGCCTCCGTTGGACCTATTGCTTTTGCCATAGAGTGCATCTTAGACCCTTGTCATTGATCGTGAGCTACAAATCTCCATGTAACCTGACCAGCCTCATCTTGACTCCCTTCCTGCTTACTTTCACTAACCTGCCAACCACGGGGCATGTTTTCAGCTCCTGGACACTGCCAACCTCATCTCCATCCCTTGGACTTCACATGCCTGCTCTGCTCCTTCCTCCCACCTTTTCAGAGCTAACACTTACCCTCCCACTCACTCCCCCAGGGATCATTAGGACTTCCTGTTGTAGGACCTCCTAGAACTCACACTTTAATTTCACAGTACTTCTTATCATTGGAATCAATACCTTGAAGAATACATGCTAAAGTCCAACCACCTTGCTCAACTCAGAATCTTGCTATGGGCAGGGGCTGTGTCTGGCCTGGCCCGTGCACCATCCCCAGCATGTGACCCATGACCTGGCAGGAAGCAGGTGCTCAGTAAATGCTAAATTGCTGAAAAACTAATTTTATGAACAAAAGAAGTTTTTAAGTAAAAACAAGTATTTTTTTCCTCTTTTATTTTATTTTATTTTATTTTATTTTATTTTATTTTATTTTATTCTAAGCCTAGTATGGTTAACACATAGTGTTATATTAATTTCAGGTGTACCAGTATAGTATTCAACAATTCCACACATTACCCAGTGCTCATCATGACAAGTGTGCCCTCCCTAAACCCCACTGACTGTTTCATCTGTACCTCCACCCACTTCCCCTCTGGTAACTATCAGTTTGTTCTCTATAGTTAAAAGTATGTTTCTTGGTTTCTCTCTCTCTCTCTTTCTCTCTCTCTCTCTCTCTCTCTCTCTCTCTCTCTCTCTCTCTCTCTCTCTTTCTCTCTCCATCTGGTAAAAACAAGTGTTTTTATAGGGGACAAAAAAATTTACTACCCTTATTACCCTATGACTTTTTAAAGAGTTCCTATATGTCACGAAGAGATCTAAACATCTATAAAGCTGTGAATTGCCAATCTTCTTTCTGTTTGTTCCTCTTTTTTGTTCTCTGAATTGAATTGATGGGAACACATCAGAGACAGGAACACATCTGCTAGGCCTGGGAATATCCTAATGCAGTGCAAGTTTTGGAAGTCTCTGGAAGCTAGCCAATCCTGAAATTCACAATACATTTATTTTAAATGTCCATCATTTTGAGTCTCTCTAAATTGGTACGTGTAAAAAGAACTCATTGTTCAAGAGTATTCTGTAACACTTGATGTTTTCTAAGAGTCCCATTATTTTCAGCTAATAAAATCAAGGAAAATCCTTCTAAGAAAATCTCTGAATCTTCTATTTCAAAACAGAGGTCACAAACTGTGAGACTCAAAGTTATATCCAACCATCAGATGTTTTGTTGGTGTTTAGTTTAACCAAATTGAGATTGCCTGAAGAATGTGAAAAATCAGTTACCAACATTAAAAAAACAGAATATTCCACACAAAAACCTAGATTCCTAGCTTTTTGTGGAAAGTCAGACAATTCAAGAATACTGGAACTACTTTCCCTCATGCCAACACTCGAATGACTGAAGTCTAGTAGCTGCCAATTGGCAAAGCCTGCATTCTGGTTCCACTGAAGCCATTGCACCTGTTCTTTAACACATGGCCCTTACAGGCTCCTAGCTTTGCTTTTTAGCCTTTTTCTGTCTTACCTCATTCTTATCCCTATGAGGAGTACATATTCCTAACTTATATTTGATATTAAAAACAATGCAAATATAAATTCACATGGGATCTACGTATTTCAAATCATTGAAATATATATTTTTACTTTTGATGAGTAATTAGTCCAACCTCCCAATCTCTAGAACTGTGCTCTCCAACATAGTAGCCACCAGTCAAGGGTGGCTATTTAACTTTATTTTTAATTTAAATAAATCTAGATCAAATGCAATTTAAAACTTAACTCCTTAATCACAGTAACCATATTTCAAGTGCTCCATAGTCACATGTGGCTAGCAGCTACCATATTGAAGATCTCACCAAGAAAAGATTTTCTTCATCATAGAAAGTTCTATTGGCTACTGCTGCTCTAGAATATTTTGGATAAATGGAGAAAGTAAAAAAAAAAAGAAGAATATATGGAGTTTTAGAGAGAATTTATTCATTGATATGGGTTGAAGTGTGTGCCCTCAAAAATTCATATGTTGAATTTATAATCTCCCACTATCTCAGAATGTGATCTTTTTTGGTGATGGGTCTTTACAGAGATAATTAAGTTAAAGGGTCAGCATTAGGATGGAATCTAACCTAATATGATTGGCACCTTTGTCAAAAGGGGAAATTTGGACACAAAGACATGCATAAAAGAATGATAATAGGAAGGACCACAGAGAAAAGATGGCCATCTACAAGCCAAATAGAGGTCTGAAAAGATACTCAGAAAATAACCCTTCTGAACTCTTGATCTCAGACTTCTAGCCTCAAGAACTACAAAACAATACATTTCTTTTGTTTAGGCGTCTTAGTTTTGTGGTGCTGAGTTGCAATAGATTTAGAAAACTAATATCTTGGGGCACCTGGGTGGCTCAGTCAGTTAAGCATTGACTCTTGGTTTTGGCTCACATCATGATCCCACACTTCATGAGATTGAGCCCTGCATGGGGCTCTGCTTTTACAGATTCTCTCTCCTCTTCTCTCTCTCTCCAGAAAGAAAGAAAGAAAGAAAGAAAGAAAGAAAGAAAGAAAGAAAGAAAGAAAGAAAGAAAGAAGGAAGGAAAGAAAGGAAGGAAGGAAGGAAGGAAGGAAGGAAGGAAGGAAGGAAGGAAGGAAGGAAGAAAGGAAGGAAGAAAGAAAGAAAGAAAGAAAGAAAGAAAGAAAGAAAGAAAGAAAGAAAGAAAGAAAGATAGAAACTTTAAAAAAGAAAACTAATACCCTCATTGCTCATATATTTGTTGACAACGGCTTTTAAACACTTCATACTAAAACTGGCAATAGGCATTTCAAGGAATAGCAAGATAATTTGATCTTTCCTCTAAGTGACTTATAACCTGGTAGGGGTGATAAAAACCTTATTTAAATGACTAACTAAACTGGAAAGTGATAAATATCTTGTGAAAGGTCTTTTTGTGCCTTGCAATTAGCTAGAGAAATTAAGAGGATATCAATTCTCCCAAACCCCCCTACAAGGGGGCCATTACAATGAAGGCTCAATACAAAGCTCTTAAAACTAAAAGGAGATAATTTATTATTTCATTTAGTCGACAAAGCAGGAAGCAGTAGTATTTCTTCCCCTTCCCACCCTAACCTCCCACCTCTGGTCACTGCCAGGGGACCCCTCATTGTCCTAACATTTTCCTACATGGTGGATGCAACTGGTGACAGAGGCAATGCTACTGATCCCACTAAGTAAAAAACCTCACTGTTTTGGTGGGTCCCCACCAACTGCTTAATCTTAGCAAGACCGCAGATATCATATCATCCAATAAGTTGGATGATCACTGCAGAAGTTCTGGCTATGATCAAGTCTAAGCCTTCTCAGACCCACTTGTTTCCCCAAACCTCCAGCTACCAGAAGCAATAGGCTGATACTCACTGACCGCCCCCCAACCACAAGATTGTTTCATGAAAATCAGGGGCTTGTTTTTCATTCCTCACATACTTCTTTTTTTTTTTAAGTGTTTTCATTTATGAGAGATAGAGACAGACAAGTGGGAGAGGGGCAGAGAGCAAGAAAGACACAGAATCCGAAGCACCCTCTGCACTGAGCTGTTAGCACAGAGCCCAAGATGGGGCTTGAACTCATGAACCACGAGATCATAACCTGAGCTGAAGTTGGACACTTAACCAATTGAGCCACCCAGGTGCCCCATAATTCACTCATATACTTCTAAAACCAACTTTTTAGAATTAATAGCCTAGTCATCATTGGCTCACCTATTTGTTTTAGTTAGAAGGATGGTTCACTTTCTTATCAGAGTGTTAAAGTTTATAGCCTGACACCCATTTGCTTTTTCCTCTCAAATACCCAGACATAATCACAAATAATAATGTCACTTGCCTAATTAAAATCCTCGCACCCTGCTCAGACTCTCATTGTAGGCAGGGACCATGTCTGCTATGGTCTATGTATATCCATAAGACAAAGCCCATACAGCAGGTACTCAATAAACATTGAATGGTTTAAAATAATTAATTTTATGAACTAACAAACTTTAATGTGAAAAGTTTTTCATTAATAAATTAGTTTTATAGACTACAAAAGGACTATGCTGTTTCAAAGGATGGAAAATTTGTTTTCTGCCAAAATGATCATGAAAAGCTTTGTGGAGGAGGTAGTATGTGAATAGAATCCTTAAGGATGAGGGGACTTTAATATGTGGAATTAGAAGGAACCAATGATACAGAACATCATAAGCAAAGCCCTGAAGGCAAGAATGCATGAAACAGAATTATAGTAAACAAAATTGGAACAGTGAATTGTAAGACAAATTGGGAAAGAACTTTGATTTTTTTTTCCTATAAGTAATGAGGAGGTATTATATTTTGGAGAAAAGATTGATATGTTCAAAACTGTTTTGCAAGGAAATTAATTTGGCAGTAATGCTTGAGAATGAGTGAAGTGAGGAAAATTAGAAGCAGAGGAAACAAGTATGAGAGAAGGATGCTCTCATGCTTTTATGTTTATATGTTCTTTTTTATATGCTGCTACGGTTATTGTGCTACACTGACATGTTCATCTATCAGACTGAATAAAGTTGACTATCATTGCATCAGAATGATGTTTTTGTACTTGATATAGCTTGTGTTTATTTCCCTTCTGTTTAATCTTTTTCAGAGTCTTTGGAGATTTCCATCTTGCACTGTGTGAACAAGTTTTGTCCACTCTTCCAGTTAGTGATGGCAGTGGAACGCCAATCAAAAAACATAAAACTGAGTTCTCTTGGTCTAGTGGTTTTTGACCTTAATTCCACATCAGAATCTCACTGCGAGAGGTCTTTAAAGCCCGAGGCCATACCCCAGATCAATTAAATTACAGCCTCTGAGATTAGGTCCTAGGCATCAGTGTTTCCTAGTGTTTTCCTGGTAATTCTAATAGTAACCAGGTGGAGAACCACAAGTCTAGGATCTCCCTTCTTGTCTCAAAAGTGTTCATCAAGAAATAAACCTTAGAGGTCTGCTTTTGCTTTATAGATATCCATGTCATTTTTCCCATGGCTGAAAGTCTGTTACTTGCATGAGAGAAGAAATGAGGCCAAAAATTATGGTAACCATGTCAGGAATGAGAGAAGATGGTGTGAGTGATATGGAGGAAAAATCAACCACAAAGAGGTGGATTCACAGGTAGAGAAAGGAAAGGATTAGCTCTGAGCATTAGAGCCCACATGTCTGGGTCTAGTGGGGAACTATTAACAAAACAGGGACCAAGGCAATGAACAGGTTTTGTAGGGAAATGATGAGCTCAGCATTGAACAAATTGAGTTAGAGGTGTCACCAGGACATTAGGTGGAGGTGTCACAAAAGAATTAGATATAAATAGATGAAGGTTTGGAAAGAGGCCATGATGGGGAAATAGATTTGGGAGTCAGCCGCATGGAGGTTAGTGGAAAATATGTCACCAACTAAGGGCAAGGGCCTAGAAAGAGAAGAGAAGGAAACCAAGGACAAGTCCTACTCACATTTCATCATTCCAACTCCCAAATATTATCACTTTACTTTCTGTGGTTCTTAGTGCTATCTGCTATGTCAGAGCCTTTCTCACATCACATTGATCAAATAATACATGTACATCTCTATCTCTGAGCTCTCTGCTCAACTTAGTGAAGGGTAAGGCCATAAACAATTAATCTTTACATTTACCAGCATTGAACCAATTTCCAACACCTAGTTGGTCAATGAATGAATGTAAAAGTGAATTAATAGAAACTAGCCCCAGGGCAGAAGCCACAGTCATGGATCATAGCAGTGTCCTCATGTTAACCTCAGCTGTCATCACTACACACACATTCTATGCTACCAGCCTTTGCTTCAGCCTCCCAAGAGTCATTGGAACAAATATCAATAAACCAGGGATTTACCCAGAACTTACTGGACATCTGCTACTGTGCTGGGGAAAACAGACAATGCAATATTTTTAAAAGACATAGCCCTTGCCTTCAAGGAATTTAAGATCAAGCAGAAGAGAGAAGTCCTCTCTTCTGTGAAGACTTCCCTGATAGGCACACTAAGGTACTCTCTCCCTTATTCTCTTATTCTTAAGGACTTTGCACTCCTCTGATCCTGTGATATATTTCTCTCCTTTACAGAAGATAGAAAAATCCTCAAGACAAATTATTGTCTTATTTATCTTTATACTTTAATGTCTAATATACTCACTCTGGACTACCTTAGTTTCTCAAAATTCTGCTGCTTTTTGCTTTTGAGGATTCATGTATGCTATTTCCTCTGCCTAAAATGTCAACCTCCAATCACATCTGATGAGTCTATTCTGTCTTAAAATTTCAGCTGAAGTGCCATTTCCTCCAGGAAGACTTCCCAGACTCTAGGTTAAGTCTTGGTTAGCCAACCCTCCAAAATGATCCATGGCTCACATTTCTTGCCTGCACCAAACATATTACAATTACCTGAATGTTTATACAGCTTCCTCATCCATTCACATTGTATCATAAGCTTATTTAAGATGAGGATTATGTCTTGGGGCATCTGGGTGGCTCAGTCAATTGAGCTCCCAACTTCAAGTCATGATCTCATAGTTTGTGGGTTTGAGCCCTGCATTGAGCTCTGTGTGGACAACTTGGAGCCTGGAGCCTACTTTAGAGACTGTGTCTCCCTCTCTCTCTGCTCTCTCTCTCTTGCTCTGCTCTCTCCAGCTCATTCTCTGTCTTTCTCTTTCTCAAAAGTAAATAAATATTTTTTTAACAATTTTAAAGATGAAGATTATGTCTTAGTTTACACTGCATTCTCCAAAACCTAATTTAATGTCTGTAATATATTAAACTCCCAACAAAGTTTGAGTGAATGAACGAATGAACCAACCAACAAAATAGATATTCAATGTGTTGCTGAATAAACTGAATATACAGATATGTGAAAAGTAAAAGATACAACTAGAGAAGAACAAGCGTGTGAGTGTGAGTGATGATTATACCATGGGACACAGATCACAAGTATAGCAAGAGTCCAGGAGAAAGCCTTATTAATGAAAAGCAATAACAACCACCTGTATATTATATTCCAAATAACCTCAATAGTTGTTAATAATAATATAGCCTATCTTCAATACTCGATATATTTTATTTTGATCTCAATTAATAGTATTATTCATTCCTGAGGCAACATTTAATGAGACTAATGATTAAACTCTCGAGAGATCAATAAATAGTCACTTATAAGTTAACAAGATTTTGGAAATTAAATGCAGATTTTTAAAAATATAATGAATCTAGAAGATGAACATATTCTTATAAATTCTTTTGTGAATTCCATAAGCTTAAAATATATGATGTGTTTAATAATACATTTTATAGAAATTCTATGTTTAATTTTAAAATGTTACATAAATAAATCCTCAAAAAGAAATACAATTTTGTCAAGTCACTATCTGCTTGCACCTATCATTGTCAAACTTTATGGATCAATAATTATAGCATTATGGCTGAGCAAGATGGTGGAACAGCATGGAAAATTTTTTGTCTCTCATCCCTGAAATGCACAACATGAACCATATTGCACACCTAAAAAACTGATTTGAAGATTAACACAACAATCTGCATGGCCTGAACCACAGAAGTCAGCAGGTACATGGCACAGAAGGGTGAACTGGGAAAGAAAGAAGCTTCAGAGGACAGGGAGCTATTTTTGCTTATGGATAGAGGATGGAGATGGGGGGAGAGTACAGGAAAAGAACCCCCCCAAAGCAGCTGGAGAGAAAGAGAAGAACTGGAAACAGTAACAAGGGACTGAACAAAAAAGGGAAAAAAGAGAAAGGAGAGGGTTTCAATTCCATTAAGACTCTATAAAGAGGGGGAGCACAGAGTCTGAAGCCCTGCAACTTGATACCTGAGAGTGCTCTGGTGGGAAGGGTGAATCTCCAGGAGCAGAGAGTGAAGTACAGGGGTCCTAGGGCCACATGAGGAGTGGTGGTTCCCCTGCAGGAAGGACATTTGGTAAAGACTGTGTAGCCACCCCAAGGCAAAGGTCCCAGCAGAGCCCAGAGAAGAACCACATTAATAAGTATTGAGACAAGGACATTAAGGGACCTTCCTGGGGATGGGCCAGCACCTGGTCATTGCTCATCAAGACCCTCCTCTAAAGGGTCATAACAGGTCAAAGCCACAGTCCCTCAGAAGTGAGGGACTGGGAAACAGAGCCCCATCAGAAATAAAACTCAGGAGAAAGGTGCCACCTAGCAGCCTGAGGGCTTGGTCATGGACAGGGTAGAAGCAGGGAGTGGAGGGAAGCTGGAGGGATGCTTGATTACCACTAAGGGAGAGCACAGAGTTCTGATACTAGAGACTGGGTAGCTGGGTGATGCCATTTTCACCCCTTCCTTGCTTGCACATACATGCCTACATGTGCTATAATAATCCACCCCAGTATGCTAAACAGCACCATCTAGTAGATAACAGAGATGTTACACTAAGCCCTGCCCAACTGGGCCAACCATGCTCTTAAGAAACACTGCAAGTCTCTCTGCCTACTTATTTTATACACTATAAAGTGCTTCATAGGTTGACTTTTAGGGGAAACCAGAGGTAAGTTCAATCATATTTCATGCTATTCGCTGGTCCATCTATTCCATTTTTTTCTTTTTCTTTTCTTATTCTTGAATACAGAAAGAGAAAAAAATTATTTTTATTTTCCATTTTTATTAAAAAGATTTTTCTTTAAATTTTTTCTAACATACTTTTAATTTTTTATAAGATTTTTAAATCTATTTTACTTCCATCATTTCATTTTTTTCTCTTTTATCATATTTATTTTCTCAAAAATTTTAATTATTTTTCAAATTTTCAAAAGCTTTCTTTTTCTTTCCTTTTTTTCTTTTCTTTTCTTATCTTTCCTTTTTTTCTCTACTCTGTCAAGCTTTCTCAACAACCAGACCAAAACACACTTAAGATTTAGCATCCTTTATTTGATTTTTTGTGTTGTTTTCAATTTTTTAATTTTAATTTTTTTACTTTATTAATTCCTTTTAATAAGGGAATTTTGTCCTTCAAAGTGAAAAAATGAAGGAATTCACCCCAGAAAAAGGAACAAGAAGAGATGAGCCAGGGACTTAATCAACACAGATACTGCAAAATGTCTGAACCAGAATTTAGAATTACAATAATAAGAACACTAGTTGGGGTTAAAAATAGATTAGAATCCCTTTCTTTGGAGATAAAAGAAATAAAGGCAATTCCAGATGAAATCGAATATGTTATAACTGAGATGCAATCTTGAATGGATGCCATGGTGGCAAGGATGGATGAAGTAGAGCAGCGAATCAGCAACACAGAAGACAAACTTCTGGAAAATAATGAAGCAGAAAAAAGAGGGAGACTAAGGTAAAAGAGCACAGTATATGAATTACAGAACTCAGTGACTTGTTAAAAAGGATAACATCAGAATCATACAAGGTCCCAGAAGAGGAAGAGAGAGAAAAAAGGGGTAAAAGGTTTATATGAGCAAATCATAGCAGAAAACTATCCTAACCTTGGGAAAGACACAGACATCAAAATCCAGGAAGCACAGAGGACTCCCATTAAATTCAACAAAAAATGATCATCAAGAAGGAATACCATAGTCAAATTCACAAAATACTAGGACAAGGAAAGAATTATGAAGACAGCAAGGGAAAAAAGTTATTAAACTACAAGGGAAGACAGATCAGGTTCACAGCAGACCTACTCACAGAAACCTGGCAGGCCAGAAAGGAGTGGCAGGATATATTATTCAATGTGCTGAATTGGAAAAAGAGGCAGCCAAGAATTCTTTATCCAGCAAGGCTGTCATTCAAAATGGAAGGATAGATAAAGAGTTTCCCAGACAAATGAAAACTAAAGGAGTTCATGACCAGTAAACCAGCCCTGCAAGAAATTTTAAGGGGGACTCTCTGAGGGAAGAAAAGATGAAAACAGAGCAAAAAAACAAAAGAACAAAAAAAGACCAAAAACAACAAAGGCAAGAAAGAACCAGAGAACACCACCAGAAACTCCAACTCTACAGGCAACATAATGGCAATAAATTCATATTTTTCAGTACTCACTCTAAACATCAATGGACTAAACACTCCAATCAAAAGACATAGGGTAACAAAATGGGTAAGAAAAAAAGATCCATCTATATGTTGTTTATAAGAGACTCATTTTAGACCTAAAATCCCCTTCAGATTGAAAGTAAGGGGATGGAGAATCATCTATCATGCTAATGGTCACCAAAAGAAAGCCAGAGTAGCCATAGCTATATCAGACAATGTAGATTTTAAAATAAAGATTGTAACAAGAGAAGAAGGGTATTATATCATATTTAAGTGGTCTACCCACCAAGAAGATCTAACAATTGTAAACATATATTCTCCAAACATGAAGGCATACAAATATATAAATCAGTTTATCACAAACATAATGAAACTCATTGATAATAATACTATAATAGTAGGGGACTTCAATACCCCACTTACAGCAATGGACAGATCATATAAACAAAAAATCAAAAAGGAAACAATGGATTTGAACAACATATTGGACCAGATGGACTTAACAGATATATTCAGAACATTTCATCCCAAAGCAGTGGAATACACATTCATCTCCAGTGCACATGTAACATTCTCCAGAATAGATCACATAATGGGAAACACATCAGCCCTCAACAGGCACAAAAAGACTGAGATCATACCATGCATATTTTCAGACCACAACACTATGAAACTCAAAATCATCCATAAGAAAAAAATTGGGAAAAAAATACTTGGAGACTCAAGAACGTCCTACTAAAGAATGAGTGGGCTAACCAAGAAATTAAAGAGGAACTTAAAAAGTATGTGGAAGCCAGTGAAAAAGATAACACCACAGCCCCAAACCTCTGGAATGCAGCAAAGGTGGTCATAAGAGGGAAATATATAGTAATCCAGGCCTTCCTAAAGAAGGAAGAAAGATCTGATACACAACCTAACCTGACTCCTTAAAGAGGTGGAAAAGAAATAACTAAAAAAGAAAAAAAACACCAAAACCAGCAAAAGACAGGAAATAATAAAGATTAGAAGACAAATCAATGCTATCAAAATAAAAACAAACCAACCAACAAACAAAAACCCCACAGTAGAATAGTTCAATGAAACCAGGAGCTGGTTCTTTGAAAGAATTAACAAAATTGATAAACCCCTAGCCAGTTTGATGAAAAAGAAAAAGGAAAGAACCCAAATAAACAAAATCAAAAATAAAGAGGAGAGATCACAACCAACACAGCAGAAATACAAACAGTAATAAAAGAATATCATGAGTAATTGTATACCAATTAAATGGGAAATATGAAAGAAATAGACAAATTTCTATAAACATATAAACTACCAAAACTGAAACAGGAAGAAATAGAAAATTTAAGCAGACCCATAACCAGTAAAGAAATTGAACCAGTAATCAAAAATCTCCCAAAAACCAAGAGCCCAGGGGAATTCTATCAAACATTTAAAGAAAAGTTAACATCTATTCTTTTAAAGCTGTTCCAAAAAATAGAAATGGAAGGAAAATTTCCAAACTCATTCTATGACGCCAGCATTACCTTGATTCTAAAACCAAAGACCCCACTAAAAAGGAGAACTACAGACCAATTTCCCTGATAAACATAGATGCAAAAATCTGCAAGATACTAGTCAACAGGATCCAACAATACATTAAAAGAATTATTCATCACAACTAAGTGGGATTTGTAGCTGGAATGTAGGGCTAGTTCAATATCCACAAAACAATCAATATGATACATCATATTAGTAAAAGAAAGGACAAGAACCACAGGAGCCTCTCAATAGATGCAGAGAAAGCATTTGCCAAAATATAGCATCTTTTCTTGATAAAAGCCTTAAGCAAGTAGGAATAGAAGGATCATACTTTAAGATCATAAAAGCCATATATGAAAGACCCACTGCTAATACCATCCTTAATAAGGAAAAATTGAAAGCTTTCCTCCTAAGGTTAAGAACACAATGTGGATGTCCACTCTCACCACTGTTATTCAACACAGTATTGGAAGTCTCAGCCTCAGCAATTAGAAAACACAAAGGAATAAAAAGCATCCAAATCAGCCTGGAAGAATTCAAACTTTCACTTTGCAGATCACAAGATACTCTATATGAAAACCCAAAAGATTCCACCAAAGAACTGTGGGAACAGATCCATGAATTCAGCAGTGTCACAGGTATAAAATCAATGCACAGAAATTGTTGCATTCCTATACATCAATAATGAAACAACAGAAAGGAATCAATTTCATATATATATTATATGTGTATAATTTATGTATAATATATACATACAATAGATCCCATTGTTTATATATAAACATATAAATATAAATTATGTGTATATATATGTATACACACACACACAGTGGAGTATTACTCGGCAATCAAAAAGAATGAAATCTTGCCATTTGCAACTACTTGGATGAAACTAGAGGGTATTATGCTAAGTGAAATTAGTCAGTCAGAGTAAGGCAACTATCATATGACCACTCATATAAGGAATTTAAGATACAAAACAGATGAACATAAGGGAAGGGAAGCAAAAATAATATAAAAACAAAGAGGGGTATGCAACATAAGAGACTCAAATATAGAGAACAAACAGAAGATTGCTGGAGGGGTTGTAGGTGGGGGGATGGGCCAAATAGGTAGGGGGCATTAAGGAATCTACTCCTGAGATCATGTTGCCCTATACACTAACTTGGATGTAAATTAAAACAATTCACTAATTAATCAAAACCAATAACCACAGCATTAATGTGTCAACCAGAGACTTCCTCATTTACTGTTTCGAGGATATCTGGAAAATGCAGCAGACTGAAACTTGACCAACCACATACAGCTGTGAGATAGACAGATGTGGATGGATGGATAATAGACAGATAGACATAGAGATAGTTTTCTCCTATGGGTGAGATACTCTACTATAAGCTTTATACATATAAGTTCACTTAGTCTCCACTACCATGTTAAAAGAATATTGTTATTCATTTTTCATTGATTAGAATAGTGGGCTCCGAAAGATTAATTTACTAAAGATTGCTAAACAAAGAAGTAGCTGAACCCAGCTTGAACCCACAATTATTTGATTCCAGAACTTTGGAACATTCTGTGCTGCTTTGCTATGTTGTCTTTCAAGACAAAAAAAAAAAAATCAATTGTTGTTGGGATCCAATCACATTCCTTTACCCTGAACCCTGCTGTTCTTATCAAACAAGTGATAGGGTTGCAGAACCACCTGGGTCCTGAAATCTCCAATCTGGCCTCAGCATTAACCTTTAACCAGCTGAACCAAGCAGCCTCAGTGGACTGATGGTCCTATCTTGAATGACCATGTAAGGGATGACATATCCAAATAAGAATTGTCTGTGGGGAGAGACTACTATTGATCCACTATAGTCACCAAGAAGGTGAATTCATTTGATGGTTAAATCTATCTGATTCAGGTTCTTCCCCTCAGTATAACGGATTCTCTAACCCAGAGCTTAAAAAGCATAATGGAAAGATTGGTTGAGAGAAGTCACCACCTTCCCCACCCTTACAGACAACAGACAGGCACACAGTTAATTATATAATATGTACCTATACATACATATGGCTTATTAAAATATACCCATATATAAATTTATATATATAATTACATACCGTTATACATAAAGTGAAATCCCAGCATTTATATGCACTCAATCACATACTTGGATTTTGCATCAAATAAAGACAAGGATATTTTGTTTTGTTTGTTTGATGTCTGTAGAGTCTGGCATAAATTAAGTGCTAACAAAACAGTCATTAAATGAATAAATGAAGTCTAATTTTAGTAATATCTCTCCCAATCCTCCTCACTTGGCATTGCGAAAGTCTTCAGCCAGCAGTTATTGAAGTCATTTGTCTTTTAACCCCTCTTCTTGATCCCCTTCTGTTGTTGCCTGCTTCTGTCTCCTCCCCTGACTGGTTTTCCCCATCCATACCGGTCTCAGCCCATGCCCACATATATGGAATCACTTCCTTCCCTGACAGCTTATTACAGAAGGTTCTCAGGCTGCCTGACTGCAATCATTCACCCTTTAATTATTAAGCTCAAAGGTTTTTTGCCTTGAACTAAACAGTTATTATTATTTTTATTATCAGTTACTATTTTTAGTTATGAATAGCACTGACCCACACAGCTATGAATGTCCAGGATATCATTGTCCTCTAAAGCCAAAAGGCTCTGCTAATGCTTTCTGCACAATGCCTACTGCAAGGTTTCTGAGTGTCCATGAACACAATATGTGCAGGGAAAAGAGAATATTTTAGTACAGATTCCAGGCTCTTCCATTTATTAGCTGTGGGACCTCCATCAAATTACTTCACTTATCTAATCAACAATAAACTCTTCTTCAGACAGAAATTTGAGGGAAGGCTCAAACTCAGAACCTTATAGACATCAAATGCTCAGTAAATGGTCTGATTTTTTGCTTGAGGCTTCAAAATGGGATTTTGTAAATCTCCGTGGCTTTAGGCAGAAAAAAAAATATCCATGTTTGCTGTTACCTGCAGTATTCTTCTCCTTTTCTGGGAAGACCTTCTCTTTTTGGTCCCTACAAGTGTGCCACAATGGAGTCACATCAGCCACAATGCTGGAATTTAAAACAGTCCACTTGCCAGGCACTGAGGTGGCTCGGTCAGTTAAGTGTCTGACTTTTGACTTTGGCTCAGGTCATTATCTCATGGTTGGGGATTTGGGACCCACATTGGGCTCTGCGCTGACAGTGAAGAGTCTGTTTGGGATTTTCTCTCTCCCTCTCTCTCTGCCCCTCCTCCACTGCCCCACCCCGTTTCTCTCAAAAATAAATAAATAAACTTTAAAAAATAAAACCAGTCCACTTGCTTCCTTGCTAGAGTTTCCTTAACTGTTACTTACTTATATACTGCTTAAAACTACACTGCAGAATACCCCAATTTTGGATTACAGTAAAACCCATCTTCAGTTAATAACAACCAAAAAAAAGATTCTTTATGTAACATAGAAATAGACCAGATTTTCTTTTCTCTAAATCTAATGCGAGTATAAGCCTTGATGGGCTTGCTCTCTGTGTTCACCATCAGAAAATATCCTGAAGGGATCAGTGAAAACAAGCATCCGTCACAGGCAAGTGAGGTGGTGAAGGGTGTTGGAGCCAGTGTGCTACATGAATAATGGATCACCTGGTCACAGCTGGATAAGGGTGTCTGTTCCACTTTTGTGGCAAAATTGCTGATTGTAACTTTTCTTTTCTCTTCTCTTCTTTTCTTTTCTTTTCCTTTCCTTTTCCTTCCTTTCTTTCTTTCTTTCTTTTTCTTTCTTTCTTTCTTTCTTTCTTTCTTTCTTTCTTTCTTTCTTTCTTTCTTTCTTTCTTTCCTTCCTTCCTTCCTTCTCTCTCTCTCTCTCTCTCTCTCTCTCTCTCTCTCTCTCTCTCTCTCTCTCTCTTTCTTTCTTCCTCTCCTTCTTGCAGGAAGTTAACAGAGCAAAGAGAAATGCCAGTGGATGTTTAACTTGTCATTAAGTAAAATCTCTTTCTGCTGAAAAGTAGCCTTGTCATCTTAGAAGAGAGAATTCATTCTGAAAGGTCATTTTAGATATGCAGTAGTGCTCTGTTGCCATGAAATGCTGGGCATAGACTAGGCCCATTGGGAGAAATGAGTACATTGATTTTGAACCAGAAGAGCTGAGTTCAAATTCTGACTTTGCCACATACTTGCTGCATAATTGGGTATAGTTACTTAGTGTCACGGAGCCTCTCTTTTATCATCAATAAAATGGAGATGGCTCTTGGTTTTTTGAAGGGTTGTTGTAAAGATTAAATGGCAATATTGTACCATGGAATATATTTATGACTTCAGAAGATATTAGACCCTTCCTCCAACCCTATATTTGTGCAAAAAAAAAAAAAACAGAAGAAAAATGGCAGATGAACCACATTCTAGAAAGTGTTTGCATGCTTTCAGACTTGTGTATTAAGCAGGCATGTAACACAGAACTTCCCAGTGCCTTTACCTGTACACTGAAGATGACAATAATAATCTCTGCTATTCCTATTTCACAGAGTAAATTTAAGGCCCAAATCAGATACTGACTGTGAACACTCTTTGGAAAGAAGTAAACGGCTTCATGTCCTCTTCTTTTCTCTCTGCTTTGGCAGACCCTGGTAGGTATGGAGAATGTCCACACAAGTCCAGACACCATGGCTTACCTTTCTTGTTTACGTTCTTCAATATCCTGGGGGTTTCCCAGCCCTGATATGACCTAACACAACTCTTTGGAAGGGTACAAATTTAAGCGCAATTGGCAGTCTGAGCAGAGCCATCATCTGCCTGGCTTCACAGACCAGTTATGACCCTCAGGAAACAAAGGACACAAAATGTGCAGGTGGAGTTATAGGGAGAGTGGAAAGAGCTTGAGTTCTCTGAAAAGAGTCTCTTGCAAACTACTCCTTTTGGCAGATTTTTGACTATGTCAATGCCAGTCCTGCAACATTAAGAGACTCACATTCAGGATTATTTTCATATGATGTTATCGTAAACCAAATGCCTCCAGATTCCATCAGCCTATGGTTTCAAATTTGGACTTAGACTTCCTGGCTCAGTTGTCTCCACCTTTCTAAGTTCATGACATTATCACTGCCTTCAAGTGTCTCTCTCCTTAACCTTCTGTCTCCCTGTGAATCCCTAAAATGGACTTCCATGCTGCCATGGCCCAGCCAATACTTCTGGTGAAGACATTCCTAGTGCTCCTGCCTGGCTCCCCGCCACATGGGCTCACTCCCCAGCTACTCCTGTCAGACAATGTTGCTCACCCTCAACTCCAGGCAACTGGTTTGCTTTTCTTCTCTTGGTAAGGAAATGTCTCCCATTTTGTGTTCTGCATTTCAAAGAGGGATCCCACAGGAGCTCTGCTTAGACTCTGAGAATGATCTGCAACCATTTTCTTCTTAGGTGTGTTTGCATATTATACTCATGAAACTCAAGACAGCACCAAGACTCACTTCCCTCCACTTGGGTGGAGTTGCTAAATCCATCTCACTACACTTTGCTGTTTATGCAAAAGAGATTTTCTCCCGGGACACTAGCAGTTCATCTTTGACATGTGGCCTCTTAGGCCTCTCCCAGCTACCCTCTTTACCTTCTCTCTGTGACTAAAGTCCCGATATGTGTGTTAATGGAGCTCCTTCTCAGAGTGCTTCTAGCACACACCCAAATGGATTCTGAGAATGATCCCCTGAAGCCACTCACCAGACAACTAGACATTTCATCCTCACCCCATCCCGAAACAATAATGGCAAATCAGAATGGTGGCTGTTTTATTTCAGGAAGCAGTTTGAAATTACACCAACTTATGATTTTCCACAAGATTCATGGCTCTCATGGATTATTCCTAATAACACAAATTCTTACTAGTCCTTTCCCTCCTTACCTCTAAAAGTATTAAAATTCAATAAACATTACAAGTGTTTGTTTGGTACCAATAACTGCATTAGGCACTTTCATATATTTTTCTGTTCAGAATAACCCTGTACAGTAGGTACTATTACCCACATATACAGTTAAAGACCCTCAGTCTCTAGGAGGTTAAGAAACTGGGGCATCTGGGTGCCTGAGTAAGTTAAGCATCTGACCCTTAATTTCAGCTCAGATCATGATCTCATGGTTCATGAGTTTGAGCCCTGCATTGGGCTGTGTGCTGACAGTGCGGAGCCTGCTTGGGGTTCTATCTCTGTCTCCCTCCCTTTCTGCCCTTCCCACATGTTCTTCCTATCTTTAAATAAATAAATAAACTTTAAAGGAAAAAAGAAAAAAAGAAACTGGCCCAACAGCCTTCAGGATAGTAAGACTTTTGATTGATGTGATTGAAAGCCTGGGATCTTCAACGTCACTGTAGTGGTTGCAATTTAGTGAACATTCTTGCAAATGTATGGTTTTGCATTTTTGTCTTTTTCATTGACGGCATCTTCTCGTCTCAAGATATTATAAATTACTCAAGAACATTTGATCCTTCCCTTTGGCCATGCTTTGGTGCAAAACAAATTATTCCAATTACATATCATAGCTTAAAACAATAACTCTTTTCTTGTATCTCAGAGTTTTGTGGAACAGGGATTCAGACAGGCTCCAACTGGCCCACTCCTCACAGGATGCTGACTACGTCACTTCGGCAGTGGTATCCATCTCTGGACCACTGTTCTGGAGAGTCCAAGAACACAAATGGTAGTTAGTGGGGGTGGCTGGAAAGCTGGACTTCACCTGGACTATCAGCCAGGTTACCTGCCTTGACCTTCCCAGCATGGGGATCTCTAGAAGGTAGACTTCGCACATGGTGTTTTAGGTTTCCCAAAGAGGATGATCCAAAAGGGAGAAAGCAGAAGCTGCTTGTTTCATAAGCCAGCATATCAGCGCCTACACCACATTTTTGTTGTTTAAAGCAGTCACAGAGCCTGTCAAGGTTCGAGGAGAGGTGACAGAGACTCCACCTCTCAAAAGGAGGAGAGCTGAAGAAATTACAACCATTCCTACCAGGCAACAGCTTCCTCCAGATTCCCTAAATATATATTCAGTAAATATAAGTGGAAAGAGATAATACTATATTTCAATAGTTACCATTGTTACAGGCTCTGGATGGCTGAAGTCACTCTACAGGAGATTTTCTCAACCTCAGCACTGTTGACACTTTGGGCTGGATGATTCCTTGTTGGGGAGGGAAAGGGGGCTGTCCTGTGCAGTATGGAGTGTTTAACAGCATCTCTGGCCTTTGCCTGCTAAATGTCAGTTGCACAACCCTTGGTTGTGATGATCAAAAATGTCTCCAAACATTGCCAAGTGTGCCCTAGAGGACAAAGGTGCTCCTCATTGAGAACCACTGCTCTGTGCAAGCACTAGACTCCAGGATACAGTAGAGTATCCCATATATCCCTCAGCAGGGCATGCATCATGTAGTATAATATCACCATTTTATAGAAGGGTAGACTAAGGCTCAGAGAGCTAAGTGATATCCATGGTCACTCAGTGGGAAAACCCCCAGACCTGTCTGACTGCAAAGCCTAGGTTCTTTCTATCATGTCCTTAATTTCTGTTTTCTATTTCAAAACATCTGGAATCCAGATAGACAGCACAGACCAGATAATCAGTTCTCAAAGTCAGAAGTAAAACCCCCATCACACCCCTCCAGCACCACTGAGGCCCAGTTGATTCAGCAAAGGGGCCTGGCTTGATCCCTGAACACTTTAGGCCATTTCCAGCAGAGCAAGCGTTGATCCACTCAAAATTAGCAGGCGCCTCTATTCCCTGCCCTGCTGTTTGCTTACAGAGGGAATTCGAGCCTAATTTGGATCTGTGCCTGACTCTGGGCAGAGTGCCAGGCATCAGTGCAGGAAGGCTGGTGCACACGCTCTCACCTGGTGTGCGGTCTATTTCAGGACGCGGCCTCAGTGACTGCTGCCGCAGGTGCCCTGACAGGTGCAGCACGCCTTGTCTGTCTGGGGTAGAGATGCCACTACTCTGGTGTGGGTTTGTCCTTGTAGCCTTCCTTTCTCAGCCTTGTTACTCAGAGCAAAGCCCTTGATACCCTCCCATCCCCCATTGTCTCCCATCCTCACCTGCTCCATCTGCTCCCAATTTTGTTGTCTCTTTGGGGGAAGACAAGTGTGCAACTGGCAATTTGGAAGTGAAGGACAGAACAGAGCTAAGGAAACAAAGTGAAGGTCAATCCTACCTAGAGGCATGGGTCAAGGAAGGTGTCACAGAGAAGGTGAATGTATAGAGATTCCCCAGAAAGAACACTCAAGAAGAGTTCCAAGCAGAAGAGGACATTGCAGGTGGAAAAAGTCTTCTGTGAAAGGAAAATGATGATATTAATATACAGGATCCCGGAGCCACTTCCGTAAGTTGGGGAGAGAAGCTGAACCACAAAATGGAAAGACCAATGACTGAAGATGGGTGCTGGGACATTCCCTGTCTGCAAAGGGAAAAGTAAGACTTTAAGAAAGATGGGGAAGTTGGATTTGTCCTTTAAAAAGATTTCTCCATCACCTCTGGACCCTAAGGTTTAGAGAGAGCAGAGCAGAATTTGAGGCATGGGGAGAAACCCATTTGTTTAAACATTGTATGGTTCCATCACTCAACAAGTATCAACACAGTGACTCTCCGTGCTGCCAGGCACTCAGCTAGACAGCCAAAGTGGAATGACATCATCCCATCATGAGCAGCTTGCCTGTCCTGGTAAGGATGACAGGTAGAAAACAAAAGGCACAACTGATGATGTGGTTAGAATCCTCTAAGGAGGTGGAGTCTTGTGGCCTGGGACTGTGTCCAGCAGGAGAGCCCACACCATCTGAGGGTACAGTGAGGGGTGGTGGCAGTCTGTCTTTGATATTGGATAAGTCAATCCCCCATCGACCCTCTGACTCAGGCACTATTAGTCATCATTTTACAGATGCAGATACAAAGGCTTAGGGGAAGGAGTCAAACCTTTTCCTTAAGGCAAGTTTCCTTTATATAAATATATAAAGTCCATAAATATATACCTCCCTGTAAGCAAGTAGCAGCAGGATCAGAGGCAGGGAGACTGATTCCAGATGAGACTTCTTCCCTCTGCCTCATTGTGCCCACTCTGTGACCTGGAGGACTTGGGTTTTGTCTATCTCTAGTCTCTCGCCTGGCCTTTCCCTTCCTTCACTCACCCCCCACTTCTCTCCTCTCTCTCCCTCCCTCCCTCTCCAAGCTACACTGTTTTGTTGAACTTCGTGGACAGAGCCAGCCAGCAGGGTGACACTGAGGCAGGGATGGGAGCTTTCCGTTCCTTGCATCAGAAAAGCAGAAGAGGCCTCTCTGGCAATTGGCAGTGGACACAAAAGAAACTTGCACAGAAGGTGACTCAGCTCTGGCCTCAGCAATACTTCACCATCAGCTGTTAAAAAAGACACAAGACAACTTTCAGGAGACCTCACACTGGTTCCACAGCAAGCCACTGCCCACGGGGAAGCAGCTGGGCAGACAGCATTGGCTTTTTAATGAACCACATGGCAGAGTGTTTTCACAGGGCGTGAGCATAAGCCTTGCTGGTCCAGGCAGGTCTCTAAGTCCTGTTCAACTGCAATATTTGTCTCTGTCACCTGGAAGGGGGCCCTGGGAGCAGGCGTGTGACTGGCTGACTCATTCTCCATGGTCCCAACATAGTTATGACAATGGCTTTGAACTGAGAAGGAGGGAAGAGTTCACATAAATGCAGAGGCATCTTCCCCACACTTCTGATCAATGTTTCGGGGCCCAGCAGAGAGGACTTGAACTTGAGAACCAGATGGATGAACTTGGACACCCCCACACAAATACATTCCACTACCAAGCCCTTGGCAGCTGTGTGGCCAGGACCTGTCTGCACCTCAGTGCCCAATAAACACAGGAAGCAAGAAGAAGGAGCATATTGTCTTTGGGTCCCTCCCATGAACCAGGGCACTTCACTCATCTTATCTGGGTTGATCCTCATTACCTCTATAGTAGACAGTTTAACACATGGTTCTAGCATCTCCCTCCCAAGGTGTTTGTGAGTACCAGTTGAATGATATCAATTAAATGCTTAGCATCACAAACTTGTGAGATTTCATTGTAATAGTTACTATCACTGTAAATAGTAACTGCATTCTACAGATGAATAACCTGAGTCTATGGGGCTGTTACAGGTGTTCTGATCTAGCTCTGCCTGGTTCCAGAGCTCTGATTTTTAGCTCCATCAAAATAGTGCTTCCTGGTCCCCTCCTTCTTCCCTAAGGGGCTGGCTGAAACCCACTGAAGAAAGAGGACAAGAGGAAAAAGGGGGGCACCTGGGTGTCTCAGTTGGTTAAGCATCTGACTTTGACTCAGGTCATGATCTCACAGTTCCTGACTTCACGCCCCATGTTGGGCTCTGTGCTGACAGTTCAGAGCCTGGAGCCTGCTTCGGATTCTGTCTCTCTCTCTCTGTCCCTCACCTGCTCATGTGCATGCTCTCTCTCTTTCTCAAAAATAAATAAATATTTTTTTAAAAAAGAAAAAAAGAATTTAGTCAAATGCTTCTTAAACAAATAATTTAATGATAATTAACATTATTAAGAAACTATGAATACATCAAAATCTTATATTAGTAATTAAAGATAATTTTGTAAATATGTATCAAGGGCTCTTTATGCTCCCATTGTGCTGTAATGAGAGATAAAAAGGAATTCGATGTGAATTGTTCCTGCCTACATTTTATAGCCCAGGAAGCACACAGAAATCACTAGTGATAGGAACACTGACACATAACAACAACAACAATAACAACAACAACAACAACAATAATAATAAATAATGTCTCAGCCTGTATTGATGTGCATTACATTCTAGTCACAAGAGTCAGCATCTTGTATGTACCATCTCTTCAGTATTTTAAATAATCCTCTGTGATAGGAATTATTACTCCAGTTTTATAGAGGAGAGACCACAGCTCAGAGAGGTTATGTAATATGACCAAAATTATATAATTTGGAAGTGGGACAGAACCAAGAAGCAAAGCCAGGTCTGTCTGACCCAAATTCACCCCTAAGCCATTGTGCTACAGTCTTTCTCTCCCTAACTATCCCCTTTACTTGCAACTGAAAAAAACAAACTAGTTTGACCAAATGGCTTTAATAAATAGCAGTATGACACCCATTAGTGTTAAGAGGAGACAATACCAAATAAAATCATGTGAACTCCTTTCCATCCTTCTAGTTTCTTATTTGGGTATGGACCCATTCTGTTCTACCATGACTGGTCCTCCCAAGTAAACACACACACACACACACACACACACACACACACACACACACATACACACACAAACTCCACACTCTAGTTCACACAAGCCTCTATAATGCATCACATCCAAGCCAGCTCTCTGGCAACCCACAGAGTCCTTTTCTAAAGGCGGATGCCACCATCCTATCACTTTAAACAGACCTTAATCAAACAGTAGTGGTAGTGTGATTCTTCTTCAAAAGCTATATTTGAATGACATTAATGAAGAATATAATAATGTGATATTTTTCTCATCCTTTTTTCCCAAGTTGTTCAAGGATATCCAAGCCAAACACAGATAGGCTTGAAGTCACATGAAGGATGTAATTGGGGACAATATCAAGCACAAGAAATTAACTGTAGTTAAATGGATACTTCTTCCTCAAGAACACACCAAGGAGATGCTTCTCCACAGAAGCATTACTCTCTTGCTGAGTGCCAGCAGCACAAGGAATATACATTTTCACTAGATTCAAAGTATTTGGGATGGTTGACTCTCTCTCCACCTTCCATCATCCCACAGTCACTCATATCTGGCCACAGCTGCCCACAATTCACATCTACCCCCTTCATCTTATACACAACATATTTCAACCACACAGAAAGATTTCTCAATTATTCAAAATGCTGAAAAGCTCTATCCTGTATCTGCCATCCACAAACCACTTCAAGGTCAAGTTCAAGGTCCAGCTCAGAATTCACCTTATTGATAAAGCCCTTTTTGACCACCTAGTCTGGGAGGCTCAAGGACTTCCATTGTGTGTCCTGATTCCCTCTGACAGTCATTATCACCCTGTATTTGGGTCGTGTCTTAGAACATTTTTCTCTCTCACTAAACTGACAGTCTTACAGATAGCGCTTTATCTAGATGTTCTTTGTTGCCCTGTGTCCTAGTGAAAAAGAAAAACAGCTTACATTCTAATCAGGGAGATAGTCAATGAATGAGAAAATAAACAAATAAACAAGCGAACTCTTAAACATTGGAAAAACTTTTGGGCAGCAATAAAAAATGGGTGATATAGTACAGAATAAAGGAGGATGTCAAGAACTTTCAAATGGATAATCAGAAAAGGGCTCCCAAAGGAGGTAGAATTTAAGCTGAGACAGAAGGAAAAGAAAGATCCAGGCCCTGATGAACTGGGCCAAGAACAATTCCTTTGGAGACCCAGTAAGTGCAAAAGTCCTGTTGTGGCAAGAGCTTGGTCTGTGCAATAGAAGGTGGTAAGAACCAAGGAGACTGGAAAGAGACCAGGTAATTTTGTCCCTCAAAAATGAACATTAAAAATTTTTCAAAGAAAATAAAGGGTGATTCTGACTTTTATATGGGAAGAAAACAGAATGAGGATTGGAGGGAACAAGAGTAGAAATGGGGAGGCCAGGTGACGGCTATTGTTCCATTATCAACCACAGCGTCTGCCATGGTGTAGGAGCTCAAGAAAATGAATGAATGAATGAATGAATGAATGAATGAATGAATGAATGGGTTAGATTACCCTCAGGCTTACGGAAAAATTGTGGCTGGCCAATGCTTTCCCAGCTGGTTGTGACTATGTCTCCCCATCACCCATAGCACTTGACTTAGTCTGAAAAAGTTTTAAGAGAACATTCTGGAAATTCCTCATTCATAATAGACCTAGATTTCCCATGTCATAGACTTGCAAAAATAACCATCTTGTCCTGGTAACATTTTATCATGTTTGATATTATTTCTTGCCACTATTTTTCATGCCTGTGAACAGAAAACAGCCTCCTATTTTCTGGCAAAAAAAAAAAAAGGAAAGGAAAAGAAAAGGAAAGGAAAAGAAAAGAAAAGAAAAGAAAAGAAAAGAAAAGAAAAGGAAAGAAAAGGAAAGAAAAGAAAAGAAAAGAAAAGAAAAGAAAAGAAAAGAAAAGAAAAAAGAAAAGAAAAAAAAGAAAAGAAAAGAAAAGAAAAGAAAGAAATTAAAAAAAAAAAAAAAGGTTCTGCACTAACCAGAAAAAAGCAGGAGAAGAGAGGGGGCAGGAGTTCTGATGGGGACTTTCATCCCCTTCTCAGGAAGCTGGCTGTGGGCCATGCTTGTAGTCTTGACTTTAAACCTGTAGAACCTCAGTGTCCCCAGGGGAGCCAGGAGGGGCGGGCTCCTGGCGCTCAGAGTTCCTGAGCTGCACAAGTATCCGCTTTTCCTCGGCAATCTCCTGCTTTATTAGCTAAGCTGCTCCGAAGCCGGACAGGCACATTTCATGCTGAGTTTATGGTGAAAGCATTTTGGCAGGTTCCATTCCCAGGGTGCTCCAGGAAGGAGACCAGGGGCTGTTGAATCCAAGCCATGCTGGATGCTTTCCTAAACCAACAGGAATCAGCTGCTCTTTGACAGTGGGGTCTGCTAACAGATGGGAAATTCTTCAAGGGGAGCAGAGATAGAGGGAACTGGGTACTGAGTACCGAGTAGTACTGAGTATTCTGAATGCATAGGGTTTCAAGCAGAACATTTCCCTCACTGCTTGTAGCTCCTCTAAGGACCCTTAACAGGGACATGAAAGTAATTCTCCAATACCATATGCCTAAAAGTGTAAAAGCAATAAAATTAAATGAATTGCTGAACTAGATGGAGGAATTGATAACCAAATAGTCCCATTTCTCATGAGGACATTGATATGCAAAGCTGTGGAGTTACCACTCCAATTTGCCAAGCTGTTGAAAGGCACAGCAAAAAGATGCTAAGTAACCAAATGCTAGCCCAGCCTCTCTCTGATACTATACCTTGTTGGTGGCTCTGGAGGCCCTCTAAGGTGATGGTTAGGGGCACCTTATCATCATACACACCTGGGATGGAATCTCTGCATGGCATTGTCCACATCTGGGAACTTCTGTAGGATCTTTACTGGAAAAAAGTGGGAATAATAGCACCTGCCTTGTAAATGTAAATGAGGCAATGGCTATAAAGTCCATGCACAGAAGTTGTGTGCCCATGTGTTCACTCAATATTTCCCTTTCTTCTGGATATAGAAAACAATGATGTTGACAGCGCCTTTGCACCTGGGTGGGGCCACGTACTAGTTCTGGCCAACGGGATGTAGACAGAAGTGTTACCTCCCCCATTTTATTTCTATCCTCTTTCCACAGGGACTGCACATTGAAGACGGCAGAATTATGCAATGATTGGATGCTGGACCTTAGAATCACATATGGAGGAGTGTCACCTGACCAATAACAATCGCCCTGAACTCTGTGAATGAGGAGAAAAGGCTTTCATGTTAAACCATGTTTTGGGGGGTTGTGATAACAGCTACTGTTATTTACTCAAATATAGTGAACTCTTGTTAACATATTATAGATGGTGTTATTTTGCTTCGTTCAGAATCTACATAATCTACATAATCTACAGTCTATAATCAGACTTCTTTTCAGGGATGGATGGCCAACATCAACTCTGTTGAGACACCATCAGATTCTAAAACCTTCAGCACTTATCAAAATTCAGCAATTGAGGGAGTTCTCAATTTTTTTAAAACATTAGTTTGTTAGGCAATGCCTAAGCTCCAGACTTTGCTGTAGTTACCATCACATATGTTGTCTATGCTGTCCTCACAGCAGCCCTGTAAGATGGCAAGGTTCCAACCATGCTCATCCCCACCTCAGCAACGTTCCACAAACCTTTCTTTCTGCCAAGAAGGGACAGATGCATGGCTCTCACCCTCACTTTAAGTCCCTGGCAACTCTATTCACAACAATATTCCTCTGCCGCGCACATCACTGACCTCCATCCTCTGCCTCATGAGTGCCTATTTTGCTGTTTGTTTGTTTGTTTGTTTGTTTGTTTTTCAGCACTGTTCTCCCTGGCCAGTGCCCAGCTCGGGGTGGAAAAGGTGCTCCTCAACTGATGCCACGTTAAGTTCTCATCGTCCTTCAAAATTAGTTTTTTTATGAGTAGGAGGGAAAAAAAGTTGAAGGTCGTATTAAACATACAGCAATTGAAGGCTACATAAGCAATAGTATGAAATACTATTTTTTCACAAAATGAGAAAAAGATGTGCCTTTCAGAACATATGAACAAGTACTTTCTCAAATTCTGTTATGTTCCTTTTTAGTCTATTCTTTAGAGATTTTACCCCTTCTCTTAATACCTACATGTGAAAAGGTTATGATGACCTTTGCTGAAATAAGAGCTATTGCCAATTATGTTATTGATGAAACCTGGTCCTGACTTTAGAAACTAGTGTTCCTCCTGAATAAGAACAGAAAAGCCAGGTGATCATTCTTCTGGAGAAGTTACCAGTATTTGCAGTTTATTAAGAACAATGAATAAGGGTTTCTTGCATGTGTCTATAAAGAAAAGCAGGCACTTGGTCCCCCATGGAAGTCATCATTTCGGAGCACGCCTGCCTGGTGACTGATGATGTAGGTTTTGTATAAAATGCAAATTCACATTTTGTGGAAATTGGAAGTTCATTCATCTAAGTCATGTCTGTTATAGTCTATGATGGCTTCTGAAAATTGCCAGGGTCGGTTTTTATTTGATCTTTTAACATTATTGGAGGTCATATAAACAGGATTATATGAAGCCTTTCATTGTCAATTAGTATAATTCTAAATCAACATTCTGTCAATGATGTGCAGATTTTACAGCATAGGGAGAGAGGGAGAAGAGCTCATTTTTCCTTCAAAAGGACTTCCCTGGCTTTTGGTTAGTGCTTAATTAAAAAGAAAGGGAGAGAGAGAGAAAAAGGGAAGGAAGGTGGGAGAGAGGGAAAAAAGAGGGGAGGAGGAAAGAAGGAAGAAAATGGAGGGAGGGAGAGAATGAAGGAAAAAAGCTACCAAATTTATTTTAAGATGTTTTAGAAACTAATCCATTCCTTATTTCATCTGAAGAAAAAAACAGAATTATTAAAAGGTTAAAAAAAATCATTTTCTGTGAAAATTAGACGCCTAAATGGTATTCCAATTTTATAATCTAAAATGTGACTCTTCCTGAACCTAACACGTAGGAGACTTATTTTTAGCTAATAAATCTAGCACAGGGCACAAATGTTTTTGACGGAAATGAAGAACAGACCAAATTTCATTTATTCATGGAATATAAGCCCTACTATTAAGTGTAATTTACTTGACTTACATTTGCCTTCAAGGATTTCAGAGCACTTATGGGACAATACTCTCTATAATTCTTCCTAAATATAAGGGAGAACTCCTTTCATTTGAAAATATCTACAAATACTGGATTAAATTTTCACCTTATTCTTGATAGCTCCACAGGAAGCCTCCCAGGGATGGAAGAGATAAGTTTTAGAATCGGGTAAATTATCTTGTCTGTCTCCACATTGTCTTTGTATAAAAAAAATGACACACTTCAATAATAGGCTGGGAAGCATCAAGAAGTGAAATGGGATCATCCAATGCAGAGGCGCTTTCCTGATCTAGTGATCCACGACCCACAGGATTCGCTGGTGTCAGGAGCTCCATGTTATGTACTCCAGAAGAGCTCCAACCTTCAGAGTTAGGGCTCGAAGTGGAGTCCCAGGCTACCTCTTCCTCTCAGTGTGAAGCATGCAAAATTATATTCTCTACTCAGACGAAACAAGAATGTCACATAATGTATGACAATGACTGGCCCCCTGTGTGCTGCGCCACCCCATCATCACTGTCATCTCCATCTACCTCCATTGCTTCCAAATTAACCCTCATCCAGTCTTACTTCCTTTAAATTCATTCTCAAAGTTGCAGCCAGAGTGAATTTTCTGAAATATAAACTTGATAATATCACTCCCATGCATAAAATCATTCAATGTTTCTCCCTTGTTCATGGAATACTGTTCAGGATCCCTAAAGTAGAAGACCTTTCAAAACTAAGTGCTGGCTTTCCCCCCTAGTATCTTCTGCCCCTCCCTTCTCTGCCCCTATTTCCTGTCTCTACTCTGAATTTCCAAACTTCAGAACCATCTGATAATCCTAAAATCTTCCTTCCATTTATTTGCACTCTCTGTCTGGACCTCCCTCTGCCTAGAACTTTTTCTTCTTTCTTGTCCTCAAAAGGTTATATCAACTTACATTTTTTTAACTTAGAGCAAGAATACCCAGTCTTGAGATAGGCAGAGGAAGAGAAATGGAGTCTGCTCGAATGATGCTCAAAGAGGAACAGGTGTCAATTTGCTCACCAAGAGAGGATCATTATGGACTCATCAGTGCTGCTGCTTTTCACATTCCTGCTGTGATTGGTTTGCTCACACTGCTAATAGAGTCATAATCTAAGCATTCCCAAAGCCAGGCTGGCCAGCTTACAGTACATCTTACAAAGCATCTGCAACACAGATTGAACCAATACTCTACAAATATTGGGAAATGATAAACATATGATTCTGTATAAGTAGTTAGGTGGCTTCAGTTAATGTTGAAGATCATTTTTCCCAGTGTCCTGCTAAGTTGTATACGTACACACAGGCAGTAAGGGAGCTCCTTCCCAATTAGCTTTCCTAAATGAGCCAAAGGACAGGACAGAGACCTGGGACATACTAATTTCTGTTTGGGATTATGATGAGTTTGGGGATATTACAGATGGTCTTTACAAGACCCATGAATAACTATACCCTGCCAAGTCTCCATCACCCTTCTTCTTAGGAAGGCCTGGGAGAAATGTATGAAGAAGACAAAATGGAAAATCAGAAACCAAGTACCACTTTATTATAATTAGGAGGACTTTCACCTGAGACTCCAGTGATATATTCTTTGGTAAGCTGGGCTAAAGACATGGCTTGGAACACATAGTATACAAGAGCCTAAGGAGTTTTATTTACCCTTCAAGTCCAGACACAAATCTATGGTTGTGTGGATAGCCCCATGTAAAATGAGACTTAAGGAATTAATGCACTAGAGCATGCATTGGAGAAGAGTAAAAAGTATCATGTGAATCTCCTCCTCTGTAGAATTATTACCCCCCTCACATGACCGCTTTAGCCTTGAACAAATGTAAGACAAAGACAAATGATCATGGCTATATAGGCAACCTTATAGTATAGTTATCTTGCTCACTGCTGTGTGTGCTCTGGGTAGTGACTCAGAATCTTGTTTTCAATATGCTGTCCAACTTACAGTTACATATGACCTTCTGGGTCAACACTCTGGCCCTGAAGCCATGGAAAAAGTCAACTCCAGAATCTGAACTCTGTTTTTTCATCTTTCAAGTGATGTATTAGGCAAGATGCCTTCTGTGGTGCTTTCCAGCTCTGACATAATGTTATGTGACCATAAATAAACATTACCTTCTATAAAGCAAGAGGATTAGTAAAACCCAGTACTTCTCCTGATAGCAAAATGAATTCCTTTTGGATGTAAATTTTATTTTCAGAGTCTACACACTTCTATCCGCAGGCAACTCTTTCATAGGAGGCTGAGTGAGGGAAGGTGATTGACGGGGCCATATCCATCCCAATCCTGCAGTGAAAGCCCCAAATACCTTACTTCAGAAAGCTCAGAGCATAAAAAATCAGGGAATTTACCCAATCTGCTCTCTAGAGAATTCTAATGAGAGTCAAAATATTCAGAAACAAGGAACAAGAATTTCCCATATGAACATAATGGGATAGTCAGCATTTTTTCACTCCTCTTCCAAGAAATCATGTTTTAAACACACTATAAAGAATTTTCTTTAATGTTTTAGGTTGCAATCTGCATTTTGAGTAAATGCAGATATGACGTTAAAACACACGGGATCTATGAAATCCAAAATACACATAAAAACAGAGTGAGAGAAGACAAAAGGGAGGAAGAGATGAGAAGAAGCACAGTGAGTGACAAGAGGGTCTCACACCATCAAAGCTCAGAAACATCAATAAAAGATACATTTCTTAGAAGTGAGGTTCATGCCATAAAGTGCAAAGGCTATCACCCTTCTTTACAACAGGTAAGAGAACTGAGTGAGCAGGCTTGGTAGAGAGGCAGAGAAAGTTCCACTGACAAAAAAGGACACAGATCAGCAGTATTTGCAGGGATCATGCTAACAACAGACAAGCAGAGAGCCTCCAGGGTGTGAAACCTTTGAAGCTAGTCTCCCACCCATAGGAATCTGCTGAAGATAGCTAGTCTCAAAACATCCATTTCATTAAAAGATGAATAATTACACAGGAATGCAAAAGTCATTCAAAGATAACTCTTGAAAAATCTGGAACAGAGAAGCAACATTTACAATGAGATGACAATTTCTCATCAGAAGAAGATTGTGAACAAATATATCATGAATCAAAACATGTGAATAAAGCAATTGCTATTATTAAGGAAGACAACAAGCTGAAATGGAGTAGCTTGGAAAGACAGAACCAGACCACAGGAAGAGCTAACGAACAATGTAACTGAGGAGAGCTTCAGAATAAATAAGCAGTCCTCTCCTCCATATGCAGAGAGAGAATAGGAAGGAAGACAGAAGAGATAGATATTACAGAAAATATAATAAGAGTAATACAGGATAAAAATAAAGTAATGAACAAGTGAAGGGAAAGAAAGAAAGAAGGAAGGAAAGAAAGAAGGCAGGAAGAAAAGAATGAGGGAAAGAAGAAAGGAAGGAGGGAAGGAAGGAATAAAGGAGGAAGGAAAAGTAAGAAAAAATTTAAAAAGAGTAGAAAAGCCCATAACAGTGAAAAGTAGGCAAAGCAGCAAGAGAGAGAGAATACACATACACATACATATACACACATACAGATACATTATATGCATTAAGAAAATTTGAGTCACAAGGTTTTAAGGGAGACTTTATATTACATAGCATTCTATATTTTTTTCAATTTTTGGATAACATGAATTATTACATATAAAATTTTTTAAGATAGAACTATGGTGGGAAAGAAAGAAAAGTAACAGGCTTGATACAACCGTTTATATATGCAGATGTATTCAGCAAATACTTACTGAATGCCATTATAGGTAAGGCACTGTTCTTGGTACTGACTATAAACAATAAAAAAAGCAGACAGAAACAGAAGTCTCGGACCTTATGAACTTGCATTCTAAAGAGAGGAAATAGAAAATAGAGAAATAAAAATATATTGTTTCTTAAAAGGTAATAAATGGAGAAAAATAAAACATAGTAAGGGAGACAGAGCATATCAAGGGAAAGAAGAATTGCTATCCTGGATATAGTAGTTAGGAAAGGCCTTGCAGATAAGAGAGAGAGAGACATTCAAGTATTTGAGAAATAAGGAATGGGAAGAGAAAAATGCCCTGTGGCAGAAATGTCTTGGCTATTTAGAAAGTGTCTGGAGTTCAGAATGGCCAGAGTGCAGGAAGACAGAGGTGAGAGGGAGGGAACACAGGGAGGTGATTGGGAGGTGGGGGCAGCATACAGAGGGCTTGGAATATTAGTTTGAGGAACTTTTTATCTTAGAGGTAGGAAATTTGAAGAATTTCAAGCAGAGAAGTGATATGACCTGATTTCTAGTTGACTTTAGGGCATGACTCTGGATGCTGTTCTAACTTAGCAACTACTTAAACCAAGGACCAAAAAGCTAAACATTTCCCATTAAGATAACCATAAATGGTTGGGCCATGTTCTCAAAAGTTTAGGCACAGCTAGAAGTTTAGAGAATCAGCCCCTCCAACAATGCCCTCCACTCCCTTCCACATCTGCATTGTCAATATGCGTACAATGCGAGGCTGGGCTCGAAAGATGTTGTCTTTTGGAAGCATATGATTTTTGAAGCAGATAGGCTACTATTTCTCAAAGCCAAGGGAGGAAGACTTTCAAATCATTGTGCACACAACTGGGGGGGGGGTGCTTTCAAGAAGATACTTTCATTTTCTGATGTGTTATCTGGCTAAATAGAGACTTCAGGAAATTTCCCAGCACTACTAAGAAAGAATCAAGGGTCTGGGAGAGAGGTTATCATGGATAACCCATTGAAGGACACTTTGTCTCCAAACTCATTGCAGAAGATGTAACTTTTGAATCCCAAGAATGTCTGCAACCTCAAGAGTTATCAGTGGAAGGTAAAATAGACTGAGGGTTAATGGCATTGTTGGGATCACCCAGGGACCTCTAAAGCACAGAGGTGTGTGGAGGTGGACACAAAGAGAGGAAGGTATCAGAGGCGATTTCTTAGGACCAGCTGCGTGTCTGCTGGGGCATGGCGCCACATCTCACAACAGTGACAATGAGCTGGAACAGAAGTTTTGGAAACTCAAAGAAAACACTTAATTGTATCTAATAAAAAGAGAGACATCTATGTTTTCTCTCTCTACCTATCACCCAAATCCTCAGACTCAAATCCCACAATAATTTTGCATTGTACATAGGCAAACTTTTTTTTAAAGTTACTAGTTCATGAATAAGTCACAGGAATAAGAGGAATAGCACAGGGGATATAGTCAATGATATTGCATGGTGATAGGTAGTAGCTACCCTGTGGTGAGCACAGCATAAGGCATAGAATTGTTTAATCAGTATGCTCTACACCTGAAGCTAATGTAACATTCTGTGTCAACTACACTCAAAAAAATTGTACATGTAATATGCAAAATAGGCCCAAAGATGAGGTAAGAAAATGGCTGAAATTTTGAAATTTATGATTGAATGCAAAGTATTTGTTTTACATACCAGAAAAGTGAAGGAGGAAATATGACTTTCACAAGGTCATGTCACTAGTTAGTAGTAATGCTAAGTATAGAACACAGAGCTCTTTTCTCTCAGTTCATTTCAGGACCTTATAAACCTGATCAGAAGAGCAGACAACAGACTAATCATGTGACATGAGGATGTGGACATATTTATGTTCATAGCCCCTTGCACCATCTTCAAAAATAAATGGTTCCACATAGAGAAAACACAGAGCTGTGAACCAGAGCACTGGTGTACCCACTGCAGGGTGTTATGATGATAATTTATAATGCCATTGCAATTACAGTAGAATTATGGCACGCCCAGCACCTAATAGAGCTGTGTGCATACTCTTGAGAAAGACGAATGTGCTGGCATCTCTAGCTGCAGCAATGAGATTAAATGGCTCCCATCCCTGATCCTGCCATTGATTTTTGTAGCCCTCCCATTAACATGATACTTCACATACCATCTCTCTATCATTGCTTGGAGGTGAAGACCTAGTTTTAGAGTATAAATAATTAGACCCTCAAAATCGGAGGTGACAAATCTTCTACACCTCCAATTGCCATGAATCAAGACACATAAATCAGTACCCCTTTTGAGGATGTGTTCATGGGGAAAAAACATGTTTACAGAATGAAACTGCTTTGTGCTTCTTTCTTCCTCTTTCCTCTTTTTGTCTCCTGTGCACACTTGGTTTTGGATGCGAATCTGTCAGAATAGGGGGGCTATATAAATCAGCACATTTTTGTAAAAGGAGGGTAAGAAAACTTTGACATTAGACCAAAAAGGGATAGTCGCTGGCAAAAAATAAAATAAAATAAAATAAAAGGCACGTGTTCATACTAATTTGATATCCTGGTGCTTTATGAGTGTTGGTCTTTGCTTTGGTGTTGCATAAAATGCTTTTCTGTGGGTTGCTCACTGCCCAAGAGATAATACAACAAAAGGTAATCAGCTTAATATGTACAATGACTACCTCTTACGGAGTGCCTATTTTGTGATCCTAAATGTTTATGATTAAGAACATTGGGCTGCTTATAACAATCTAGTACATCAATCAACCACTCCACACCTGAGTCTTTGTTGAGTATAAAGCCCTTGTACACAATAGCACTCAAAGAGGTGAACTATTCCTACTGTATGCAGATATATATATATATATATATATACACATATATATATATATATATATATATACATATGTATATGTATATACAACATATTATATATATAATGCCATCTACTCTTTCAGGAGCCTGAAGGGGCAGATATCATTAAGTGAAATTTTCAATGAAAACACCAAGATCAGCAAACATAAGTCATTTTCCTGAGGTTACAGAGTTATTATAAGTTGGAAAGCTTATATTCAAACTCCAGTCTGTCTGCCATACCCTAACTTGTAACTATCTTACTGCTTCCTGCTACAAGTCCTACTTTAGTGTTAGTTGATCAAAAGTGAAAATTCTTGTCTAACCTGGACTTACACACTTGATGCTTTACTCATTAAATTCTTGGTAGGTATTTTACGTACGCATTTATTTGTTTACTATTGACTTATACAAACTCGTCTTGTTCCAGAAAGTTTTATAGTAGTTTACTATTGTAAAACACATACTTCTAAAAAAATATAGGTTAAGAAATCAGGGAGAGAGCAAATAGGAGTAGAGAGAATAAGAGTAGAGAAAAATAAGATAAACCAAGAATGAAGTTAGTATTCAAAGGTGAACAAGATTTTATTGAGCACATTCACTATAGCTAATACCATGTAGGAACTGGGAATTTAGGTGTAAAATGACAGGTCTCATCTCTTCATAGACTCAGATTCTAATAAAGGAGATGAACACAAAGACAAACAATTACAGGGCACTAGGGAAAACTGGAAAAAATACATACAAAGCCCAGTGGGAGCATGTAAGGAGGATATACTCCATTATATTTGCATAATGCTCCTGGAAATCTGATATTTTCCTGGCTTTTTTGTTGTCTATCTTCCCCCTCCAGAATGTAACCTTCAAGAGATTTGCTATCTTGTTTACAACTGTGTCTCCTCTACCTAGAGTACTGCCTGCTGCATTAGAGGTGCTCAATGAATAAGTGAATGAACAAGGCTCATCAAAGTTAAAAAAGCACTTTCTTTTGTACAGCAGGTAAATTGCAAAACAATTCCAGTTCTGTCTTCCCTAGACCTTAGAGGTGACCTGTTGACATAGTCACATCATACAAACACTGAAACTGGCAAAGATTCAAAAACAGTGGATGGAGAATGGGTCAGTGAGCATGTATCAACCCACTACCAAAAATGGAAAGGGCTATTACTGAGGTCATTACTAAGAGTTGTACTTCTAGAAAAACCAGTGTGTCAAAGGTGAATGATCTGTCCAACTTGCCACACCCAGTAGGAATCCAATGAAGTGTTTAAATCCAACTCCCTCTGGGTCTGGGTCTGTATACTCTCTACCACACTTCAATATGGAGATGAAATTGGGCAGGATATCTAAGAAAGAGAATAAAAAGAAAGAAGGAGGTTTAGGGCACAAAGGAAGGACATAGGAAAGTGGAAAGTCAGAATATACAAATGTTTATTGATTCCCTTTTTTAAAAAAACATTTCAGTAACAGAGAAGATTTGTGTGCATTAATCAATGCATCATGAAAAGACTTATGGCCTTAGCCTTTTGAAAACTTACTAGTTTTAGCTCCTTTTATTCTCTTATATTTTCTCTATTAAAGTGTTTTAAAATATATTTTTGAGAGAGAGAAGAAAGAGAGAGAGAAAGGGGGAGAAGGGTAGAGAGAAGGTGACACAGGATCTGAAGGGGCTTTACACTGACAGCAGAGAGCCTAATGTGGGGCTCAAACTCCTGAACTGTGAGATCATGACCTGAACTGAAGTCAGACACGTAGCCATCAGAGCCATATAAGGTGCTCCCTCTTATATTTTCTTCTAGAAAACTCTCACCATGTATTTCAGAATGCAGTCTGAGAATCAGGAGAGTACTCTTGGTGAAGTTCTAGAAATCCCATGTTATAAGCCTATTTTTCTTCAACTGTAACAGAAGGCTGAGGCAGTAACTTTTTCTCCTCAGGGCTTTAGTTTCTACTTGTGTCAAATGAAGAATTTGGAATCAGCCTCCCAAGGCTGTTTCCTAGTCTTTCTATATTTCCAGGGCTCTAGACAAAAACAGGAGACCAGTTCTGGTCTCAACTCATGTCAAAATTTGGCTCTCTTTTGTTTGTCTCCCTAAATTTCTTCTCTTATAAATTGGGATAAAATGTAGAATACCGGCACGAAACTTTGGAATTTGAAGACTCTCTTTATATTAGTTTGTTTTAAGGCAGTGCTGTTATATGTTCTCCTGATCCTACACAGCCTTTGCAGGTCAAATAAGTTCATGAGTAAATGAGTATGCTGATAATTACCAATAGCAGCAATATAAAATAATCAACTGTCTTGTTACTAAGACTAATACTATTTTTACATAGAGTTGGTGGTAGCCTGTTTTCAGAACAGACTGAAGGCATTTTTCTAGAAGATAGGTTAACACAAATGTAAAGGTAGAAAGTCTTGCCAATATTTTTTTCCAGGCCACTCTATAATCAACTCTGCAGCTGATTAAAATAAAATAAATTTAAGTTAATTGAAGCAAAATAAACTAAGCTAACCTAAAATAGAAGACATGGTCTTTCTTCTTTTTTTAAATTTTTTATTTATTTTTTTATTTTTGAGAGACAGAGAGACAGTGCAAGTAGGAGAGGGTCAGAGAAGGAAGGATATGCAGAATCTGAAGCAGGCTCCAGGCGCTGAGGTAGCTGTCAGCACAGAACCCACAAACCGTGAGATCATGACCTGAGCCAAAGTTGGACGCTTAACCGACTGAGCCACCCAGGTGTCCACTTCTTTTTTTTTTTTAATGCTTATTTATTTTGAGAAGGAGACAGAGTGTGAGCAGGGCAGGGCAGAGAGACACAGAATCTGAAGCAGGCTCCAGGCTCTGAGCTGTCATCACAGAGCCTAACATGGGGCTTGAATTCATGGACTGAGAGGTCACAACCTGAGCTGAAGTCGGACGCTTAACCAACTGAGCCACCCAGGTGCTCTGAAGACATGGTCTTTTTTACATGGCTGAGAAGAAGGACTTAGGCCCAGAAAACTAGCTAGAAGCAACATAGTTAATAAGGACATAAAAGGTCAAAGGAAGGGTAGACTGGGGAGCCTCAGTCTCCTCATCTATATAAAGAGAATCAAACTTGGTCAGAGAAGAGGCAGAAGCCAGGCTCAAATGCCTATAATGCACCTGTCCCGAAAAGCCACCTGGTGTAAGGAAATGGAGAGGCCAAAAGGTGGGGTGCTACAACCCTCACAAAAAATGCACCCCCTTGTCAGCTCCAGCTGGTATTTGCCTTGCAAAATTTGTCTGGAACACAGGTCATTTTTTGTAAAAGATGCCAAAAATCTGTATTATGATGAAAAAGAAAATCTTGAATTCTAAATGCTGATAACTAAATTTAAAAAAAGAAAAACACCTCTGGGCAGTTAAAAAATGCCAAGCTTAGTCTAAATATGTGACAGTTCTCCATCTTTGGGCTAGATGATCTATAATTTGTTTTACTGCTCTGATATTCTAAGATGCTATTATATGTATATTGGTGTAGAAGCATGACCTGAAAACAAATCTGTAGGACATGGGTGATGCTGAGTAGCAATAATTACAGTGGTAACATTAATATCTTATAGGCACATGACAAATAGCCACTTGTGAACCACTCTAATATCTTTTGGGGTTATAGCTTTCAAAGCAACCCTATGAGCTAAGCCAGATACTGGAGAAAGTGAAATCCAAAGGATATTAAAGGATTGGTATAAGATTCTATGTCAGATTAATAGCAAAACCAAGACTGAAGGATGGTGTGCATTTTCCTACAGAATAACAAAGATAGAGCAGGAATAGTTTTCTCTGCTGATATTTGGGTTTTCTTTGGACAAGGAACACACTTGTATGAAGGATGGTGTGTGAAAACCCCCATCCATTGATTGCCAGGTTGGAGGGAAATGGGCAACCGAATTTAGCTCCTGGTGTTGTACATATGAGGCTCCTAGGCCTGTAGAGAAACTCTGGTAATAAGACTAAGTCTCTCAAGAACAAGGAAAAGCCCATAGCAATGCTATTGAAACCAGATTTTGAGGGGCTTACTAACATGGGTATCAACCAGTTACGATGTGTTGTAGTCACTGTGTTGAGCTGGATATTAATTCTTCAGCTGCTGGGTAGGGAGAGATCCATGAGCAGCCAGGATGCTGGCAGTGGGCAGGTGGGACGACTAAACCAGCAGCCATTTACCAAACTGCATGAAAACACTGCAGTATATGAGTGACGAAATAGCACAGCATCCAGCCCTGGATATGACTTCCCAGAGGAAATAGCCAAAAATTCTGTTTTGTGCATTTTATTTTGTTACATGTAATATACATATATACATGTATATTATATTTGTTGTTTTTCCTGAAAGGCATCATTCAGATTGACAGGACATGTGTTTCTCACCAGGAATCAATAGGGAAATATAAAGGAGCAAATCTTGTGGGTAGGTTGGTCACATGATCTTGTTTGTCCTGGATGGCCCTAACATCCAGAATCTCAAGAGTGTCATGACAAAATGTGTGGTTGAACTAACCCTAAGTGTTGTCTGGCCAGCCCAAAAATGTGGGAGGAACCCTGGATGAGAGGTGAGGAAAAGTGGTGAAAGCATGGCTGGCATGATCATGACCAAGTGGGCATGAACAAGACCGATGACAGAGAGTCCAAGAAGGAAGCTGTAAGACATTATTTTGTGAAATTCCCAAACAAGATGGTTTCTGAAGAAGTTGAAAGAAAGGGGCAAACAATGCCAACAATAATAAGAGTAACTACCATGTCACTGGTACCCACTAAATTCTGGGAACTTTGCTAAGGGGCTAGATTATAATTGGACTAAAGCTAACCGCAGCTATCTGAGGTAAGCAAAGGAGCCCCAACTGAAAGATGACAAACTCCGGGTCTCAGACAGGTTTAATAACTGAACAAGGACACAGAGCATAAATGGAGTGGTGAAAGCATGGGCTTTGCACCCAGCCCACCTGCGCCACATTAGCTGTAAACACAACATTTTTAAGAAGAAATTTTCTAAAATTAAGAGGTGGGTACATAAAACTGGGGAGCTAAGAGTAGGAAAGCAAAGGCCACAGAACTTTCCATCAATCAACACATACTAAGTTCCATCCATGGGCTCAGAAAGTGAAAGATTCTATAGAGAATACCAGTGAAAGGATAAAACATAACTTTTCCACCAAGGATCATATGATCTATGGTTGTAGGAGAGGAATTGATGTCAGAGACACTTTAGGATAGCAAGAAGCAGACCAAGCCCTGAGTTGGCTGCCCTGAGATGAAGTCCTAGCTTTGTCCATTACCAGTCATATAGCAGAGACAAGTTGGTTACCTATTCAGAGTCTCAGTGTCCTTAGGGGCAAGCTGGAGCTAGAAATAAGGTGAAAGTCACAAGACTTTGAAAGCCAAATAAAATAATATAAAAGTATTATGTATGACCTAAAAGGATATCCTAAAAGAAGCTATTATTCTCACAGGAAGCAGTTCAAGGAAATTAGGCAAGAGATAGAAGTGCAACAGGCACCCACTGGCAGCTGAATTCCGAGTGCTATGGTTTCTTGATGGACCTAGATCTGCCATTTACCTCTCTTTGTGTGCTTTCTTTCTCCTTTTTTTTTTTAATTGAGAAACTTCATTTCCTTATTCCCTTTAGCTGTTTCATAGGTCATTGCTCTTTAGGGATGGAGACTATTTCTGCAATTCAGTTTCCTTTTCATTCAACCATGTAATAATATTTCCATATCTGGCAAGCTCCCTCCAGAAGGGGAGCTGGCAAATTGTGGCTCTCTCAGCGCTGGATGGAAGTCACTTGCCTAGATTTAAATCCCCAATAACGTTTTTAATACTCGGCATTAACCAGGTCCATAAATATGTCTGAGATAATGACCATCGTTTCTGTATGAGCAGTGACATTCAATAAATTATGGAATTTGTGAATTGTCTGCAATTCTATGCCAAGTATTAAAGACAGAAACAATTAGTTGTTTGGATGTGTTAGTGTGAGAGCCTGCCCTCATATGCATGTGTGTGTTTTAATGGAATCTTCTAGAAAGGAAATATTTCATTGTCTATCTCCTTAGAAACGGTCACACCAGATGACACCAAGCACAACTTCTCATCGGTTTTATCTTCATAATGGAATAAAAGGGATTTGTTGGTTATTGTTATCAAAATTCACCTGCAACTTCACTAAGACAATAAACCTGAAGAGCTCCGTGTCAAGATCTGCAGATTCCTTTTCAGCTGCAGTCCCTTTCATTCTCAGGCTGAAGGATCTATGTGAGGAAACACCCAAGCAGGTTGGAGGAAAGAGAAGGAAAAGTTTTGATAAAAGGGTGAATATGGTTTTTTCAAGTGGAATTAAGGGAAGAAAAACCAGACATCCTCTATGAACTTTATGCCAGTCAGTCACCCAGAGCTACCTGCCCTTATTAATAACAATTGCCAACTTCATTGAGCACTCATTCCCTGCCATGGGCTAAACACTGGGCAAGCGTTGTTTCATTTCCTTCTCAGGAAATCAAGAAAATTCAGTTATATGCTCAAGACCATGCATCTAATAACTAAAAAAGCTTGGCCAATGACTAGGTGGGTAATTCTTCTTTCTTCTTTGGTTGTCTATCAAATACTCTACCTGTCCACAAACATAAACTGCATCCTAAAACATAAAGAAACAACTTGACCTCCATGCATCTCACACCTTCATTTTGTTTCTGTATTGGTTCAGATCTTGATCAAGGATGACAATGGATACTGGTTACTGGACTTTCAGATCTCAATACCCAAACATGATGGCCCACCATGACATGCTTAATCTGACTCCTGGTGCATCTCAATCATAGCCTTTTCCTTTGGCAGGTTAAAAAATGGCCACCAATATATTGCGGTGCCTCCCACTGAGAGATAAAGATATTTTTTTGATCCCTTAAATATGCCGTGACTAGCTTTGAGAAGTAGAATTTGGTGGAAGTGATATTGTGTGACTCCTGAACACAGCCTCAAGGGACCTTGGAGCTCCCTGCCCTCACTCTCTCAAATACTGCCTCCCATTAAAGAAGCACAAATGAGCCTAATAGAAACATGACCCAGCCAAGACCCAGTAGCAACTGCCAGAACGAGGCCATCCCTAACCATCCATCCCCATTTCACCCACCAGAATGACTACAGCTGTAAGACTTGTAAGACATTGAATTTGGGGATGATTTGTTAGGCAGCGACAAATAACAAAAATACCCCTTCACCATTCAGGCTTGGGCTCCAGCCTCTCTGTTCTTCTCTCAGTTCAAGGAACACGCCACTTTCTCTCCCATCTAAAGGACTTTGAATATGTGTGCCATGCACTGGGAAAGCTCCCCCAACCTAACTTGTCAAATAATTTATTCCTTTTCATCATTCAGGCCTCAGCTTAAGAGTCATCTCCAGAGAGAACCCTTTATTGACCATCTAAATATGGTAAAATTCTTATTGTCTATATCAGTCCCCTGCCTATTTTTTTTCATTGCATGGATATGAATCTACAATTAGTTTGTTACTGCTTAGTTTCCTTCTCCCTAAATGTAAGCTCCAGGGTAGTGGGTGGGGACACTGTCCTCTTCCCCATTGCATCCTAGGAGAGTGCCCAGCAGAGACTCACATTTCTTTGGCTCCCATTATCATTTTTATCTATATTTCTGCCCAAAGTGTTCATACTCACAGCAGCCAGTACTTGCTTCTCTTTGGGGAGGGCTGTCCTCTAGGCTGCTGAAGCCCAGCTGGAGTTGCTTGCACCCAAACACAGTGAACTGGAGACTTGGAATTTGTATAGTCTCAGTCAATGACCAAGGAGTGGGATGGTGGGTATAAATACTCCAGCTCACCTTCTTCTGATCAGGACAACTCTGAGGTATGATTTACACTGTTTACACTGTTGACCTGCAGAACAGAGCAAAGTTTTCCTCCATGGGGCCTTTCTTGCTTTTCTTCATTGGGCCCATAGTTGATGCATCATATTGGTGATTGGCTGGCTTCCTTTCATTTCCTATCACACCTCCTCAATCCCCTGAAAGTTTACCAGTCATTTTCATAAACCCCTGTTTTAGAATCTTCTTGTAGATAAGCTTCCCAAAGGCAGTGTATTTGTTGAATAAATCCATCAAAGCAAGTCTTGATTTCACATATTTGCTTTTCACATGGACAGCCTTACACCAGCCTCAACTTCGGAATTCAGATTAGGCAGCATCAGCAGCTTTTGCAACCATGTTTGTGCAATTATTTCATGTTTTACTGAGATTTTCCCTAGTGTTTTATAAAGATGAGTAAGAAATGGAAAAATGAAAGCACTGACACTGTCGGTTAAACAACTGGAACACAAATAAAAACCACTTGGTGTGTTAAATGTGGGGAATCCCTGGCTATGTTGGAATGCCTGATGTATTCAAGCTGTTCAATTGTGAAGAACAGGTACCAAATTAAATAATATATAGGAAACTCTGGAAATAGATGATCTAAAACCGTGCTGCAAGATGAGACTTACTGAAGATGTGGAGAGATTTTTGTTCAAGTATGGAAATTATGAAAATTGGCACCAAAAACCATTCCAGAATTCCAAAGGCAGGGAAGTTCATGAAACCAGAGCACAGTTCTCAAGGATGGGGATGCTTTGTGCTCCCTTGTCAAGAAGAAAACTGGGCCTGTAGTCAAGTCTCATATCACAAATATTTTAAAAAATATTTTTAAATCCTATGAAAGCCACCCTCAAAGACTCACGCTGAGTTCTCTACTCAGTCTCTTGCAAAATTACCACTAAGCCAGTCATTTTCCTACATCTTAAAGTAAATTTCTTCTCCTTACTAAATGTCACTTAAAATAAGCTGGAAAAAAAATCAGGGTTTTGAGGCAGGAAATTACATAAGAGTAGAACTATTTGCATTTAATGCTCAAACCAATTTTAATGTTTTAAATAATCATTGCATAATCAAGAATTTTCGTAATGCTTTTTTGGATTCCATGGAATATGACTCCTCCATATCACATGCAAAGTGTTGAGTTTCTTCAGTTCTATTCATTCAGCTTGTATATGGGGCTTTTTGGGAGGGGGGAATTAATGTATTATGCATGATGGAAGAAAGTTTTACAGTCTGACGAAATAATACAAATCACAGCTCTGCCACCAGTTATGTAACGTCCTGGAAGGTTATCTTTCTGAAGTATACATCTTTCAGTGTATTCATCTGTAATAATGTTTCCTATGTAGGACTGTCATGAGAATTACATTAGAGAATTTAGATAAAGCACATAGGGCATAGCCAGCATTCACTGAATCTTGATTCTCTTTCCCATGTTCCCATCACAGAAGAGTTGTTTTGAATGATTTTGCAAACAATTTGACTTGGCTTGAAGAACAAGTCTGAACTTATCATGATGCACAGGCCCCATGTGATCTGACCTCCATGTGTTTCTCCTGGCTCACCCAGCTCCTGTCCCCTTCCCCACCCATCACTCTGCTTCTAATAGAGCAGCACACAGAGCTCCTTGCACCTAGAAAGTATTTGCTCTTCTTGCCTTAGGTCTTTCTTCTCCATATGCCCTCCATAGAATTTTGTCCAGATAAGACATCACCCTGGACTCCTGGAAGCCCCATGCCCTCCAACCTGGGTAAAGTGTCAGTCTCATACAGTCTCTCAGGACACTGGGCCTCTTCCACACTACACTTGTTATTTAGTTTTGTAAATATCTGTAACACCAGTTTCCTCCAATTGACTATAACTTTCTCAAATAAGGATAACTCTCTTTCCATAAAGCTCAATTATTACAACAACTCTATAAAATAAGTAGTCTTAGACCCATTTTAGAGGCAGGAGAAATAAAAAGGGGAAAAAACAAATTAAATGATTCTCCCATAACCAAATATCTAGAAAGCGGTAGAATCGGCTCTGTTACCTGCATGCTAGAAACCCATCTCTTGCCCCAGGCTCCTGCCCACAAGAACTCAGTGAAAACTGAATGAATAAATGATTCTATCCCAGGGAGTAAACCAAGACTGAGTAGGGATAAAAATAGTTTGAGACCAAAGCCCACACTGTCGAACTGATGGTTCGTCAAAAAGAAGGCAAAGAACTAGCAAATAAAACCTAGACCTTGAAGAGCTTCTTACCTATGATATCTTTTGTTGACTCTGGAATAATAGAGGAAGTATGCATTTCCTTGGGGGACCAGGAGACCTGAATTCTAGCATCGCCCTGGATTACCTGCCCCTTGACACACCTTACTCACCCTATCTGTTAACTCAGAGCAGTGGATGTGGGAGATTCAGAAGCCCTCCCAGGATAAGATGTTTATGCACTGTGATTCTAACAAAGCAGTACCACTTCAGGAACTTGTACTCACTGTCCCACTGCTAGTGAATGGTATATTCCTCATTACCATTTCTATTTCAACACAAATGTCAATATAGAGTAGCCATTAATAATACAGACTCTGAAATCCTGTCTTTCTGACTTCTGGTAACATGATCTTGGATGTTACTTCACTTCTTGGTACATCTGTCTTGCATATCTGTCTCTGCTACAGAAAGGTAGAGGTATGGCTGTTTAATTGCCTAGTGCCTAGAGCAGACTTATCCATAGTAAGCATGGCCATGAAAGGAAGAAAAAATTGGTTTTGTAGATTTTTGCCAATTCATAGTGCATTGTTTTATTATATATTATTTATAGCAATCCTAGCCAAATGTGGAGAGAGACAGATATAGAGATAGAGATATATAAGTAGAGATAGATAGAGGTAGAGATAAGGATGGAGATATAGGGACCCAGAGGCAGTATTGTCATCTATCTATCTATCTCCAACCTTTTGGTCAATGATTGAGTGAACTAGTTGGGAGAAAATGATTACTCACCATCACAATTCTGTGCTCAAGTTTGATTTGGATTGACACATGGGACCATGCAATGTTTGTACAAACTGTGGTTGAAAATATTGGCAGGATACAGAGGTCAAGTCCACATAACACAGAAAACACTGGTAAAAAAAAAATGTTCAGTTCCAGTGCACAAAAAGACAAATATAAGGAAATGTTGGAAGTAAGATTTTGAAAGTAGTATCTAATTTCCCTTTAATTTCCTTGCTAGATATTTGACATTAAATCCCAGTCTGATTTGCATATACAAAGACCCACACTTGAAATCCACATTTCCTGATTTACATTGTATGAACTGATATTCACGAAGTCAGCTGGTTTATGTGTCTCTTCAGCTACTGAAGAAAATGAAAAAGGAGAAAAGGAGAAACAAGAAGAGACAAAGAGAATAAGAAAAAAAGGGAAAAAGATCAACCTCAGAATTAAAGCTTACAGTTTTAATGATAGCCAACATATTTGAATTTTTTGTCCTTCCTTCAAGATCAATAAGGCCAAAATTTCCATAGGTACAACAAACTTCACACATCCTCTGACATAAGCAAATATATGTAAATATAAAATATGCTCCTTTCAAGATTTGGTGTGTGTGATATTGAATTAGGTATATAGACATGTTCTAGATAAAGACTACAAAGAATAAGCAAAGTAATATAATATAATATGATGACTCAACACTCTTCTGTTTTCAACTGTGTGTGTGTGTGTGTGTGTGTGTGTGTGTGTGTGTGTGTGTAAGTTGATGGAAAAATGGAACCTTCTATTTGGAAAGTAAAATAAAGATCTCCGACCTCTTAAATTTTAGAGACTGTAGAACCACAGAACAAACAAAGCCATCCTTTTTAATAATAGAGAACTGAAGTCCAGAGAGCTCTATCTTCAGAGAGGAAGACACCAGATTTCAGCAATAGTTTCTGCTTCTCTTTGAACTTCAGAGCCATTGCTGAAAGGGGCTGCACATTCCCGGTGCATCCAGGTGAGGCTATATGATCACATCAATCAACAGAGAGAGGGCAAGCCATGAGTGTCCCCTCCAGGCATTTCAGCCACCTTAACTAACCATTCTTAGTTTAGGAAGCAGCTCTGCCTTCTCCAATCTCCTTTCCCCCCATTTTCTGCCTAGAGAAAGAGGATTCTGAGGCACTTGAGGATGGTGATTCCACAAGACAGAAAAAACCTGTGTCACTGAATTATCAAGTGGAAAATACCCACGCTTAACTAGGAATACCCATACTGATACCCTAGTTGTATCTTCCTCCTCTTTATCCCAAGAGTCAGCACCTTGCCAGACTCCCAGTAAGCATGGAATATATATTTGTCGAATGGAAGGTCAGCACTTACTTCAACTGTAAATGGGAATAAGAATCTTTAAAGACTTGAAATCAAGACACTGAATCATACAATTTTGTGAGTTCTTTGTGCTCTCAAGTCTAAAATCTCTGGTCCCCTAAGTCCTCAAGATTCTTCTGCTTTGATATTTTTCAGTTTATATTTGGCTTTGAATTTGTAAAATTCCATTCCTGTAATTCCCCCCCCCAATATCTATCTATATTTTGTGTTGGGCAAACTAGCTGGTCCTGGTTTGAGGTGGGGAGAACATATTTCTCTGATTTGCCAAGGAAGATCAGAGCAGCTAATATTTATTAAGGAGTTGATAAGAAAGAACACTCTGCTAAGCAAACTGCATAATTAAGTCTAGGCTCTCTGCTAAGCAAGTCATATGCAGTGGCTCACTTTTTCAACACCCTATTATCCCCATTTCATAGGTAAGAAAACAGAATTAGAGAGATTAAGTGATTTGTCTGATGCCACATAGTTAGTAAATAGTACATTTGGGATAAGAACAGAGGCTCATCTGATTTAAAGCCTGGGTTTTAATCTCCAGTCTCTGCCACTTGGTTGCAAACAAAAGAGACAGACTCCAACCCACCTAAGCAAAAAAAAAAAAAAACAAACAAACAAACAAAAAAAAAAAACAAAAAAAAAAGGAAGGAAGGAAGGAAGAAATTTATTAGAAGGATTGAAGATGAATTAAGGGGGAAAATATCACAGAGACCTAAAAAGGACTAAAAAGGAACAGGCAGGGATCAAAGCAGCTCTTTTGAGCCCAGGAAGGAAGACTAACAGCCTTTGTAGGGGGAGGGCTCTAGAACTAGGATGCATCTTGTTTTCAGCATTTGTGTTACTCTGCTCAAGAATCAAATACCATGCCAAGACTCCAGCCTCACTCACATCACCTGTCTGCTCCTTGGCCAGGAGGGCCACTATGAGAATAGCCTCGTCAAAACTGTAGTCAGCAGGATGAGGTAGCCCTCATAGAATAATAAGGGTGGACTAGAATTAGGGGGACTGGACATGGAGATGGTAAACAAGGGATGTTCTATTACAGCACAATGCAAAGGGAATGGATGCTCTATCCCAATCTATGAGAAGCTACAATGCCAACATAATGCCCAAACGATATTCCAATCCCTTACTACACTCAGCAAAGCCCAAACTCAATCTTTCCTTTGTGAATAGGATTGTTGGTTCTCACTTGAATTAGGTTCAAATTGTGTTCTCCCATTTATTAGCTATATGTCTTTGGAAATTTACTACACATCTTAAAGTCTCAATTTCTCCACCAATTAAAAAAAGCCGGGTACCACCTGTCTACCTAGCTTATAGGGCTGCTGTGAGGATTCACCTCAATAACACATGAAGGGCTTTTGGCATAAGACCTAGCACATTAAAAGAACTCATAAAATATTATCTATGACGAATACTACTATCATCAAGCTGCTAAGACACAGGTCCAGTCTTTCTTCTGAAGACAGAACACATACTGTGAGGCAAAACTCATGACTTTCAAATGCCAGTCCATGATCACAGACTCACTGCTCTGCAACAAAATGTGGGGTCAAGGTGTCCTTGTGAATTCATGATGACAAGATATAAACCATTGTTTGGATTTTTATAATGTTCTTATATATTTTCTAAATGCTAAACTAAAATGTTGCCATCCCTATATCTGCCTAGCAGTTCTTTCTGAAATTTTACTCATCCATGAATCTCAGGATCTGAGAGCACCTTGCACACACCACTTCACCAGCATTGTCTCCCAATGCTCCTGCATCTGAATTAAAGGAGTTCTCTCTCCCTGTTCTCTGCTTTCTAACACCTACTTGCTGTATTTTTCTTGTGAAATTATACATTTATTCATCCATCTGTTTATTGTCTGTCTTCCCTGTAAGTCTCATGACATCAAGAACATTTTGTTAATTCATCTCTGTATTCTCAGGGGTCCACACACTCCTTGGCACATGTTCATATGCTAGCTCCTCCGAAAAAGTAAAACAGGCAAACTAACAAACAAAATGAAACAAACAAAAAGCTTTAAAAAAGGCTTTAGATTAAATGAAGTGGATGAAGAAAGAAGCATCCTCCTTTTAGGGTGAGAGAGAGCTGCTGCGAATACACTCTGCCACAGCTCTTGGACCTCCATTTTTGCCTCTGAAGAATGATATGAGAGTCATCCAGAGCTTTAGTGAGAAAACTGAAGCTAAGCTTCTGTATATAATACCGTTCATGCCACTTATGGTCTCTCTGGCCCCAGCTTGACTTTAGTATTGTTCCAAAGTGTTTGTCCAAGTGTGATGTCCTATTTCCTTGAAAGAAGACCCTCCACCTGTAAGGCAGTGAGCACGTCCTATACTCCTCTTGTACCACTGCTGCCCCAAGCACAGCTGGAATCAGAGGGCACCTCCTGAGAACAGAGCAGGCTGTGTCCTTCACAGGAGTCCAGAAAGACATGAGGTCTACATCACAAGAACCAGGCCTGGCTCTTTCCCTGCAAGCCCTGGACCAACCACAGTGTCTGGCACACAGAGGGTGCCCCACATCATCTGCTGAACAAATGAGTCTGACTGGCTGAGAGTAAGCAAGAACAGGCCAAGTTCTGAAGACAAGAACATGACTTAGTAGATCCTGAAACCACATGGGGACTGAAGAGCTAAAGAAAAGGAAAGCTCTGGAGAGGAAATGTGCTGGACTCTGCACAGAGAATATGAGCAAAGATCTCACAGATCCACCCCTGAGACTCTTTGAATTCTTTGTATGTATAAGTTCTTGGATGTTGATACAGAAAAAAAAAATACTTCTCATGATTTTTATATTCATCTCTTAGACTGTTCATTACAGTCAAAACTCCAGGACTACTAGGGAGAGATCATCTCAGTAAGTCTGTAAAGTTAGAAATAAAGGAAGGAATAAGGGAAAGAGGGTGGGAAGGAAGAAAAGAGGAAGAGAAGAAAGGAGGATGGGAGAAGGGAACAGAGACTCCAGTTCTATCCAGTTGGTCCTGTAAATTCAATCTGTCCCTGTTGACTTAGGATCTACCCTAGGGAGGAGATACATAGATGATAGCTAGATGATATAGATAAGAAAGAGGGATAGAGAGGAAAGATAGATAGATGAGTGGATGGATGGATGGTTAGAAGATTGGATAGGTAGGGAGATAAAAGATAGATGATAGATGATGATGATGATGGTGATAGATGATAGGTAGATAAGAGATAGTAGATACATACATACACACATACATACATACATAGGTAGTTAAGTATATGAGAGAAATAAGAAATGGAAGGATGGAAGATTAAATAAGTAGATAGATAGATGATAGATAGATAGATAGATAGATAGATAGATAGATAGAGGTTTTTTTCAAGGTTTAGGCATGAAGATGTTCTTGTTGGAATTAATTAAAAGAGCAAAGAAGAGAAAACAATCCAAATAACCAACATATTATGCTGAGGGAGGTGAAATTGTGGTAATATCTCCTCTGCAGAATTGTGGAGAGCAATTTAAATGATTCGTCTTAGGATTTACAGCAACATTTTTAAAAAGAGGCTTATAATGTTACATTTTTATTTTATTTTTTAAATCTTGTAACAACTTTCCTGAGATACAGTTCATATGCAATACAAGTCATGCTTTAAGGTGTGAAATTCCATGTTGTTAGTATATTCGCAGAGTTGTACACTATCACCACAGCCAATTTTAAACCTATATATCACCTCTCTCCCGAAATACCTTACCTTACTCACTAGCAAACAATTCCCATTTTTCCTAATACTTAAGGACCAGGAAACACTAATTTCCTTTCTATTTCTATGCATTTTCTCATTTTAAACGTTTCATAAAAGTGGAATCATGCTATATGTGACCTTTTGTATGTGGCTTTTTCACTTAGCATAATGTTTTCAAGGTCCATCCCTGTTTTAGCATAGATCCTCCTTTTTTATTGCTGAATAATATTCCTTTGTGTAGCTATAGCACAGCTTATTAACCCATACTTCACTTGATAAACATTTGGGTTGTTCCCACTTTCTTGGCTATTATGAATAATGTTGTTATGAACATTCATGTGTAAGTTTTTCTGGGGACATATGCTTTTTTTTCTTTTGGGTGTATATCTAGGAGTGAAATGACAGGGCCACATGGTAACTCTCTGTTTCACTATTGGAATGTCTGCAAAACTTTGTCCCAAAGTGACTATACCATTTTACATTCCTACCACAGGTGTGAGGGTTCCAAATGATCTACATCCTATCATGTCACATTTTTAAAAGCAATCTATAAAATTGAGCAAATAGTATCATCAAGGAGCTATATTTCTCCCAGATTTTTTACGCTTGCCAAATATCCTGTTATATTCTATGTGTTTTATGATGACTATATATATATATA
>NC_043714.1:66346960-66357353 GCF_006229205.1 Suricata suricatta | reverse complement strand
TTATATATGTTATATATATATTGTTTTTCCATCAAGAACCAGTTCAGGCCATTGACTTTGAAGATCGCTCAAGTCAAGGGTTCAGATTCACCTCAGCTGTGCTCAGTGTCCTTCCTTCCTTTCTCACTGAAACATTACACAGCACTAGGGATGCTATCATTCAACAATGGAGAGGAAGAGAATGGTTCATCATTGCCTGCACATTCCAGCCCCATCCATCACCAGAGAAAGACCTCCCATTGTTGAGAAAGAGAAGATCTCTGCAGACCAAGCAACACATGACCGACTGTCTTGAAGATTAGCACTCAGTCTACATGTGCACTGATCCAGCTAGCTTTATGCAACTGACTGCCTGGTGTTCCCTTCCACCAAGAATGTTTGGTTTGCTTGGGTGCCCCACACTTTAGAAGGTGACTCATTTGCTCTCTGCCTCCCTCTGTAATGCACAGACCCAGCTCCTTTGAATTTTCTTTAGACTTCAGATTTAATGTGAATGGGGGGAAAGGTTGAGAAGCTGTTAAGGATTAAAAATCTGGCCTTACTTTCTATTGGTATAACTAACTTTTAATTAACAGCAGGGGGGGAAAAAGGAAAGAAAAAAGCTGTATCATCAATCCATCCAGATGTCAGTTGCCATTTAGCTGTTAACGCTGACTTTTTATTGCACTGAAAACTCCCAAGATGTATTTTGACATTATTTACCCTCCTTTGTAATTAGAGTTAGCAAGACCGGCATCTTTTAACATGAGAGTGTTCTTTAACTACCTACCACCATTTTGAAGGCTTCCATCCTTGGGAAACCTATAATTATAATTTTTACTGTATTATGCTTCTAAGTTTATTTTAGATGAAAAAACCTTTTGGCTCTTTGGCCAGTCACTGAAAACAGGCTGTAAGAATGTATGAGGCAATGAAGACCAGAGAAGAAAAGCCTGGGCACACTACATTCTTTTACAATGCAAATTTAGTGTGGTCAAGGCTCTGCTACTTGAAGTAACCAGCTGTAGTGGGTTGAATGGTGGCCCCCAAAAGACAGGTCCATGTCTTAACACCTGTAATCTATGACTGTGACCTTATCTGGAAAAAAGGGTCCTAAATATCACAAGATGTGGTCATCCTGGACTATCTGGATGGGCTTATATTCAACGACATATGTCCTTTTAAGAGACATCCACTGGGCAGACACAGGGAGAAGAGAAGGCATGTGAAGACAGAGGCAGGGGCTAGAATTAAGCAGGCCACAGCCAGTGAGAACCTGGAGTCCCTAGAATATGGGGCCATCAAGGAAGGGTACTCTCCTGGAGCCTTTGGGGCAAGTGTGGCCCTGCTGATAATTTGATTTCAGACTTCCGGCATCCAAAGCAGTGATACAGTTTGTGGTAATTTATCACAGAAGCCCTAGGAAACTAACATACCAGCTGTGTGATCTTGATACTATGATCTCACCTTCCTGAGCCATTTTTTCCTCATTTGTTAGCTGAGAACCGTAACACTTACCTCTTGGGTTATAATGAGGATTAAACCTAACATAATTTAAACAGCCTGGTGCTTAGTAGGTGCTCAATAAATGGTAGTTGTAGTTATCACCCTGTTGTTATTAATACTATCAGTTTCACAAAACTTGAAGGGAAGCAATAATCAAGGCCCAAGAAGGCTTAAAGGCTGTTTTTGTTTTGTCCCTCCCCCCACCACCACACACACAAGATATGTTATGAAAGACTGGCCTATTTTTAATGCAGGGTTTGAACTATTGAAGGTTTGCTTTCAGGGAGTTTTTTCAATGGCCTCACCCTATGCTGAGATCCATGATAAATGCTAAGCTGAGTAAATATTAAACCAAAGAAAGTAGTCAAGGAAGCAGGTTATAATTAAGCTGGTGTTACAATCTATTAACCCTCCTTATAGGAAGAAAACAATGGTCTTTCCATAAAAGAAGCCCAACTTGAACCACTGGCTGGAAAATCTTAAGAGAATGGAATTAATTTGATTAGCCAGTCATGTTTCTCCTCTCAATAAATTCTGGCCAAGTTCAGACCAATGGACTCCCAATTTCAGGGAGAAACCCAATCTCTCTTTTTCTGGCTCTCATGCCCTCTCTCAAGGCATTCACTCATCTTTTCTATGACAACTAGGATTGCCCTCCCTCAGTCACTACCATCTATTTTTACTGCTCTCATTTCCACTACTGCCGTCCTAGTTTAGCACCCCCTCAGTCTTCCCTGGATGATGGCTGCTGTCTCCTCACTGATTTTACTCTTCCCTCTGTATACCCCCTGTAGACCATTTGCATTCAGCAGCCTGAATGAATGAACTTTTAAAAACATAAATTACTCCACACCAACTTAAAGTCCCCCAGTGGCCTCCCATCTCCCTGGGAATAAAACCTAAGTATCTTTCCCTGGACTCTGAAAGCCTAATATTATCTCTCTCCCTAGGCTGTGTGACACTGGCCTCTTTTCTGCTCCCCAAACCCACCAACCTCATTCCCTCCTTTGGGACTTCCCTCCCAGCAGCCCCTCTGCTTTACAAGCCAGCCCCTTTCCTTTCTTGTGGCTGCCCCCTTCTTGACCCTCACATCTCTCTTCCATGTCGCTTCCTCAGAAAGGTGGTCTTTGACCAGCAGCCACTTTCAAAATCACCACCTTGTTTAATTTTCTTCTTCGTGTTTATTGCTATCTGAATAGGCATGTTTATTAATTTGCTCACTTGGTTTCTATCTTCCTCTTTAGAATATAAACTTCATTTAAGCAGGAATTTTGTCCATCTTGGTCACTGCTCTGTCCCCACCACCTAGAGTAGTACCTGGTTCATCGAAGGTGACCATAAATATCTATCAAGTGTTCAATGATTATTGACTTAGAGCAGTTTCTCTCAAATAGGAGTGATTTTTGCTGCAAGAGGATATTTGTCAGTGTCAGGAGATATTTTATTTTGTCATATCTGTAGGGATTACTAGTGTCATCTAGCATGAATAGAGACCAGGGATGCTGCTCAACATCCTATCATGTACAAGACCATAAGGAATCAATCCAGTCCAAAGTGCCAGTATAGTGTTGAGGTTAAAAACCCCAACTTTAGTCAGCACACTGCCCACCAGAGGTCATCCAAAGTGTGAAGGATCCCACAAAAGGACTACTCAATGCTTGACACAAAAGCATCTGTGAGGGAGGAGGGCACTATAAACAGATAGCAACCATAGTATGTGATACTTATGAAGGGTAGATCCACATTGTACATAACTCTTAGGTATGGAACAATCTCTAACAAGAACTGTAGGAAAGATTTACCAGAGGGGAGACTTTTCCCCAAACTTTCATTACCATATCCACGAACCACCTGTTCTATGATGTATACCATATTGTTTCTCTAAATCAATTTTAATCTAAATACGTTTATTTTTTAACTTTAATCTCACTAGTTTTATAAGCTTGTATTTCTTCCCTACTAATTCACTTTTTGAAACAGCTTTACTGAAATGTGATTCACGTATCATACAATTCGCCCATTTAAGGTGTACAACTGAATGATTTTTAACATATTCACAGATACGTGTAACCATTAACACTGGCAAGTTGGGAACATTTTAATTACTACTAAGCATTTCAAAATGTTTATCTACCTGTTCCCCAAGGGTTTCTTCCTGACCAGCAATGATAGAAAGTACACCCGTTTTGGACACTGCTCGACACCTGGTCTCTAGGATATAGGCAACACAGGAGTAGTTGGGCTTCTCCTGATGCACTTGGCTTATGGTTTGGACAGACGGGAATGAGTTAGGAAGGGTTAAGTCCTAAGGAACAACACTATAGGGCTTTGTGGTTTGTGGAGAAAGCTGAGGTCAGAAAAGGAGCCAAGAGCAAAATCTCTGGTTTGATGTCTCCGGTGCACAGATTATGGTGAGAAAGTGTTGGGAAGCATCAGAGATTAGGACCCAGGTATAAAAGCAGAGTTTCTATGAGGGGGCTGTCAACTGCAGAAAGATACCTACAGAAGCAGAAAACAGTTCTCCCTGCTCAGTCCCTCCCTGCCTGGCCACGCTTCTGGAGTCAGGATCCATCCTGGTCATCTGACTACACTCCTCCATTCCCATCATCCTGCAGCAAGGTGCTGGACAGAAAGCAATGCCACATTCTCTAAGAGACCAAGACTCTAGTCTTAGGTACCTCCCTCATCACCTCAGTGTCACCCCCTGAGGATCCAGCCAGATCTGTTTACAAAGACCTTGACAGCTCCATTCAGGCTACCAAAAATTTTACAAGACAAAAATAGTACACTCAACCTTTAGATGTGGAAGTCTGATAGAAATGGCATGATTTCTACATTGGCATGGTTTGGATAGAAAAGGATGTCTGCTGAGAGATCAAGCCCTCTCTGCGTTGTAGGAGGCAGGGAGATAAGCATCACATAAATACAGACTTGGCACGTGGAGCTTTCATGTCTGTTCTTCTGACACCAGACAGTCTGTTGCCATGGAAATTCTTCCATCACTTCACAAATACAGCCTTCCTTCCAGAAGTGCAGAACAGCCAAGCACGTCTGCATTTGAGAATCAAACTTGAAGGCTGTCGTTCTACCCCCATGTAGAGCACACCTCTTGCATCTCTAACTTTGTCTTCTGACCTCATGATGAAGGATTTGGCCACATTAACAAGACATTGTTAAAAAGTAGTTTCCCCTTTACTGACAACATCTCTAGCAGTCTTTTCTTCTCTCAGCTAGCAAAAGGATGCATGGTGTCTCATTGGCCTTAAAACATCCAGCCCCAGCTAAGGGCTGGTCCAGCCTGCTTCTGGGTCTGGGGAAAGGTGCACTTGAGATGTTTTGGGTGATTGGCTGCTAAGAAGGCATTTGGTTGTCTCCTAAAAATATTCCTTTGATAAGACATCAAGCAAGTCTGCTAGTTCCCAGGCAATGCTCAAGGTGTCAGAGAACACACAAAGATGGCTCGGGCCAGCATTCCTTTCAATGTGTTTACACACCAGTGATAGTAATACAGGCTATAACCTATGCTTCCAGTTAGCAAAGTACTATCTATGGGTTTTTTCATTAGGTCTCAGAGGTTCCCTGAGGAAAGATAATACCACGATTAGTAGCACTTACCCAGGGAGCCTGGGAAAAGTCAAACAGATGTCTTTTGACTCCAAATCCCTTGCTTATAGCACATCCCACATCCTCAGGGAAACACGGTGCCTGGCATAAAAGGATCAGAGCCATACAAAAGTACAGCCAGGTTGTAAATGAGGGATGTAAACGAGGAGGGGAAAAAATCACACATTTTAGGGAATATCAGAATGACTTCATGGAGGAGGCAGTATATGATGAACTAGACGTTTGGAAGTGGAAATCAGGAGTGAGACTCCTCATCAGTTGGAATACTTACAGATTTCCCCAAGGCTGGCTTCTCTGCTGGCGAGTAAGAAGCTTGTCTTAAATGCTTTCCACATTCTTTATATCCATGCTTTACACTTATATTGTAAGGGTTAAATGAGTTAATCCAATAAAGCACTTAGTACTGGACCCAGTGTGAAATGTTTGATTCTGACTAATGAAGACATTGATGATCATCTGAAATTTTTGCCATACTTGTCAATATTTTTTCTTAAGAAGAAAAAAAAAAATAGATGGCCTTACATATGTTTTGACCTAGATCTTAATAAATATTATTGTAAGTGCTTTACTTATGGGCTGGCGAATGGACTTTATAAGGTCAAGGCAGTTAGCTAGTTCATATAAATTTTCATAGCCTATGTAGATAATAGGCTTCTTCCACACCCAATCATGAACTCAGGTGCAAGGACAAATGCTTTTTGGCAGTTACAGAGCTCATGCATGTTATTCTCCTTAATTCATGCCAGCAAACTATATTGAGTACATCAGTGACTATATGATTACTTCAGTACAGAACAAGTTATATCTCTAGCATTCTTAAGACATGACACAGCTCCAAGACAAAAATTCTCTTCTAGTTCAGCAACAGCGAGGGGAGGCTTTCTGCCTCATAAATAAGATGCAAGTGTCACATTGATTTGCATGAAGCTATCACTTCCTTTTTGGAACACAATGAGAATAGAAAAGCAATGATGGTTAAGACATAAAGACGTGCGCATGCGTACGTGCTCTCTCTCTCTCTCTCTCTCTCTCTCTCTCTCTCTCTCTCTCACTTACACACACACACACACACACACACACACAATGAATGTTAACCAGTACACATCAACACAGTCACAGCTGCAGGATAAGGGGCTGTGAGCAACACAGACATCAGTGCTCAATGGGGTTACTAGTCTCCAGACACCAGGACACTTCTGTCCCCAAAGGCTGTGGAGAAGGCATTAGTAGGTTAAACCTCTTGGGACATGAAGCAAGATCCTCACCATCTGGTTTTCTCTTAGATGCAGCAAAAAAGAAGCATCATCACAGCTGGACTTCTTAGAAAAGTCCTGACAACATCACCAAGTAACAGCTAATGATGAAGGAGAAGGAACACCAGCAAATTACAGTACTCTAGGGTCTGTGTGGCAAGAATGTACTCCCATCTCAGGATCCCTTCAGGGAGTCACTGAAAAGGAGATTTGGCTTTCAGAGTAGAGAGGCTGACTCTTTTCAAATGCTGTAATTCATATCCAGACATAGTATAGTGTGATAGTTAAGCCCTCAGGCTCTTAGATCATACTGCCTGGGTCCAAATTCTGGGTCTGTAACTTGAATTCTGTGTGATCTGGGACAAATCACTTACCCTCTCTGTCCTTCATTTCCCTCATCCACAGAAAAAGAGTATCACAAGGATTAAATGAGTCAATCAAATAAAGCACTTGCTACTAAGTGAATACTAAAAACATAACCTATTATTGTTTAAGCTCTCTTTAGGAAGTGAGGGGATTGAGTAATATACTCTAAGGCATTTCCATCAGAAAAATAAAGGATGCATTTAAATATTCTTGTTTGGTTTTGTGTTATATAAAGGAATAAGCATTGTTTATGTAGGAAATTAGTTGTTTAACTAAATAAACAAATAATAATTAGGACATGCTTAATATGTGCCAGGAAGTGCTGAGTCTGGGCATATAACTGGGGAAAAAACAAAACTAAAAACAGAAAGATACACATCTCTGTTTTCCTGAAGTGTACAGAGTTGGAGAGAAACATGCAATAAGCAAGACAAATAAGAGACACGGGGGGCATGTTGGAGAGTATTAAGAACTACAGAGAAAAGACATTACAAAGTATCTCCTGCATGTAATCATGTAATCAGTCAACTCTACTGAACACTCATAGACAGTAAGGCCCATCCTGGTCTCTTAAACAGAAATATATCTCCTAGTTAAATGAAATAAATAAGACAATATGGGAAATGTGTACAACTCCTATTTGTAACTTGGGCCCAATATTGTTTAAGTCATTCTGAGGTTGTGTCCAGAATGGTAAAACTATGTCCAGTCATCCTTGGCCTGTCACACTTCCATCTCTCTGTAGTTACCTCTTCTAGACTACTGTGTTCTTTGGGGATCACCTTTTATTTTTTACCCTGAAGCTAGACAGAAGCCTCCTTTTTCTGAAGGCAGCACAGGTGTCCCATCTGCTCTGAGTCAGCGTGTCATGGTCCAATCTTGTTGAATTTGCCTGTTGCAGTCCCTGTGGTCCAGTGTTGGTTGGCCCAGAGTATGCTCTGAACTGTAGAACTACCAATCAACTCTACCCCAGAATGCAAGATAGGGGCTGGGAATAGTGGGTGAAAGGGATGGAGTGGGGATGTTATAGCCATGAGCTCTAATGAAATTTTTTTAAATAGTGATGAGAATAGGTATGAGACAACAAAGATCAACCTCTAAAGATCTGAGGTCAGTCATTTGTCCAGAAAACAATAACTGAGTACCTTTTGTCCACCTGGCATTTTACAAGGGCACTGGGTACACAGCAGTAAAAAGACAGAGGTGTGCCTATCTTCCCAGAGCTTTCAGACAAAAGGATGATTGCACACACACTGTCACAACCATATTCAACACCTAAACAGGTTTAACACTTCAGAAAGCCCTCTCTGGAGCCTTATATGGCCTCATGGAAATAAATATTATCATCTCCATCTTAAATGAAGAAACTGACATCCAAGACTAAATAAGGAAAGCCAGAAGGGAAGGAGACCATCTAAGACATCATTATAATGGGAAATTGACAGCTCAAGTTATTTTTATAATAAAAAGATTGACCTCCCAACTCCTCTACAGCTGAGGAAATATGGTACTTTAAAAACCAGGCAAAAGAAGCAATTTAACCCGTACATAACTTAGCATGGAAACAGTAAGGTTGATGTGTGGGGAGGGTGTGAAAAGCAGCAAATCCACACAACCTCCCCAAGGGCAAATCTTCCTAGTGCATCCCCAGCTATGGAGAGGGAGCAGTCAAGAAACCAATTACCTGTAATAGGTTTTGGTATCACTCCTCAGGGAACAAGAACTAGTAGGGGTCTGAGTTTCATTCCCTGCTGATGAGAAACAAGGGAGAGAGGGAGGAAGTGAAGGGGAAAGCATCAAATCTTCCATCCTATGCCAAGCCTTTGGAGAATACCCTCACCTCCCTTCTGACAGCATCCATGGGTAACACTATCATCAGGACATGCATTCATGTACACACAGAGATGGCAACATGGAAGCTCAGAGTGATGATGTTATTTTCTTATTTGCATTGGACTGGGGAGATGTCCAATGGTGGTGTACGTGGATTTATTGAGTCTCTGTTACTTACCAGCACAGGGCTCTGCAGGGATGTATGCAGGGTAGTCACCATTCTAGAGGATGTTTCCAGTTTTCTCCTGCAAGAGAGGAAGATCTTCACTCAGGGAACCTTTGGAACTGACCACAGATGGAGTTCAGAAGAAAGGGAAGCCGTCTGGATCACCTGCAAGGTGCCAGGAACCTTCTTTAAAGGGTCTCACCCTCACAGAAGCTCAGGAACTGTCCAGGCAGACCAGCAGACAAGTTTTTAATGGAGCCAGATATCATCAAAGGAAAAAGCTACCCTTCCCAGTTATACTCATCAATTGTTTCTGTGTAATGAGAGCAGAGAGTATGAATCTCCAGTAGAGAGCACACATAGGAAGGGGGAGGTGGGATCAGAGAAGTGGCCCTTGGATTTGTCTATAGCTCCAATTTCCTTCCATGAATATTTCATTTAAATCCTGTATTAACTATTAAGTGGTAATGACTGTCTCTGTCTCCTCTGCACTCACTCTGTCTCTGTCATTCAAGCATGCATTTCTGTCTCCCTTCCTCCTTCTCTCTTCTGTCTTCTTCCTTGTCTGTTCTTCATCATGCCTTTGATGTTCTGTTTCTCTCCGTCCATCTTCTTTTCTTTATCTTTCATACTTCTATTCTCAGTTTCCTCCTTTTCCTCCTCCTCCTCCTCCTCCTTATCCCCCCCCTCTCTTTCTCTCTCATGCACACACACACACACACACACACACACACACACACACACACAATTTTTGTCTCCTTCTCCACTACCTTACCTTACCTTTGAAATCAGGAAGGTATCTAAATCTACTGACTTCTCAGCCACATGCCACATATGGCAGAGCTCATTATAAAGGATGCAGGAAGGCATGAAAGATACACAGGCCAGGCAGCCAAGAACTAGAAAATGCACCCTAGGAGATGTTTATATGTACAGTGGTGTTGAGGGCCTGAAGGTTCGACCATATTCTAATCACTAGTAACCCAATGGGCAGCCCACATGGGAACCCACCACAGATTCATGATTCATTTTCCATGAGATGACTACTCATTCTCACACAGCATGTCTACTAGAGAGGAAAAGACCCTCCTGCCCTCTATTCTCTTGGTGAGGCAAGAGTACACATTTCCCGTAGCAAAATATGTCAACACGTTTGAAGGAACTGATGAAAATCAGAAGGTATGGGAACAGGAAAAGGAAGGAGAAAAAGCTAAGGTTTTATGACTTTCCTTCAAAGAAGAAAGTACGATGGAAAGATTATTGGTGCCTTGGCACGCAAAATCCATCTGATTTGTCTCCAGCTTTGCCTTCTGCTTGCTCTTCCCCTTCTGTCTCTGAGATGAAGAATTCTGAGAACATGTGCTACACATCTGCCACACCCAAGCACAGCCCAGCAGTGCATGCCCCTTACACCAGGTCTTCTCCCCCGATCTACAGCCCACAGTCTGGGATCCCCAAGTACAGAGCACCTTGCTGCATTGTACTTGCTCAACAGATGTAATCAACCATGGCGGTGGTATCTCCCCAGCCACAGAAAATTTAAATTGCATCTTTCAGGTCTTAATATGATGTTTCTGGGCTGTTTCACATGCTGCTCCTAAGCGGAAGGCATTTACCTTGATGTGTTCAGCAGCTACACTAATAACAGGGGGATGATGGCATGTCA
>NC_043714.1:66342543-66346860 GCF_006229205.1 Suricata suricatta | reverse complement strand
CTGTTGATGCTTCATTCCTTCTGTTTTGTTCTGAGGGTGTGAGGCACAGCAGCTCCCAAAGAGTTAACTCCTGGCAAGTTCCAAATCTACAGCCTTGAAAGGCCAGCAGCCCCCTCTCTCTCCACCTCCAAATCAATCACACAAGATTTTCTGAAACCATCACTCTAAGTTTTCCTTTGATCATTATCTTGTCCCCTGTTATAAACCCATTCTCTGTCTTGCCCCAGCAGCAGGGGAGACAAGCTGCCTGGTAGCAGACTGACTACAGATTCCTTGGAAAAGGCCACCTGCTGGTGCTTTCACGTTGCAGGACTTCAAAGGGGAGCCCCACACATTTAAACACGATGGGGGAGAAATGCTGGAAAGAGGTGCACATTCTACCTAGTGAAGCCTGGCAGTGTTCTCTATCTCAGCTTCTGGCAGAGCCATTCCCCAAGGTGTCACAGTGATGAAAAATACTGGTTAAGGAAACAGAGTAGATGCAATCAGCAGAAATGGAATTTTAACCAGCACCTAGTACTTTTAGACTAGAGGTTTCTCTCCTCCAGAACTCAGTTTTGTCATCTATACAGTGAATAGATTAATGATCTTGTAACTGTCCTTCTGATCTTGGGCATATGTCTATATCTGGGGAAATGGATGGATGGATGGATGGATTACATCGACAGATGACAGAAGATAATAAATATGATGATAGAGATAGAAAGAACAGAAGAACAATTCACTGAGTAACAGGGCTAAGTAAGATAACACATGTAAATGGCCTTGTATTGCCAACTAGATGCCTCATAAATGTACAATAACTAAACACTAAAGCAGTAGAGAAGCTCTCTGGTTCTTAGAATCATCAAAAAAAGAAAAAGGACTTTATGCAATTGCCAAATTTGTATATTCATCTGCCTACTTAGCATCTTCATTTGAGTCTCATTGTATCTCAAAACCAACCTGTTTCAAACCTAAACTTTAACCCCAATCTCCCCTTTGCTCTCCCTCTCTCAGGGACAGGGACTGCCATCTGTCAAGTTTCTCAGGCCAAAATGTGTGAGCTGTTACTGACTTGTCTTTTTCCTAACCCTCATGAGTAATTTTTCACCAGTCCTTATGAAGTTGACTTTGAAAATACTCAAATCACCCACTTTTCAACTAGTCACTGGCCCTAACCTAAGTGAAGACATCATCTTTTTTTTCTAGACCATCCCAGGGGCTTCTGCCTGTTCTCCCTGCTTCTCCATTTGCCAATCTTTAACAGAATTTCCACACAGCAGGGAGAGATTAGGCCACTAATCTAGCCTAGTGTCCCCTTTTGCACTTCAGATAATCCAAATAGTTTGCCATAGGCAGCAAATCCCTCCAGGTGTGGCCCAGCTGACTTCCCCAACTTCATCTTGTGCCATGCTCCCTCTCCTTCCCTGTGCTCTAACTACAGGGTTGCTCTGTCATATTCTCAAATAAAGCCAAGGTATTTCTCACTTCAAAACTTTTATTCCCATACACCTCAAGCCCTGCCAATACCATCCCTTAAGCTGATCAATTTCTACCCAACCTGAATCACAAATATTGCTCAAAAGATGTTCTGACTCCTTGATTAAATTAGTCTTCCAGTTACATCCTCTCTTAAAACTCTCTACTTGTCTCTGTGAATCCCTATGATAATTTGAAACTCTGTGTTTGTATATGCGATTGCTTGTTTAGAATCTGCCTCCTGAATCAGCTTGTACTGTCCACTAGGGCAGAGATTGTTTTTTATTGTTTTATGGGTTTTTTTTATTATTGTTCACCACTGTATCCCCCAGTACTTAGTTCCAAATGAATGTTAGTCATTAAATATTTGTTGAATTGTGGAATGAATGAAGTTACCCTATCTTCAATAATTTCTCATGAAAATCAGTGCTAAACTTCAATGTCTTAAATAATATTTAATTATTGTTTACACTTAAACCTCAAAAATACATGAGAAATAGGGTATCTCCATGTTGAATTTCCTATGCCCTTGGAAACAAGGAATTCAGAGTTGAAGAGAAATTAAGATCCTTCCCATTCAACCTCCAACCTGAAATTTGAAGTTTTTATTCCTCTAACCTTCATTATAAAAAGTATCCATCAGTGATTGTGCTAAAATTGTGGGATTAAAGGGCTTTTTCTTTTTAACGCCTCTCCAACTGATTGTTATGTTATCACTCTCTCATAATGAAAATAATAAGTATAAATGCATTTTTAGCTTTTAGTGAACAGGGTCAGATCTGTGCAAGGTTTGCTGGGATTTGGTATTAACTGCTAGCACTATTGCTGCAAATGAACATGTATTGACTAGAACCTATTTAATGTAAGGATGTAGGTTCTCTTTTTGCAATAAGGTAAGTGCAATGCAAAAGGATAGAGGATGTTACTCTAGGTTACATGGCTAATAAAAACACTAACTTAAATGTCTTAAATGACTTCAAAATCTGCACAAGCAAAAATTTAGAAATGAAGGCAGATTCCTGAAGCAATTTATCAATAGTCACACAAATTACTGCCAATTTCTACATGCCCGTCTCTAAATTCTAAATTTCCCAATTGCCTCTTCCCCTCTAATAATATCTTCTTTCTTAACTAGCTCTTATTTTATTACATTTTTAGTGAGTGATTAGAAAATCAATAGCTATTCTATGAAAATACATGCAAAATCAAAAGAGATATTAGCCCACAATTCAACCAAGCAGAGGCAGCATTGTTCATTTTAACAGTCCAGATGACTAAGATTTCATGCTTATAACATCATATCTGCTGTAGAGATTATTGACGGTAACATTTCTTTTCATGCAAAAAGCAGATACCAATATCCTTGCTAGTTTTCAAATGATCAAACAGCAATCAATCATGTCCCTTGAAATGTTGATCTAACAATCATTGGTGGTTAATATTGACCAACTAATTAAAAAGTTTCAAAGGGGATGTATATAGTTTGCCCAAGATGACTTCAAAATGATGCCCAATTCAGTTAATGTTTACATCCCCCAGGTGCTCCCCTCCACTAAAAACCAGCCTTGCACATCAGCCCCTCAGGAAAAGACAGCTGATGCCAGAATTAAGGGTGGGCTCCAAGATAAAGAGCAACCCAGCCGGAAAGCTGATGTTCCAACACATCTGGTTTCCATTAACTGGGTTTGCAACAGCCTCTTCAAAGGCAAAGAACATTACCGTCTCCAAACTAAAAATTCCTGCTTCCTCCAAGATGGTAGATCCAGAAAAAGGTCCTGAATCAGAAAATTGAGCTCTCAAAGAGTTACCCTTTTTTGTTGACTTTAGAGAAGTTTTGTTTCATGACACAAATAAGAGATGCTGATCATGAACAAAAAACAAAAACAAAAAACCATGATTCAATCCAAACAAAAATTAACCAATATCCCATCACTATTGTTTTTGAAAATATGTAACAAAATGAAGTCATGCTAATTATGACTATATTTTCATCATCCTTTCTAACAGTTTGATGTTGTCTAGTTTCCAGTTGAAAGTAGGTATGTTAAGGCCATCAATTTGACATTTGTACATTCAGATTACTTCCATTTTCCTTCATTATAAACACTTCAGGAATGAGCATCCTTTCCTTCAACTCCTACCAATATTTATTGAGCCTCTTAAAAAATGCCTGGCACATAGTACCTAAATTTTTGTTCATATTGTTAATTACTCCCTTGAGATAAAGTTCCCAGAAGTGGAACTGTTGGTCAAAACACACTTTTCAGAATTTAATTGGAGTTGCCAACTGCTCCCCCTGAGCGGTTATACCAAGAAATACTTCTGTCAATGCAACCTGGGAAATAGAGAAATATCTCCCTCACCTGGAACTCACCAAGGAGGGCAAGTAGGTGCACCTGCTGTAGAGCAGTGCTACTCAAGGTGGTCTTCAGACCAGCAGCATCAGCATTACATAGAAATGCAAATTCCTGAGCTCTACCCCTGAGATCTACTCAATCAGCATCTCTGGTCAGTGGCACCCAGTAATCTGGGTTTTAACAAGCTCTCCACATGATATTCTTGTTCACTAAAGTTTGAGAATCATTGACTTCAAGCACAAGAAACATATCTATGAGTGTAATTAATCAGCATGCCTCCTCCTGACCACCCTCACTGATTTGTTCTCTCTCAATAACCTTTCCTGAACCTGACTGATAGCTAATTCCTCAACAGAAACCCCAGAGGGCTATAAACTCAGCTTCTCAGCTAGTTTGGCAAGAAAGTGAACTTCTTATATAATAGCTCTCAGAGGTGTCACTTCACACTGTATAGTGATTGTTGGTGTTTTACACAGGGTAGACGGTCAAGGACTAGAAG
>NC_043714.1:66341312-66342443 GCF_006229205.1 Suricata suricatta | reverse complement strand
TCTCAGAGGTGTCACTTCACACTGTATAGTGATTGTTGGTGTTTTACACAGGGTAGACGGTCAAGGACTAGAAGGATGTCTAAATTAATTCTTAAAGAGCATGGAATGAGATACATTATTATACTCTGTTTTTCAGAGGAGGCAACTGATGTTCAGGGAGGTGAAGCAACCTGCTTAAGGTCAGTAGTAATTGACTAATTAGAGCTGGAAGGTGAGGGAAAGAAAGGGATCAAGGATAATTCAGATTTCTGGTGTGAGAAACCATGCCACTACTTCCTAAGATAGGAAAATCAGGGTGAAAGCTTGTTTTCAAAGGGATATCAAGAGTTTTTCTTTGGCCATGTTATTTGTGTAATGCCCTAGTACTCTTTCTTCTTCCTAATGAGAGGGTCAAGATTTGAGTTCCTCTCTCTGAACCCCAAATGTCATGTTGCCTTTCCCAACAGTGTTTTGAACTTTCACAGTCCCTTTCCTTTTTGTCAACTTGGGTGCTCCATCTAAGTGATTTTCCACTGAACTTAGAGAGGTGGTGGCCTATGCATTTCTGCCGTCTGGAGATAAGGAAGATAATATTTCAACTGGGAAGTGTAAGTGATACCTCTTAAAAGGGGGCCAGGGAGGCAGTTTGCTTTTTATGTTGATGGCTGATAAGTGAGGCCTTTGAAGGCTTGGGGAAAGAAGTGAATTTCATGGTCAGAATGGGGAGGAGGGAAAGCACAGGAGGGCAGCCTTCCCCCATGCCCAGGTCTCTGATAATAATGTTACCCCCTGATGTGGACAGGGCTTTACAGTTTCCTTATTATCAGGTCTCTTATCATATGTGAACCTCACAACAACCTACAACATGTGATGTTTTATTCTTGATAAACAGAAGAGGGAACTGAGGATCAGTAGTATAAAGTGATTATCCAAGGTTATAGAGGTACAAGTGAGATTAGACAGACCTAGAAAGTTGGTCTTTCAGGTAACATCCAGGCTCCACATGCCACCCTTCTCACAGAAACCCTGTGGGCCTTCTTCTCAGTCCCTATGCAGAGGACCCCTTCCCTCTCTCCCTTCTACTTGCCTCTATATTTTGACCTCAAGCAAGTTGCTTCACCTCTCTGAACATCAGTTGCCTCCTCTGAAAAA
>NC_043714.1:66273923-66341212 GCF_006229205.1 Suricata suricatta | reverse complement strand
TTGTCCAAACAGAGATTTAAAATAAGATAATTTGGTAGAAAGTAGGTATGTGGCTACCTAAAATTGGGAGGTCAGACTGGTCTCTCTAAAGAAGTCACATGTAGGCTGAGATTTGAATGACAAGAAGAAACCAGCCATGTAAACAGGATGAAGTCAAGTCACTCCAGACCAAGGGATTAGCCAGTGCAAATGCCTTTAGGCCTGAGTGAGCTTGGAAAGTTCAAGGAATATCAAGCAGGTTAGCATGGCTGGCACATGGAGAACACAAGGAGAGAGGTAATTAATATCGTCAAAAAGGGTTATACAGACAGATCACAGAGGGTTTTGCAAGCCAAGAGAAGTTTGAGTTTGCTTATTTGTTTATTTTAGTGACAAGAAAGGCCAGCAAAGAGTTTTAAGCAGAAGATTTATTTGGTCTTATTTTCTTTTTTAAAAGATAACATTTAAAAAGTGCTTCCTGGGGACTGGATTGCAGGAGGACAAAAGTAGACAGGGACCAGACGGTTCATGGAAGAGAAGATGGTGGCTTGAACTAGGGTGAAAACTAGGGAGCTGGAAGGAGTGGACAATTCTGGATACATTCTGAATATAAAGTCCAGAGGACTTGGCAACCAAATAGACCTGAAAGGTAGAAGGAAGAAAAAAAAATCAAGGATAACTCAGATTTGTGGTGTGAAAAACTATGAGGCTACTTGATGGGATGGCAAAACTCAGGGAAAGTAGGTTTGTAATGAGAAATAGAGTTCTGCTTTGGCCATATTATTCTTGTGATCCCTATGGCATCCATGTAGAGATGTCAAGTTGGCATTTAGATATGTCTTGAGTTCCAAGGTGTGTGCAGGGCTGGAGGTAAACATTCAGGAGTAATCAGAATCCCAGATTCCACTCAAGGATCTACTTCTTTTTTTTTTTTTTAATTTAAATCCAAGTTAGTTAACATATAGGGTAATAAAGGTTTCAGGAATAGAACCCAGTAATTCACCACTTACATATAACACCCCCTGCTCATCCCAACAAGTGCCCTCCTTTATACCCATCAGCCCATCCCCCCACCCACCTCCCCTCCAGCAATCCTCAGTTTGTTCTCTGTATTCAAGAGTCTTTTATGGTTCCACTGATTAAATGTATTACACATTGATATGCTCCAGGCTCTTGGCTACACTTTAGAAAAATACAAGGGAAAGGCATAGCATCTGCCCCCAAGATACTCTCACTGCCATGAGGAAAAGAGACAGACACACAGAAAAGTATACCATACCATTTGTAAATGACAGGATGGAGGTGTTTATGGGGTGCAGGACCTTCAACAATGGCCTTGGGCTCTTCTGGTCCTCAGTTCTGTCATTCACAAACAGGGATTGTCCTGCCAACAGGGCAATAGGCACATTTCAAAGGAAATGATGTAGATGGAAGTAAATGAAAAACAAAGAGTCCTGCATTATAATCCCACTGCAAAGAGGGGGATAGCAGCTATGAAGGGTGGATTCAAACGCTTCCCAGAAAAACACAAAAACATGGCTAAGTTCTGGCTGATAGGACTTAAAGGAGTCTGTCTATCTAATCACTGCAGCAGGAAATGTAATTCTTCACAAAGGCAATGTTGCTATGAGGGAATTTGCATGAGGTCCAAGATAGGATGGAAAAGTTTCTCTGCTGCTGCAGCTGAGTGATAACTCCTAAAAAATGGGCACGAAGGACTTGGTGGTTTGTTTTATACCAGCTCACCCTTGACCCTTAGCAAAAGTTTAACTTTTAAACTTTCTACCAATGGCATCACACTGTCCAATTGTGAAAGCAACGAACCACAGAGGATATATTTCTGGTTCAAACTTTGACACTGTCCCCTAATAACTGTGGCATGTGACTCAGTCCCTTAGTCTCAGTTTCTGGAATTATATAGTTTTGAAAACCATGTCCCAGGTAACTATAAGGATTTATCAGGACAATGAAAGCACGTAGCATGGTGATTGTACATACTGAGTGCCCTAAAAATGGAGGAGAAGAATGGCATATGAGTTTTCTTCCATCTTTACTCACTCAGGGTGGCCACAAGAGGGTTTTGTAAATCTGGATATTGCCAGCATCTAGCAGAATAGAGGGTTTATGCATGTTTGTGGGATGCACAAATGGCATGCAGAAGAGCTGCATGAAGTCCTTGAAGGACACAATAAGGTACCTCTGGCTAAAAATGCCTTCCTCTGTACTAGAGACCCTTTCCTACTGAGCCCAGCTGGTGCCCAGAAGTTGGAAAAGTCAATTTTATGATTCACAATTTCAATAGCAACTTTGTTTGAGAAGACTGACATTGGTACTCAATGGGAGAAAAAAGAACAGTTACCATCACTATATAATTACCTCGGTTTTCTTCCTCCCCTCCAACTAAAGGCAAAGCTTACTTTGACAAAGGGAACATTAAAACCTACTTCTGCTCTGGCAGGTTAAAAAAATGTCATTTTCAGGTTTCTCTGAACACAATTAGCTCATACAGCATGTAGAATATTCATTAAAATAAATTCTCTTCACCTTGTAAAAGTTGACTCACACAAAAAGTCAAGGTTTGCTTAAGCTAACATTGCTCAAAGTATATCAACTAGGACATTTGATCTGCAAGATGTCAGTAGCTATTACTGGGAAAAACAGGTCCTGTGGCACCTCAGTTTAAGAAAGACCAGGGTAGGGGCACCTGGGTGGCTCAGTTGGTTAAGCATTTGACTTTGGCTCAGGTCATGATCTCATGGTCCATGGGTTCAAGCCCCGAATCGGGCCCTGTGCTGACAGCTCAGAGCCTGAAGCCTGCTTCAGATTCTGTGTTTCCCTTTCTCTCTACTCTTCCCCTGTTCATGCTCTGTCTCTCTTTGTCTCTCAAAAATAAATAAACGTTAAAAATTAAAAAAAAAGAAAGACAAGGGTAAAACTAAAAAATAAGAGGGTAAATGTTAAGGAGTTCCTTTTACTATAGAGTTGTTTCTTCTTCAGTATACTGCTGTGCAGTGTGAGCCCCCAACAGAGGTGAATCATGGCCCAATTCACTGGAATTCTAGATCATCTTATAGGATTTGCCATAATTTGAGAAATGATGTCTCAAGTCAGGGGATGGACTAAATAACCTTTTCCCAATCCCTCCTAGCCCAAGTCAACTATTCATTTCCTCCCCTACTAAATTCAACTAGATGCTACAAATAAGATAAGCATGTTTGCATACCCTAGGAAATGATCTCTGACAGCCTCATGACTCCATTTGTTTATTCATGTTAGGATTCATTTATTCATCAAACATTCTTTAGAAATCTGCTATGGACCAGGCACTATGATTAAGGAAGAGATCTTTCTTGGAAAGAAGATAATCTTAAATCATAAAGGTGAGAGAAAGGAGAAGGGAAACCCAGGTCAAGATGGAGGATTTTAGAAACAGAGAAAGCCCAAGGAGGCTGGAAGGAAGTGGAAGGATATGAAAGATGAGCCTGCAGCAAATGGATAGGTAAGAGTTCCATTTAATTATATGTATTTATTGAGTTTCCTGTTCCATTTTGCTAGGTGTCAGGAGCATTATAGTGAACAAGGCACAAGCCTATCTTTGAAGGGTTTACTGTATAGGGAAAAGAGAGGATCAGATTTTACTTTAGAAAAACAATTATGGGTACCATATGGAAGGGGCAAGATCATGGCTGGGATATAGGCAGTGTGATCCAAACAAAAATCAGAAAGAGTAGAGCCATTGCAGTGGAAATGCAGAGAAATGGATACACCCAGAAAGCACCAAGGATATAGAATGGACAGAATGAGGTAAATGACTGAATTTAGAGATTAAATAAAAGATAAAAATCAAGCAAGATTTTTAGGAAATTAGCTTTCAGGGATTAGGTAGAAAGTGGTGCCAGTTTGTGAGCTGGGTAAGCCCTGGAATGACAGTCAGTGCATGTGTATGGACTCAAGGTGTGTGGGGGCATTCAAAAGATGTTAAACAGGCAGTCAAGGAGCTGAAGATGCAGGTCTCAAGGTCAGAAGGGGGATGGAAGAGATAGAGATTTGCAAGTCATCAGCATAGAGACAGTAACTGAGGTCATGAGAGTGAAAGTCATCATCTGGGAGGAGTGTAGAATGGGAATCAAGGAGTCTCCAGGGAACACAATTTTACTTACACATTGATTTTAGCCCAGTGAGATCCTTTTGGACTTCTGACTTCAAGAACTATAAAAGAATAAATTCATGTTGCTTGAGACACTAAGTTTGTGGTAGTTCATTACAGCAGCAATAGAAAACTAATGCAAATAGTTGAACAGGGTGATAATTCAACTTGAGACCAAAAACTGGTGAACCCCAAATGTTCTCTTCCCAGTGGAGGCAAGGCATGGGCCAGTGTGCCTCATCTCCTGGATGCTCATCTAGTACGTACTCAGGGAAAATGAGACTGGCCTCCCATTTTTCATAGTCTTACGCCAAGAACTTCAGCATAGCACAGTAATTGACATGGCAGAGCTCACATATGATATGACTACATTTACATAAAGTTAGAAACAGGCAAAACCAATCCAGGATGTCAGAAGTAGAAGAGGGTCAATCGTTAGAGAGAAGAAGGAGCAGTGTTAGGGAAGGAACATATGGGGGTCTCATGGGCACTGGCTATGTTCTAATTCTGAACCTGGATGGTAGCTGTGCCCACAATGTGATAACATAGGGATTAGTAGACTTTTTCTGTAAAGAGCCATAGAAGAAATATTTCAGCTTTAGGGGCCGTATGCATCTGTCTTGACCACTCAACTCTGCTATTGAAGTGCAAAGGCAGCTACCGACAGGTCATAAATGATGGGTATTGCTATATTGTCATAAAACTTTGTTTACAATAACAGGTGGCAGGCTGGAATTGACTCATGGACTGCAGTTTGATGACCCCTATGATAGTGTATTGAACTGTATATTTATGATTTGTCCACTTCTTTATATGTGTTTCCTTTTTTTGAAGTTTAAAATGGAATACACAATAATAGAGGGAAGGACTCTGGATTCAGAATGCCTGGATTCAATTCCTGACCCTTCTGCTCAGTTACTCTGTGATGTCTGTTTGCTTGATTTCTCTGTTCCTCCATGTCTTCGTCTGTAACCTGGGGATGATAGTACTAGCTACTCCATGAGTATTGTAACATGGAAATGAAATAAAACAGGCAGTGTTTAAAGCAGTGCCTGCAGCCTTTAATCAATATTTGTTGTTATCATTATTATTGATGCTTATATCAATTTTATCCATATTGAGTTACAGATAAACAACTTTGTCATTCTCCTGCTACTATCTTTCATTGGCTCTCTGTCTCCCTTAAGAAGTCTTGTTCAAGCCTCTGAGTTGTACCTCAAGCCACACTGAAGCCAGCCCAAAGTTTGCAATTCACTCACCATACCATGTTCTTCATGCCCCTGTAATTTTAGGAATGCTGTTCTAACTATATGGAATGGCCTTCTTCTTAGTCACTTGGTAATCCCTTACTCTTCTCCTTAAATAAATGCCATCTCCTCTAGGAAGCTTCCAGGCCTTAGATATCTCAGAACTTGAGCACATGTATCAGTTATCAGTTTTTTCATTCTTATTTGTCTCTGTGTGTCAAGAGCAAGCATACTCTAGGCACCCAATACATGTCTGCTGAATGGATTGTATATCTGTGTTCCCCTCTGACTACAGGCTGTCTTACTCATCCTGTGTCCTTAGGCCCTACCACAATGCTCAGCACTTGGCTGGTGCTTAATCAGTATTTTCAGATGGATGAATGAATTGATTGTTGGAACCAGCACCAAGGCCTGGGCACCCCGCAGACAAGCAGAGCCAGATAACAAGAAGCACAGTCCCAATCTCAGTGAGCTGTATAGAGATTTCCAGCCATCACAAATACCAGTTACCAAAGGGTAATATTATAAGAGTCTTATCTGTATTTTACACCACAGGGGAAATTCTGTGGATGTTACTATAATTATTGCTCATATTTTCCAGTCATAACAACAAACAAAACACATGCCCACCATTTCCCAAAGAGTCAGCAAGAGACAAATACCCTATTGAGGCAATTATACTACACATCTGCTGTCCACAATTGTCTACAACTCCCATAGAATCCAAGAACATCACATTAATGCTAGAGGAGACCTCAGAGACCAATTGGTCCACTTCATCATGTTATAGATGAGGGAAAAAATAACTGGAGAGTTTTCTTTTTTCCAGATCATTTTGCTGTGTGCTTTTTTTTTTCCTGGAAATGATGACACAGTACTATTTACAGATAATATTTCTTTTCACTTGTAATCATTTGTAATCTTACAAATACAAACATACATATAGAGCTTAGGGAAAAAATTACAATTATTTGGAAGTATTGTTATATAGCCAGGCTCTAAAGAGAGAAAGAACTTTGGGTACTATGTCACCACCTGTCAGTAATGACAGTTCATGACATGGAAATTATTTTCACAATAATTTCCAAGCAGAGTCATGATGAGCATAATGCCCACATCCGAAGGAGGACAGGATGTTGTAGGAATAAAAGTATGAATTGCTTTGTTATATCAGAAATCACTAATAGAAAGAAAACAAGTGTTATCAAGAGTACTCATCATTCTTCGGGGAGTTTCCGAACGCATCTACAGCTGCCTCCAGTTCTGACCAATGCCTACAACTCTGGAACCTGGTTTTTCATATTCTGAATCATGCCAATGTGCCTCTTCCCCCTGCTGCCATGCAGCAAGTATAAAAACACAAGTAGAACTGCCAAGAGCAGGTCTGGAAAAGCAAGAGACAAAACCATATTAGAAGTAAGGTTCCTCATGCTCTTGTTTTGCTTCTTCTTTCATGTCATGTGATTCCAGTATCCTGTACAAACCCTGTATCCTCATCAGACAAAATTTCCTGATCATCTCATTATCCTGATTGATGGCTTTCACATGCCTCCCATTGCCTGGAATTTCCTTTTGTTGACCATCTCCCTGGGCAATTTTCAATTCTAAAGAAGGCATTTCAATGACTTGTCCCTCCCACCCCTTCCTGAGAACAGTGCTGTTTCACAGCTCCCAGTAAGTTCCTCATTAGTGCTCTCATCTCAGCTCTGTGTATCCACCTCTCAAGACACCACAGGCTACTGAAACCAGGGACTGGAGCCCACACCTCAGTGTCTAGCACAATGGCAGGCAGTACAATTTGCCAAATGACTGAAGGTGCAGTAGAGTTATGGGGAACATCAAGGTCAACTAGGATGGGAGTGAGAGATAACATTATAAATTTTGCCCCATCATTTTTGGGAACAAAGTCAGCCAGATTTCTTTATAAATAGATCTCTCAGAGTCTTTCATATGCAAATATGCTTAGTAAGTATCCAAAGGGGTGATATTCACTAAGTACTTGGTAAAGATATACTTCCCAACTTATTTGTTCACAAAAAATTGTGTGTGTGTGTGCGTGTGTGTGTGCGCACACGCATGCATGCGTGCATGCGTGCACACAATGCTTCTGCTCACATCCTTCAGAAATGCAGCTCAGGAGATGTACCTCTTTTGCATCCTCAACTGGATCATTTCCTTAAGGGTGAGACCATTACCAGAAAGTACATTGTCAATCAATGTCTAAGTAATAAATCTCATGTGCAAGACTATGAGTGCTAGCATAAGTGGTTAAGTGGAATTAGACTTAAGGTACCTCAAGTCAAGTTTGAGGTTGAAACTTCCGTAATGAAGAACTTCTAAAGTTCTGCAAAGCCTATCTGAACTTTGGATCTAGAAGCATCTTACACATTTTCCATTAAAAAAAAAAATGACTCAGATGGCTATGCCATGTTGCCTAGGTTTTATTCTTTTCATCTCTGGGTAAGTAACAGGTGCCAGAAATAGCTTCTCATCATTACATATATGTAGCATAGTTCTAGGTACTCTGCATACAGTATGGTAAGGATAATGTGCAGAAAAGCCATCTTTTGAAACTGATATTTTCTGTACAAATGATTTTTTTGTGAGCCTACTATCCTGGCCAGTTATTTTTGATTTATGCATGTTTTGAATTCCTAGGTATTATATGAATGAATAAGGTAGAAAGGCAATGTGATTCATAAGTTCATTAAAAAAAACACTTATTGGACACTTGCTATATGCCAGTGTTGAAGGTACAATGGTCCAGTTCTAGAAGCTGGGAAAAATACCTATCAATGAGATTATGGTTTCTTTACAAACATAAATCATAATTAAAAAGAACAACAGCTACCAAGGAATGTCATCTGGTTTACCAGGACATCCTTAGCATAAATGCCTGGCACATCATAGATGCTCAATGTCAAGTGAATAAGTAAATGAATGCACAATGAATAAACATAGACAGTTTTGAATACATATCTGGACACAAAAGATTGAGAATTAAGAGGGACCTTGCAAATGGGCACTCCCAAATGGACATGTTCCATACATTGGGAGAATAAGTAGGAACCTTCTTTAAGTAAGTAGGGTGGCAGGAAGAGAGAGGTTTAAGGGCAATAACTAGATGTGTCTGACCCAAGCATGGAGTTTGGGTTGGGACACAGCTTTCACGCTGGACAGTTACACTGGGAAAACACTTAGCACATTAAATGCCACATTTTTTATTCAGAATTTTATCCTGAAGATAAAAGGAAACCACAGAAAGAAGCTTGGAACTAAGGAGTACTAGATAAAGACTCTTTTTAGGAAAAAAGATGCCTTATCATGGGTCACAAGAGTGGAAATATCCATTGATTAGACATTGAATGAAATGACCTTTGTTGAATCAGAAGTCCCTGGGAATGTAGGTACAAACCAATGCTTCAGCATTCTGTCCAGCAAGAAATTGAGTAGACAGTTTTTGAGAGCAGCAACTGTAACATAGACAGGCCAATCAATATTTCAGTCTCTGCCGCTTAACAGCTATGAGATTTGGAGCAAGTTATTTAACCTCGCCAAACCTCAGTTGCCTCCACTGCAAAATGGGAACAATAATCATACCTACCTCATAAGGCTTATGGTTAGGATTAAACTAGGTGATAAATGTTAACTGTTTACAAAGTACGGGTACTTTATCCACAGTAAATAGTCAAAACAAGGTCTATTAATGTTAGACTTGAAATCTCAGTTAACATTTTGTCCTCTCAATAGGCTCTTGTTAAGAAGGTAATAAATTAATGAATCATCCTTAAGATGCTAATCCCTCAGTTTTCCTTCTTGTGAGATTTTAAAACATGTTTTGAGAGAATGTTCTAAATCAGAGTTAATATTTTGTTCCTTTCATTAATATTCTTGTTGCATTTGAGTACCCAAAATTGTATGCTGTAGGGATTTAATTTTTCATGACATCGAAGGCCTGTTTGGGCCAGCCTTCTTCTTGCTATCTTAACTCAATTTCCATTTTCTGGTGACAAAAGTTAGAGAAAAGACCATGCAAACTAGTTCTCGATGTCCTCCTGTAGGGAACTGTCTAAAGTCACACAGCCACTAGCCAATGAAGAAACAAGTCTTGGGATGTTTGTTTTCTCATTCCCAGACTGGTGTCCATTCACAACCATAAAAGGCCTTTTCCCATCCCCTAACTAAAGTGTGCCAACTGAGCAGTGACACAAAGATGAGAGCAGGCACTGAAGCAGCCACTTGAAGGAGTGCAGGAACGCATAGGTGCTTACTGGCATGTGGCGAATACATAGAGATCACTTTCCAGATGAGTCAGATACACATTCTAATGGCTTCATTCAATTTTTGCATTAAATACAAAAAATCTTATACAGCAACCCACATGCAAATACTCAAAGTGGTACTTTTTAACTGGCAACATTTTCCCTGCACCTTCTAATCAACCAACCAGAATTGGTATGGAAATGGCATACAAGGTTTTTGTAGTTAAGTATCAGAAATTTCCAAGCTGTGTATAGCTTCATCAGAGGATCTCACCTGACATCAGGACTTCCCCCAGCTGACACTGAAGGCCTTGCTCTTAAAGGACAGCCCCATGTTGCAGAACACATGCCTAAATTTAGATCATAGGTGCATCCCTCCTGATCCCTATTAGCAGAAGTCATCAAACATCTGACCCAAAATAACACTCAGTGAGTTGGTCTTGGTTTGAAGTCATAAGGTATGTCAGGGCTTATGACTTTGCAACTGTCCATAAAAATTAAGAATTATTCCATAAATAGAATGCCACTCTATGAATGCTCCAGTATGCTGTTATTAGCACTAATGCTACAGTTATTTCAATGCACATCACCTACTTCAAACTTCACCTTAAAGATCCTCTTGGTAAGACCTTCACTGACTGGCCACTGTGTTCCCAAACTGCTCTGCAAATGCCCCTCCATTCTAGTAGTTTGTATGTTCTTCTGTGTGTTGATGTGTTAACATATTACCGCCACCCCCAGCTGTGGTTCATGTGGAGGTAGGAATTGTCAAATTTTCTTTTCTGGAGGCCGAGGGGCACCCAGCTTTGGGGAAGTCCCCACTGGTTAGATGCTGGAGCAGATGAGGCAGTTACCTACAGCAGACACTGCACAAAGACTCAATGGGTGAATGTCAATCAGAGCTATAGAGAGTCACCACAACAGTGCTAAGGTCAGAGGAACACCACCGGTGTTAGTTCCAAAAAGGGAGTGTGGATCCAGAGGGAAAAGAAAAAAAATAGATGTCCCTAGGTCAAGGTAGGAAACAGATAAAGAACAGATAGGGAAGTAAAGTAGGAAGGAGAATGCAGTAGAAAAGGTAGGACAGAGGTAGAGGTGGGAAATCGAGAGGCCATTGCCCACAACTACAAGCTCTCGGGCCTAGAGGCCATTGTAAAGAAGCAGGTTGGACTAAAGACAGCCTCTTTGTACATCTCCTGCATTTGACACACTGCCTGAAACAAAACAGGTATTTGATAACTGTTTACTGAATAAACAAATGAATGAATCAAAGAGGCTTCAAAGAGTTGACCTACATATTCCAACAATAGTATCTCCCTCCTTGTGGAGTAATTTTTCCATCCTCTCTTTTAGCATTTTTCATAGGCTGATGTGTTTGCAAGTTATTTATCTGTGGCTCTCCCCCATTTGATGATTGCCCCAAAAGAACAGCCATGAAGTCCTAGTAGAGAACAGACTTTCTTGCACAACGTAAGTGCCCTCTAAATACCTGTGGAGTTGCACAGAATGATACTGAATTTAGATGAACTGCTTTTCAACACAAATTAGCGTAGTGGTCCAAAAAAAAAACCAAAAGGGTTTAGTTTTAGATCAAGGGTAAAAATAGAGACATAAAAAATGAATAAGCATGAAATGATACTCAACATCACCAATCATTAGGGGAATGCAAATAAAAACCACGAGACTTCACACCATTAACATGAATATTATTAAAACAAAAACAAAGACCAAAAAGAAAAAAAATCCAAAAAATACCGTGTTGGAAGGATGCAGAAAAATTAGAACCGTGTATATTACCAATGGGAGTGTAAAATGGCACAGCTGCTGTGGAAAACAGTATGGTGATTACTCAAAAAATTAAAAATAGAATTACCATAGGATCCAGCATTTCCACTCCTGGGTATATACCCAAAAGTAGTGAAGCCAAGAACTGGAACATATGTTTGTACACCCATGTTCATGGCAACATTATCTATGATAACCAAAGGTGGAAACAACCCAAGTGTCCACCAACAGATAAATGGATAAACAAAATGAAGCATACATACAATGGAATAGTAGTCAGCCCTTAAAGAGAAGAAATTCTGACACATGCTACAACGTGGATGAACCTCACAGACATTATGCTAAGTGAAATAAGCCTGCCACCAAAGGGCAAATCCTATACTAGTCTATTTATATGAGGTACCTCAAGTATTCAAATTCATAGAGATAGAAAGTGAGTTATCGGAAGTGGAAATAGCAAGGAATGACATTTACTGGTGCAGACTTCCGGTTTTGAAAGATGAAAACAGTTCTGGTGATGGCTGTATAGCAGTGTGAATGTATTTAATGCCAAGAAAATGACTAATGATCACCAGAAAACATACAACCACACACACATGCATACACGCAAACACCTCAATCTCACACACACACACACACACACACACACACACACACACACACACACAATTTTATAGCAAAGCTTCTTCTTTTCTTTTTCTTTTTTTTTTTTTTTTTGGGGTAAGCTAGATTGTCACTCTAGTAATAGAAGCTAGAATATCTTACCTCCAAGACCTTTCAAACAGTTAGCTTCCAAATGAGCAGGCAGGCTCTATTCACTTTCCATTGCTAGGACCTCTCTCTTTCAGGTTCTTCGACATCCTTTGAGAACCGTGGACTCAGAGCAGATATAAACCTTGCTGTGAAGTACAAAAGGACAGTGAATGTAGAGTCTCTGCCTGGTCTCTGAGAGAAAAGAGATGTTTTTCTTTCTCTCTTATAAGAGACTCCCCTTCAGTAAAACTCATTCACAAACGGAGGGAAGATAGAGACACACACATCTTATATGCCACCTGCCCACACTTTGATGGTCATTGCCCATATGAACACATCACCATGGTTGTGAGGCATCTGGCTCTGCCCCCAGGCAATCCTGAACCCTGAACCCAGATTCTAGGTTCACATCTACCCAAGACTTCAGAGAAGGTCTGTTCCTTTGATCAGCAAGTTTAATGGGCAAATAAACCAGCACACAGAACTGGAGGCTGGAAGGAAGGGCCCTTCAGTCCCTGTTTACTTCAAAGACTTCCCATTCCCCTTACCAACCTTGTCACCTGTCCTGCAAGGTCCAATTAAAGTGTCACCTGAATAAGTTCAGGTGCTATTCTCTCAATTATTCAAGTCCTCAGGGATTTCTTCTCTCTCAATTTCCAAATAATAGATCATAGATGTCCATCAGAATGAAAGCTTATGAAATAGAGTATTGTTAGGCCTTTTATTAAATTATTGCACTGTGTGGTGTTTGATCCTCAATTACACAGTGATGTCCTGATTAAAACTCACTGCCCTGTCTTCTTTTCCACTCCCACTTGACACAAATTGCAATGGAGCATATTCTCAGGAATTGGTAAACATCTGAAATACCTCAACAACAGGTTTACTGGGTAGAAAGACAATCTTTGCAACAACATTCCTTTTCAGCATATCTTGGTACATAGTAAATGCTCAGTAAATGTCCATGAAATTACCATCTTGCAGAAGCAAGAAGAAGTTCTTCTGAATATCACTTTTGTGTCTGTTAAACAAGTGGGAGGCAAAAAAAGGATTCTTATGAACCAGCCCCCAGAGGGAGGAAATTCATGGGTTCCTCTGAGGGTCTGAATCATAGGTGACTTTGGTACAACTAACTAGCATAGCCTGTTTTTCCAGAAAGGTAAAGTAAGTCCAGGGAAGGAGAATGGTTTATCCAAGGTCACACAATGAGTTAGTGACAGCTCTAAGACTAGAACCTAGGTCCCCACCATGGGATGGATGTGGAATCTACTCAAAGGTTGATCCAGTCAATTGGAACAAATTGGAACAGTCCATTTGAAAATTTCTTTCTTTGATGTTAGAGCAAAATTTTCACTAAGCTATTACATTGAGGGCCTTGTAGATTGACAGGGATTCTTTCTGTCTTTCACAAAATTTCCCTCTAAAACCATTGTAATTCCAGGAAAAAAAATCAAGTTCTAGAGTCACAGAAAGTGGAAGAAAAGTAGAGACTACCCATCCTCCAAAGTATGGTATAATAACTTCACTCCCTTGTAAATTATTAAAAATGTATTTCTCATTCAAGAAACTTCCATTGAACACCTACAAGATGCCAAGGTGCCATGTTAGGTCAGGGGATCCAGAGATGAATTGGCAAATAAACAATTTTTAATCAAGTGTGGGGAGGCACCATGACAGGTGTTTATAAGTTGCCTCAAACATTCCCAGGCAGGCACAGAGGAGAATTTTAATAAATATTTATTGAATGAATGAGTTAACTAATTAATTAGACTTTGCCTGAAGAATTTAGAGAAGTTTTTATAAAAGATTTACATTTAACCTAGGTCTTCATTCATTCATTCAAGCGATCATTTATTCTTGGATTAGCACATGATTTGTTACTAGGCACTGTGATAAGCTGAGCATACAGGGATGAATCAAGCAAGGCCCTTGCGCTTAATTATAAAGCAGTGTAACAACTAACACTTATTTATAGATCTTTTATTTGAATCCCCGTGTGTTCCATGAGAATGTAAATTCCATGATGACAGGATCATTCTCTGACTTTTTCTCTGCCATAATTGAAACATATGCACCTGGTGCCCAAACAGCATCTGAATGGATGAACGCGTGATTGAATAAACAGGTGGGTAGTACATTAACAACACTGTGGGGCCACAGAGCAGCAGCATCTTCTCCACAACATTTTAGAAGCAGATAGAGGGAGAAGAATCCTAGAAAGATGCAGAGAAAAACTGGATAGGAAGAGCACCAGAAGAGTGCACTATCATAACAGCCAATGGAGGGGAGAATTTCTTTAAAAAGAAGGGGTGATTGACTTGTCTTCCCCCGAGAATCATTGTTGACCATCCACTTTGGGCCCCAGGATCAGGACTTGGATGGGACAGGCCTGGAGCCTCAGGTGTAAACTTTGAGGAAGCCCTCACTCTCAGCTTTGCCAGTGCAGGTCAGCACCTGAAGGTAACACCTCTTTAAATTCTATGTCCTCCATGCCTCGCCAACCCAGCCCTGTTGAGCTCAGCACTGTGTTAGGTCTTCAGGCCCTCACAGTCAGTGAAACACAGCTTCTGGCTTCAAGAAATTCAAAATCTACTGGATAGACAGACCTAAAGTGATGACAGTGATTGTGATACAGAAGGTGAGCTCTGAAGGGGTAAACAGGAGGGGCATGAAGGAATCAGATGAAGTGTGGTCTCGGTGAGAGCATGGGCTCGGGAAATGGGCTAGTGCTTGAGCTGAGACTAAGGGACAACCACAAACTCACAGAAGGAGGGGGCGGGATAGCATTCTGGGCAAAGGGACGGCAACTACAACAACAAGGGAGGCTTGAAAGTACATGAAGGGTCTTGACAGGGTGATATGCAGGAGCCAGAAGTGAAGAGAGCCTGGCAGTAAATGAAGTTAGGAATGGAGGCTCCCATTATGTGTCCTTTTAGACCAGAACTCCATCTTTATTTTTACAGTTATATTAGTATCTGGGGCAGTTTTGCTTGGAAACAGGGCGCTGCCTAAATTAATTGGGAGGCCCATCAATCTGTTGGTCTTGCCTGGTCCTGGCCTCCCAAAGAACAGGGAGGAGGCCCCAACTGAGCCTTTGCTGCAGTCAGATGTATTTTTAGCCCCAGCAGAAAATAACAGCAGTGTGCATTTAATAAAAATATCAAACCCTGGGAATGATCTAGTGCCAGTGCTGGAGCAATCAGGGACAGAATATGTTTCCAATTGAATTACTACTGTGGTCATAGTTATAAAAAGAGAGAGGGAGGAGGAAAATGTTAGGCTGGTCAGTTTCTCGGGAGCATTTAATCTCAGTTCACTCTAATGTTAGCGTTCAAAGACACATGAGCCAACTCTACCCTTAGGAGTTATTTCAGGGGGACTGGCCAATACCGCAGCTTGCAGTCAACGCTGCGCAGCCCTGCTGCCTGAAGTTTTCTTTCTTTTCTCTTTTCTTCCCTCCCGCCACCCCCTCCCAGTTTTGGCTTCCGCTAGTTCTGCTCACAAGCTGATGAAGCACAGTGTGAATAATTACAATGAGGGTAAATTTAGACTCTGACGAAGCTGAGGGATGTGGGCTCAGAAGCTGGGCTCCAAGAGGAATGGAGCTGGTGTAACACCCAGAGAGAGCCTCAGGGGTCCTAAGCACTGTGCTCTCCCACTGCTTCCAGAAAAAGGAGACTGTTGTTTAGATTCTCCCAACCTGGTCGCACCTTACCTCCTTCTGTTGGTCCACTCACACCCTTCTAGTAAACTATCACAGTTATGCACCATCACCTACTGGGGGCCTCCTTTGTGCGGGGCACTGGTCGAGCAATTACAGATTTTATGTCTTTTCATCCCCCCACTGACATGAAAAAGTAGAAAGCGTTAGCTCTCTCTTACTGGGGAGGAGGCTGGAATTAGGACAGATTCAGTCACTTTGCAAAGGTCACCTTGCTAATAAGTGGCAGAACCTGGATTTGGGTTCATTTTAAAGCCCATCTGCCCTCTCCCCACTGTGACCCCAAGCTCCCAACTTGAGCCAGGGCCCTAGAACACTGTGCAGCTTTACATCCCATATCTTACACATGCTGCCCCCTCCCTGAAATACCTTCCCACCCACTTTTCCAGAATTCACTCCTAGAACATCTTAGTTTTTGTCCACATCCATTGCACTTTGTATTACCATTAGTATTGATAATAATCACTATTATATATTCAATTCATACTGAATGCCAGGCATTATTCTGAATGTTTTATAGGTATCATCTGATTTAATTACATCAGCATTCCTATGACATAGTTACTATTATTACATCTATTTCACAGGAGGAAAACTGATGCATAGGAAGATTCTCAGACTCACCCAAGCTTCCAGTGCTGGCAAGTGGTAGAACTGGAAAAATGACTATTATTAATTGAGTAATTACTAAGTGACAGTCACTGGACTTAGCTCCGGACATTGTCATTGCAGTTAATCCTCTCACCAATTGTGAGGTTGCGTTATTAACCTCGTTTTACAGGTGAGAAGACTCAGGCTTAGGGGAAGTCCTAAGTAATTTAACCAAGGTCACAGAGACAGGATGGGAACTCAGGTCTGAGAAACTCCCAAGCTCGCTACTCTTATGCATAGCACTGATTTGCTTCCTTATCTGTCCACTTAAGGAAGTGTCCCTCCATCAGGGAAAAGGCCATGCTTTTATTCATCTCTCTTTCCCTGACACGAGAGCCCTGGTGCGTACCTGGGCACACAGTAAATGTTAACTGAGAGAATGAAGGAACCAAAGACATTAGCAGCTCATTTCAAATGTAACATATGAAAATGCACTAGGAGGAAAAATATAGAGTGGACACACCTGTGAAGGATACTCCCGGGGTGTGCAGCTCCTGCCTGCGGCTCAGTGCTGTCACATCACAGTCACATGAGGAGAGGTCCAGCCCTGCCCCTGATCACTGCCTCCGCCCTCCTGGCGCTGGGGCTCTCTTATGAGGCCCCATCTCCAGGCCCTGGCTGTCTGTGGCACCTAACAGTAGTGGCCACCACTACTGGTTTTCCTCGGTGCATCCGGCATCCAGCCAACCTCACAGGCATCCTTCATGGTGCTCTTTCCCTGCTGCTCTGCACCATGCTTGTGGTCAGAACGGCATAAAAGCCTTTTGGAATAAAAGGTCAGTGGGCTAACAATGGAACTGCCCCAGAGGCTCCCAACAGAAGATGGTAGAGTCCCCAAATACACTGTTGCTATACCTTCAGTTTTTGCCTTTCCAACCTGTCTACACAGGAGAGCTGTGTAGAGGTGCCTCTGAGCCAATGAGGGCTAGATTCCAAAACTGCCTCTGTCATTGCTAGGTCAGTAGACCCTGGACAAGTCATTAATTTCCCCAAGCCTACACTTCTCTATCAGTAAAATAGGTATAACGTCCCCAAATTACAAACAGCTCAGACTATCCGATGACTTCATGAATGAGAGGAAGGAGAGCCCAAAGTTGGAACATGCTCTTCCTAAATGGCCATTGACTCATGAATGGACAAAGAAAGATGTGGTGTATGCAAGCACACACACACACACACACACACACACACACACACACACCCCGAAATATTACTCAGCCATGAAAAAGAATGAAATCTTGCCATTTGCAATGATGTGGATGGAGCTAGAGTGTATTATGCTGTGAAATAAGTTAGAGAAAGATAGATACCATATGATTTCATTCAAATGTGGAATTTAAGAAACAAAACAGATGAACATATGGGAAGGGAAAAAAAAGAGAGAGGGAAGTAAACCATAAGAGGCTTTTAACTACGGAGAACACACTGAAAGTTGAGGGAAGGAAGTGGGATGGGCTAAATGAGTGATGGGTGTTAAGGAAGGCATTTGGTGTGATGAGCACTGGGTGTTACATGTAAGTGATAAATCACAAATTCTATACCTGAAACCAATTTTCCCATATATATTAATTAACTAGAATTTAAATAAAATCTTGAAATTAAAAATATTTAACATTAAAATTATTGAAAACCAAAATGAGAATAAAAAGAAAAGGGCACACTCTCTGCAGTAAAGGTAGAACTTCAAGTGCACCTCAGGTGACCAGCTGTCCCAGTTTGCCCAGGAATAAGAGATTTCCAGGATGTGGGAAACCTGGGAAATTTCAAGACAAACCATCATGAGTTGGTCCCCTAGTCATCTGCCACACAGTAAAATGGAATAAGCGCTCCTTCCCTACAGCATGCCATGGGTTCTGTGAAAATGTACGTAAAGTGCACATTCTCATTTCCTTCTGTTTGCTCCAGCTCCTCCCCAGGTCCACCCATTGATCAGCATGCTGTTTTCTAAACAAGGGAATGCATCCACCAGGCAGATGATGGCTAAGGAAAACCCACACTGCCCTTTCTAAAATTTGAAAGGTTCTTCTGGAACAAGTGGCTGTGTAGGTAACTACCCGTCTTGAGGATGTTGAGTGGTCCCCAGGAGCCCGCCAAAACAGAGTTCTGTGATGCTAAATGAAAGTTGACTTCACTCACCTGCTTCTCGCCAATCTGGTATCTTGCAGCTATTGGCTGGGAGAAGGCCAAAGCAGATCACTATCTACTGGGATGACTCAGGCCTTGAGCTGAGAGAGTAAAAGGAGTAAACCAGGTGGCCTTTCAAGTTGCTCCCAAGAAAGCTATGTGATAGCACAGCAGCATCACAGATAGAATTCATTTCATCCATCTTGCTGAAAATACACAGTCAACAGGCCCAGTGCCTGGCCCATAGAAAACGCTCAAGAAGTGTGTCCTTAAGCATGTTGACGTTGAAAGTATTTTGAAAACCTCATTTAAAATTTTAAGAATTAATCATACACTGAGTTCAAATGTATTTTCTCAAAGATACCTTTTATTAACACATCTTTCCTTTAAAAAGTCACAGCACAGCCCAGAAACCTTTACTTTAAAATCAGGACACCTGCTTACCAATTTCCTTTCTGTCCCTCACCTCCACAAACCACCTCTGGCTTGGATTAGCTTTGTGACCTTGTATAAGTCACTTACTTTCTGAACCTCAATTTTATTCATACCTGTAGAATGGCAGCAATAGTATTTTCCCACTTACCTCACAGGACTGCCTTCGGACTGAAAACTGCTCAATGTAGTAATGCAAGACACATGTCTATTGTACTGCGTACGTGTGTTGGAGTCATTTATCACTAACCATTTTTACTCTTCAAACCATCAATGTCATCAAGTGTTCACCTCTTTGAACTTTACTTGTCTCTTCCATAGGCACCTAAAATTAGAAAGACTATGGTACAAGAAGAGAGCATGGGATCTATAGATCAAACAGGCTGGGTTCAAATCCAAGTTCAACTGCTTATTGGCTATTTCCCTGAGTCTTCCTCATCTGTAGAATGAAGATTATAACATCTAGCTTACAGAGTTGTGAGAAGTATCAAGAGACATAAGTCCTATCTAAACCAATCCACTAACGACAGGTTCCCAGCAGAACCAAAATTCAAACCAGGACTCTTGCCCCCTAAACCAGTGATGTGAACTCAAAGCAGGCTAACTACTGTAGGACTGATGGAACAATTCAGGGGCCTCATTGCCATTTCCTAGGCAAGCACCTCCTGTGTGGTGGAACCTTGATTTTGACCTTGTATTGAATGCATGTATTATCTTCTACATACTTAGCACGTTGTAAAGCACCAGAATGGATAAAAAGATTTGGCAAGCACAATGTACTGCTACTGAAAAGCTTAGAATCTAATTGAAAGAGTAAGAATAACAGAAAGACATAGCTAGGGAATAACCCCAAGGAGCTCTGAACCCTAAAATGCTAGGATCTAGAATATTCTCTGAGGTCAACTTCCCAGATGAAGAAATAAAGATAAACACCTTTCCTTAGTTTCTGGTCTATACTACAGCCCACATAAGCCCACATGACAAAATGAAAACAGTAATAATAAAAATAATAACTAGTCACAGGTGCCATAATAAACATCAATGGCATGCCTACCATGTGCTTGGCATTGTGCTTACTCATTTGGGCTGCCATCTTGCTTTGAAGCCTCAAAACAATCTTCATGAGCTCTGTTTAAACATAGGACTTGAATCTCAAAACATTGTTTTGAGTGAAAGAAGCTTATCCAAAAGAGAACATACTATATGATTCACAGAATAGGACAACCTAATCTGATACGGTGAGAACATAAAAGCAGTGATTGCTTGGAATGGAGATCAGGGTGGGGGCAGGGACTGACTGACTTGACCTAACTTTTGGGGTCCTTGTAATGTTCTATATCTCATAAGGGGTTTGCATTATGCAAGTGGATGTATCTGTCACAATCATCAGTAGTAGATCTAAGATTTGTACATTTTATCATATGTTCCATAAAAGGACAGCACCAAATATTAAACTCTGGAGAGGAATAAAAATGCTGAAATATTGATGGGGAAGTTCTCTGCTATATGCAATTTTCTTTGAAATTTTTTTAAATAAGATAGATTGATGAATGGATAGATCAGTGGATAAATATATAATCATGCAAGTATTTTATAGTGAAAGGATTATGGTAGAATCTCGGTGATAAGCATGTGAGTGCTTTCAACTTTTCTATACGTTTGAACATTTTCATAATAGAATGAAGGGGGTGAAGGGATAGTAAATCCACAGAAGCAGATGTAAGAAAGTCTTATCCTAGTTATCTCAAGGAAATAAATGCACTGAGCTGCTCTCCTGTCCCTAAAGTGCCAGCATAGTTTAAATTGGGTCTGAAATGGCTGAAAGGCACATACAGCTGGATCAGCAGGAACATTTCAGAACATTCTTCCTGAGGACTCCTTTCTGAAGGAGGAGCAAAGCATCCCTCTTGCTGAGTCACTCCTGAGCTGAGATCCAGGGGATGCTAGAGAATGAAGGTCAAGTGCATGTGATAATGGGCCCAGGTGCCCAGGGGGAAGCTGACATCACCAGAGGCTCATCTCTTGGACTATCAGGATGACCTGTTTGTGCAGTCTGGAAGGGAAGAGGCAGCCAAGTGCTCCCTAAGCCAGCAGATAAGAGATTCCATCCTGACAAACGAGGACTCTATTCTCAAGTGTGATTACATTGAGTCTTCCAGTTAACTTTTATTTGATTAGTTATATTCACTAATCTGGTCTGGTCTCTGAGTTAGCTCAGCTCTAACAGGGCCTTTGTTCAGAATGATGTAACTGACCCTGTTCTTTTCTTAACACAAGAGCTATCTCAGTCCATGGGAAAAGCTCTGGACATAATAGTAGGAACGTTGGTTATGGATTCTGGAAATAACAACACTGGGACTTCATGTGAGTCCCTTAAATGATCTGGGCTCTCATGTCTTGTGGCCACACAGATGTTCTACAAACACTGGTTGTAGATTCACTACACACTCCTCACCAGGACCAGATCTCTGTCATATTTTTGTCCTCAGAGGCTAACCTAGTGCCCTGATGCATATGAGGCTCTCAGTATATAAGTGTTGCTGATCTGAAATTAAGAAACAGCCAGCTTATGTTATAAAAGCTGATAGAATCTAAATCTGGTTTTATTCTTTGCTGGCACTTCCCATAGTCTCACTGCACTGTCAGTTATTTTATGTAACTGCTTTTTATCCTGGCCACATCCTTCAGAGGTAGGCATGGTCACTCTCATTTTACAGTTTTCAGGACTCTGAGACTGAGAGTGGTTTGTTTGTTTGCTTTTTGCAAAACTCACCTCCTCACGCCTCACCACAGCGATGGCTAGTGAACCCAGTGTGCCCCGATGGCCCCCAGTAATGCATCTTGTCCCTTCCCCAGGAGAGAGAGTAGCCATAGCTTCATCCATGCTCTGAACCAGTGAAACTTCTTAGGGGAACTCCACATACCCTCCGTTTCCAGCCGCCGGGCAGGAACAAAGAAACAAAGAAACATACTTTTAATTGGGGGCCGGTCCCCACTGCCAGCCACATCACACTTCTGGGTCACCCAAGCAGATGAGAAGTCCCTCGCTGGTGACACAAAAGGGTTTCAAGTCACTCAAAAGTGATAGCAGAGGGCCTTCAATACCAGCGCCTGATTGATGGAGGCGCCGGGAGAATGTGCTCTTTGCAGACCGTGACAAAACCGCCTGGACCCATTCATCTTGCCTGGCCACGGCCTTTCCCCTCCCCGCTGGGGGAAAATCGGGCCCTAATCCAGAGCACAGCTACACCTGCCACATTCTGTTTCCATGGCTGTGGCTTCCCTGAGATTACTCTTTGAAGAGGAAAGAAAAAATGCTTCAGCAGAAAGGATGGTCCCTAATATCTTTATCCTTGAACAGTACCTCTGACCTGCAGGAAAAGAGGATAAATTGTGCTTTGATGACAGAAAGTTTATTCTGATAATTAAATCTCATCATTGGTCAAAAGCCATGTGATTTTCATCTCTCCTGCCTGGCGCGACTTGGCGTGGGTTTCCAGTAGTACCGCTGAATCACCCAGATTGTGCTAGATGCAATGCAGACACTTTAGTGCCTTGACACTCACAGTGACCTTGAGTTAGACACATACACCCAATTCACAGATGAGGAAAATGGGGTTCACATGTTAGTTCAGAAGAGGGTGCTTGATGGGATTTAAATAGGCTTTACAGGACGTCATAAGCCATCAATGACTCTTAGATCAGTCACTCTGGGTGTGAAGTCCACTTAAGAGCATGTGACTTGGGGCAAGTCACAGGAACTCCCCTTCAGCGGGAATGGGGATGATGACAGTGCCTTATTCCCAGACTGATCTGAGACCAAATGAACCAAGAAACAGTGCCTAATACATGAAAGGCGTTCAATAAACTATTGGGGATCATTAATGAAGAAAAGTGGGGGTACAAAACAAGCAGAATGTATAGCAGCAGAGATGAAATAGTGTGTGGCCTGCAGGAGAGAATCATAGAGTGCTGAACTGGGGCTAGAAGGACACAGGGAGGAGTCTGGACCTCATGTGGATGAGGAAAGATGGAGCCATTACGTGTTCTTGAGCAGAAGAGCGCCATGGTGAAAGGAGAGGTGTTTGGAGGACTCCCTGGTCTCTAGGATGTGATGGTAAGTTTGGCTTCACATGAACTCCCCAACTGCAGCCAACATTCCTCTTCATTGTCTGATGCTTGCAATGCTACAGCACTTTTTCTCAGAGCATGGTTAGCCAGTGGCAGAGTCCCCTGGCAGCCCAAGAAAATTACACAGTGCTAGGCCCTGCCCAGACATAAGAATCCAGAAACTCTGCAGGTAACACCCAGAAAGTCCCATGCTTACAAGTGGCCTGGGATGATTCTTACTCCCATGTAAACCAAGGGGTTTCATACTTGGAGTAAAGAAGAAGCTTCATCAGAACAGGCCGCGTGATCGGAACGAGGGCACTGGGTTTCCAAGGGCCGTTCACAGTATAATAATAAACCCAGGACAGCTGTAGCCTTCTTTCAAGCTGCCAAATACCTAAATATAAAGTCAGCAAGGCGATGTGAGTTCAAGCCTCAGAAAAGTGGCCAGAGGAGGAATTATCATTAGCTGACCCCCTGCTACAGAGCACAACTTTTTTTTAGGCCTGTAGCTCATGCCAGTTCAGCGGCTTAGGGCATCTCCCAATTTAAGTGCAGCTTACAGAGTCCTGGAAAGTCACCGTGACTCTCGCCAGCTCCAGGATCTGAGGCACTGCTGCAGAGCAGGCAGAGGGGGACAGGAGGAGACTCAAGTCAGGTCAATGGCATTGACTCAACATCTAACATCCAGCAGAGACACACCAGGTAACATGATGGTAACACACCAAGTGAGAGAAATGAGCTCTGCTTTCAGGGGGTTACAATGTGTAGTACGTAGCACAAGAATGTGATATTGTATATCTTTGGAGGATTATGAGGGAGTAGATCCTGCCAGAAACAGGAGCTGTCATGTCCCCTCCTCTTTCAATTCCATTGCAAACAATGAAGGCCACTAGTAAAGTGAGAGAGAGAGAGAGAGAGAGAGAGAGAGAGAGAGAGAGAGAGAGAGAGAAAAGAAAGAAAGAAAGAAAGAAAGAAAGAAAGAAAGAAAGAAAGAAAGAAAGAAAGAAAGAAAGAAAGAAAAAGAGAGAGAGAAAGAAAGAGAGAGAGAAAGAAGTGAGGGAAGGAAGGAAGGTGGGAAGGAAGGAAGAAAAGAAAGAAAGAAATAGTGGAAAAAATATAGTATAGTATATATAGTGTAGTATAATACAGTATAGTATATTAAAGAAAGTGATTAAGGAATGAGAGGGGGAAAAAGAAATTGATTCTAAGTAATTTGGGAGCTGGAAAGGGAAGATTCCGTGGAAGAGGTTGGTTACTGGGTAGGGTCTTCATAGCATGAGTGGTATTGTAACAGTCGGAGGTGACAGTGAGTATATACAAACAGAGAAAATGTGGCATGAGAACAAATAAAGTCAAAGGAGGCAGAAACACAGAAGATTTTCATGATATGGAAATGCTGGTTCCTCTCCCAAAAGTAAGAGGGCAAAGAGCCTAGGGAGATTGGGAACAATCCATGAATGCCTTGAATACTGGACTAAGAAATGGGGTCATTATTTTGTAGATAACATGAAGAACTTTATCAAAATAACCTTGATGACAAAGTGGAGGGTGGTTTGCAGTGAGAAGGCATAGAGACATTTGTTGGTCTGCCTTGCAGGTAGAATATGTCTATACCTTCTTCTGGACTGAGGTCCAGGAAAAAAGGACTATAGTCTTTGAACATCTGTTTCTTCTCTGTCAAATTGGTTTGAAGGCAGGTAGGTCACCTTGCAGCTATCATAGTTGTCTAGGCAACAGAGATCAAGAAAGCTTCCCCTAGGACACTGTCAGGGGACAAAAAGATCAGGGACCAGAGAAGAGAAGAGAGAAGCCATATTTTTCCTTTTCTGAGTTTACAGCATTAAATGATTTTTCCATCTTACCTCCAAGGATATCTGATAGATTGATAGCAAACACACTCTAATTTCTATCTTCCCTGTATTTCACCACTTTTAACCTAACTAACAGCTCCTCCTATGAAAAGGTGAAGACACCCCTTTGAATCTGGACTAGGCTTATACCTTGCTTTGGAAAATAGAATGCAAGTTCTGAGCCTACACTTCAAGAGACCTTGAACAATTCTGTAGTCCTTAGGAAATACACCACCACCATGAACAGTAGCCCAGGCTAGCCTGTTGAAGAATGGGAGACATACCATCTGATGATATCCTATACCAGCCATTCTCCAGCTGGTCCACTAGCTGGTCCCTGATGCATGAGAACAGATGAAGCCAGACAAGACCAGCCCAGGTAAGCAGATCTGTCCAGCTGACCTACACACTTAAAAACAATCAATCAATTAATAAATAGTTGGTTTGCTTTGGTTTGTTTTCACTGTAAGTGTTGTGCTGGCTTGCTAGACAACCACCTGACATGGGGGCCTGAAGATCAGGGTTCCTCATGACCAAGGAAGTTGGTCTCTATCCAGTGATTCATTTTAAGCTAGGTTATAAAAAGAAAAACAATTTTGAGTATCTAGCTGAAGGGGATTTGTTAAATCACATAAGTTATTTAATTCTTTCAACATGCATGGGGTTGTTAGGCACTTGGTACTTAACTTTAGTGCATGAGTGTTTGGTCACTGGTGACCAAGTCAGGCCTTGCCCCTGCAGAGCTTTGAAATATGGTCCCTTCATAATCTGTAAAGTGCTTTCATATCTTCTGGTTCATTTGATCCTTCCAATTCCTAGAGGAAGACATTCTCAGTAGCTTCCATTTACAAATAAGGAAATTGAGAGTCAGAAAGGTCAGCTAATTTTCCAAAATTATGCAACCAGTTAGTAAGCTCTCATGCCCCACTAGACTGGGAGCTCATTATAGGATGAGAAAGTGGCCTACTGTCCCAACTCCTGGTACCAGATTACTAGATACTATAATTAGATTATGAAGCACAAATACAAGGACTAAGATTAAAACCCAGAGCTCTGACTCCAAGTACTTTGCTTGCTCTATAATATCAGCCAAGCCTTCTGTACTGCCTGTATCTTCCCTACTCAAGTTTGAAGCCAGATAAAGAAAATGAATTCCTATTCCTCATATTGCCAGCTCTCAACTCTAGTGTTGACTGCAGTAAGGGTATCTGCTCAATGAAGCTCCAATGTAGGGATTCAGGCATGGCAGGATCTAGGTGTTTAACTATTTCCTCTTTTTCCATGTTTCATGTCTGCTTTCTGCTGGGTGGGTTTCCTTCTTGAATAGACTGTCTCAGCATGGTGAGTAAAATTACCCTAACACCTCTAGACTTTCACGATCCTTTCAGATCAAGATTGGAGAGACTCTTTCTCTGAATGTCCATGTGAATTCCAGATTTTGGACTTTTGCTGTCTTATGATATCTGCCAGACCCTGGACTAAGTATGCTGTTCAAGAGAATGGAGCACTCCGATTGGCCATCTTTCTGTTAAAGTGAACAAAGATGATAAATGTTCACCATATTTAGTGAATAAATATTTCTGAATGAATGGATGGATGGATGGATCTCAGCTCACAATGATTTAAGTATATCTCCCCTGCCAACGAAGACAAGCCAACATCTTCCTTTCTCTGCATTCCATGAGCTGAGTGTCATCTAACCAATAACCCTTCCTGGGAAGCAAGATATGGCCTGCAATTCCAGAGGCATCTGTACCCTGAGCATATAATTAACTCAGAGGCTAGTACAGCTGGTCAGAGCAGGAAGACATGCAGAAACTCTTCAATCTAGGAATGTTTGCAGACCCTATCATTACATACCCCACATGCTACTCTATCCCACTGGGCCTCCATACACTCTGCAGCTATAACTGTTCTCCAATTGGATATGGGCGAGTCCTCTTCTGGACCACGATGTTCCTCCTCTCTCCCTGCACTGAAAGCCTTTTCAAATCACCATCAAGTTTAAAATTTACAAATTGTTGGGTAAGGGGTTGATTTAGGTGATGTTCAGGGTGGAATATTAGTATTGGGAGTGGGGGGAAGAGTAAGTTTTAAATAGGAAAACTCTATTCCCCCTACTCACTGTGTGATTTTTCTGAGGGCACTTAACCTCTCTGAGCTGCAGGATCTGTATCTGTAAATGTTAGTAATAAAATCTGCCTGGTATGGTCCCTGCAAGGATTAAGCATCATTAGGAACAGAACAAGCTCAGCATGGTGCCTACAGCATAGCAAGTATTTTACAAGTGTCACGTCTCTCCTTTACATACATGAAATGCTGATCTTATTAAAGCCAAAACAAGGCAAACAAACAAAACAAAACAAAGGGAAATGTAAAAGGAATACCTTTTCGAAATGATCTTCTTTATTAAAGTAAAAGCAAATTATATACCTCATTGTCTAGACCACTCATTTACCTGCTAGGTGCCACAACATCATCTTAAGTAGGACATAACCTCTGAGCTCAATGCATTGAAAGTTGAGTGGATCAGACTATCATCTAATGAGGGATACTATAATTTGAAATTATAATTGCATTTTAACTGATGAATACCGCTTAAACCCTTTCATTGTTATTACAGGAGTGGCATTTATATCCTCTCTATGAATACACTATCAAGCTAACCTAGGGCAAACTTCGTATACTTTCCACATTGCCAGATACATGCAAAGGCTTTGTTTGTTTGTTTGTTTGTTTGTTTTGTTTTTTATGAAGAGATTTGAAGTGAGAGGGAGGGATTAGAAAGGAAGCATTTTTTTGTCTGTTTTTCCACTGAATATCAATTTTCCTCTGGAGAAATAATGCAATCAGGGATGACCATGTTCTGGGGTTCTCCCTTTAGCACAGATTCTGGGGTTCTCCCATTAGCACAGCCATGATGTTGCAGTTTTCCCATCTGTGAACTAGATATTATACTATTTTACTATCTTAATCTCTTTGTGAGTGCTTGTGACCCATTTGTGAGCAGGGATCTTATTTCGTTCACCTTTGTGTTCTCTGCTTTCAGCAATTTCTGGTGCATCATCTGTGTTCAATAAATGTCAGTGGCTTCAACAACAAGCATCTCTTTTTTTCTCTTGAGCCAGCAGGTTGGATGGCCTGAAATAGGCTTGGTTTAGCTCCTTTGGGCTGGACTGGAGTCACACATGCATCGCTGGTCAGCTAGTGGGTCGACTGGGGGCTGGCTGGTCTAGGAACTCGTTGGCTGAAGTGACTGTCTTTTGTCCCATGAAGGTGATGGGATCCTCTGGAAGACAAAGGCTTAGCAGAGCAGCATTAAACTTATTTAATAGCACCAAGAGATATCCTCAGAAAGCTGCTCCATCAGACAGGTACAAAGACGGAGGTAAGAAAATGGATGTACTGGTTCCACAAACCTTTATGCTCTGCCAGAGGAAATATACAACCATTCTGGAGGGCAACTCAGTGATATGTGCCCAAATGCAGCCTGGCTATTCATTTGCACTTAAGGTTAAAAGGTTGGGAAAAATTGGGGCACTTAGGTGGCTCAGTCGATTAAGTGTGGGGCTCTCGATTTTGGCTCAGGTCGTGATCTCATGGTTAGTGAGGTTGAGCCCTGTGCTGCTACACTGATGTCATGGAGTCTGCTTGGGATTCTCTCTCTCCCCCTCTCTTGCTGCCCCTCCCCACCCCTCTCTCTTGAAGTAAATAAATAAACATTAAAAAAAAAAGTTGGGAAAAATTAGGCTAGGCACAGAATGGCCAGGGAGAGAATGAAAATGTAGTGGGTGGGGAGAAGGGATGGAGGGGATAGGCAGTGAGGAAGGCAGAGAAGAGGACTCCCTGCACTCTGAAGCCCCTCTGACACCTCTGTTCTGCACTCTCCTTAGGACACCGGGCACCCAGAGACTGAGTCATGAGTCCCTCCCCACTCCCTAGAGACAAGTGAAAAGAAAATTGGACAATTAAACATGTGGAATGCAGGTAGAGCAAACCATACAGCCCTGACTGCTGGCCACTTTCTCTCAAGTGGATCTGGGTAAGGCACAGATCCTAGGGTCGAGCCAACAACCCTCTGGCAGGGTTTGAACAGGGATTGAAACTTGCTGAGCACCGAGGACAGATCATACCGAAACCATTAGGTAGGCGGGTAATACAATGTTCAAATGGGACCAATCTCTGAAATCTCTGCAGGGAAAAAAAAAATAAATTGCCTCTGCCCCCCCCCCCTTATCTGCACCCGTGTCTGGGTTGCCAGAGTTAGTAGCAGGCTCTTAACAGCCTGGAACATGTCCTCCATTGTGTTCTTTCTGTGAAGAAAATTACAACTTGAAAAGAAAAGGGAGCGGAGGGGAACATTACATTCTAAACAGTCTCGGAGAGATAATTGCCAAGTCTCCTTCCCTCGCTTCTTGCTCCCCCTCCCTTCCTGCCCCTCTGACTCTTCCTTGCCTCTAGGATCTGGACTGTTTTTTGCCGCTAGGATCTGGCTGTGCAAACACTGCCGTGGCAGGTGGATGAGCAGCTTTGCAGGTCCTTCCCTGTCATGTGTCTGCTGTTTTGTCCTCACCTTCCCGGAGCAACACATACCCACCCAGTGCTGCTCTCAAAGGAACACTCAAGAGGTTTTGTCTAGGGAAAGTTGGGGTGGTTTGTTTATTCATGGTAGTTTCTGTTATCCCTGTAATGCTTTAAACTGTCCAGTTGGCCACGATTCCGTTCAGGACTCACTGAGCAGCTACCTCATTGTTTCAAGCATTTCCAAGTGTACAACAGATCTTTATGGGTTCTTTACTATTTGTCTAAAAGCATGCCAAGCTATCTATATCCTTGATTTCCCTTAATCACCACAGCCATTCTGGGTCATCACTTGTGTTCCTATTTCCATATCAGTCGTATGCTGGGTCTCCTTTAGTTCGCGCATCCAAGTGTGCAAGCTAATAAGAGGTATGGTCAAGATTCGAACTTAGTTCTGTCTGATTCCTCACCACTATGCTTTAATATCCACTCCCACATATGCACACACAACAAAAACTGATAAAATGCAGTCCCAGGCTGCACCATCCTTCAGGTCTTAAGGAAAAAGACAGAAACCTTAAGTAGAGGTGGTTGTAGGGGGGTAAGAACCTGACCCATTTCTGCCCAATGAGATCAGGCAGAAGAGGCTTCCAAGGGAGTGAAGGACTTGCCCAAGACTACTTGGCTATAGTTTGAGGCTAGAGGAAGCAATCCATATAGCTCCTTCTGGCATAAAGATTTAAGGAACTGTGACCACAATGCTTGAAATAGTGCTTACAATAATCATCTTCCTCATGCACAGCTTGGAAAAATATGCCAAAGGGAAACAAGAAAGAGAGAAAGAGAGAAAGAGAGAGAGAGAGAGAGAGAGAGAGAGAGAGAGAAAGAAAGAAAGAAAGAAAGAAAGAAAGAAAGAAAGAAAGAAAGAAAGAAAGAAAGAAAGGGAGAAGGAAGGAAGGGAGGGAGGGAGGGAGGAAGAAAAAATGACTTTGGTTTTCTTTTGTCTTTTTTTTATGTCTTTGTTTTTTCAAAAAATCTAAGTACTAGGTTTGTTGGGTCTCTTGTCCTCATTTCCAAGATGGGGGAACTGAGGCTCAGAAGCATTGAGTCACTTGTGATCTGTAGATTGGGGGTTTTCTTCTACACTCGCATTTTTCAAAGTGTGGTCCCAGGACTAGCAGCATCAACATCACTTACCTGGGAACTAGTGAGAAATGCACATTTTCAGGCTGCACCCCAGACTCACTGAATCAGAAACTCTGGTGTTGGGGCCCCACATTCTGGGTTTTAACAAGCCCTCTGGGTGGTTCCGATGCAGGAATAGATTTAGGGCCACTGCCTGACCCTGGTTGGCAACTCACAGTTAAGAGTGAAATCCAGTTGTGAATCCACGTATTTAATATTTGTGCCACTTTACACAACAGATGGTTTTCTGAAAGCAATTTTATTTTGACCTTGAAAAAATCCATTGCAAAAATGAGATGCCAGCAAACTTTTAGAAATCTAATCAGCTGTGCAACTTGTGATATGCTGGCATGTGGCGCCTGGCGCAGAGTAGCAGGCTGCTGCATTAAGTACAGAAGTGTGGATGGGAGAGGATCTCCCACATTCTTATCACTTCCTGAGCTGTCTCTGGCTGGGACTGAGCTATATGGAGTCTTTCCCAGCCATCAAGGCATAATAAGCCTTGTTAGAGGCGCCCTCATGCAAGAGCATCTTAGCACACATGAGAAACCACACCAGCTTCCTCAGAGGTAAAATGACTTGCCTAAGGTCACCCAGCTACAAAGTGAGGTTGAGGGAGGGAATCTATGCGGAGTCCCCTTCAACGCTGATACTTAATGAATCTGACTGCCAGGTGGCTTTAGCGGATGCTTAAAACAATGCTTTTGATCACTCCTACCTCCCCGCAATGATCATCACACAGCTTGGAAGAAGATGCCACAAAAATCAAAGGACAACCTTGGGATTTTTCTACTTTTTGAAGTTTTGGGGGTTTGCTGCAATTTTAAAAATGATTTCAAGATTTTTCAGCAACAAAGTGAGAAGGTAGTATCATAAAAGTATGTATATAATCCTTCAGTATTAGTAGCAAGCAAAGTCTCAACGATGTTCACTTAACCCAGTGTGGAAAAGTTTGGTTGCAGCCACATTGCTCTCTGTCCTTCTGTGTCTGACTTTTCTGATCTTACTGTGTCCTCCCTGGCTTCACTTTCTTTTCTGTGCCCTGTTCAGTTTCTGCCGCACATCACTGCAGGTCTCTCTCCAATGATTACCAAAAACCTCCCTGCTCACAGTCCCCTGGTTTGGGGTCCTTTTCTGGCATCACCCTTAGGTTTTCTTTTCTCATGATTCCTTCCCTGTCTCCTCCTAGAGTCCATGACCTTGCCTGAACATGGATGATCTCCAGATCCTTTGGAGATAAACCCATCTGAGTATTCCAACATTTCAAGTGTATATCTATCCTGCTCTGACTTCTTTTCTGAGGCTCAGACTGGAATATCCAAACTTTTGCAGGATTTCAGTTTGTCCACATGGCCCAGAGTGAATGCACCTTCACCTCTTTGAAAGCTGCTTTCTCCATATTTTTAGAGTAGACATAGCACAGCACCACTCTCCAGTTACACATGCCAGGATCCAAAGATTAATCCCAAATCCCACAAGCAGCACTTCCATAACATATACACACCACAACACACACACACAGCACACACACGCTTTTTTCTTACACACATATGTGTGCACACTGCACAACCACATACTTGCTTTCTCTCTTACACACTTTGCATGGACACACGCATATCCCATGTGCAATGTGCAAAGACCAAACCCTGTGAATTTTGCTACCGTGTCCTCCCTGCCTTTCCAACTCTGCTGTCATTGCTCTTGAGCTAAATCCCTGATCATTGGTCACCTGACAATTGAGTGTCCTGAACGTTCTCCCTCCTTCCTTTAAATCTATGCTCTCATTGCAGCCAGAGGAATTTCTCTAAAATGCAATCAACCCTAGTTCTCTCACTTTGTACATTCCACATCTCCTACTGCCTGTAGAGAAAGTCCACCAGTCTTAAGCACGGCCAGCAAAATCCTCCTTGAGCTTTCTCCTCAGACCCTGTACCAGTTTCCATGAGAAATCTTCCACCAGTGAGCACCCTGAGGTCCTCAAATACTTTACTGAAATTCTAAGTACAATTTATGCTAATAAAAGGCAATTAATCTTTAAAAATTAGTGGAAATGTGACCCACGAAACAGAGATTTGGAACACATCATTGAGTCTTACCAAACTACCTTACCATTCCAATGCCATAGCATTTAACTAACTGAATGTCATCAATGAGAGAAAGAATGCAACTGTAAGAAAGAATTGGGAAAATTTTTATGCACCGATGTGAATATATGATAATTTATTTAACCTGACCTATCGATGGAAATAAAAATAGATGCTGATATTTATAATCTATGTTATTAGAGTATCTGTCTGTCTTTGGGATTAGAAGAAGGATCAGAGTCAAATGGGAAGACCAGTTACAACAGACCAGCGAAGAGACCAGCTGGTGGCAATGAAGATGGAGAAGAGAGATATTTAGGGACCTAGAGGTTTTAGCCTTAAGGAATTTAGCATTGTAAGGAAAAGTGCAATAAACTAATAATTCCAGTGCTTTGATTTACTTGACACATGGATTGTCCACCCACCATGTTCTAAGGGGCTCTGTCAAACAGTAAAGACCAAATGTGGAATAAACATTTGGCCAGTTCCTGCCCCTGTGAAGTTTCAGCCTACTAAGGAAAGATGGGATGATTATTTCAGAGGATCTAAACCAGCCTGTGGCGTGGTACATGGGTTGTCAGTAAGCAATGTGCTAAGCAGTGGATAGCAAAGTCAATGAATACATAGTTCTCTATGTGAGGCCCTGACCAGAGCAGCCATATCACCTGTGAATTTGTTACAAGCACACAGTCTCAGAGCCCACCTGAGACCCCCTAAATGGGAGATGGGGCTGGGCAGAGCCCAGCAATCTGGGTTTTAACACGTCTTCAGCATCATCCTTACATAGCTACAGTCTGGGAGCCACTGCCTAGAAACCCAAAATATGAGGGAACAAATATCCCTGGTGGTGTTAGTCTAGAAAGACTTAAGGCAAGAAGTGACCTATGAGGCAAGTCATCAAAGGAGATTGAGAGTTCCCCAGAAGGACAAGCAGAGCTGGAGGGGAACATTCCAGGAATTCCAGGTGTTTGTGCTCCCTGAGCTAGCTTACAGTACTTCCCCCCTCATATATTCTTAATGGATTTAAAACAAGTTGGGGGAAATGACTTATGCACAAAGGTATTCATTGCATTTTTGCAAACAGTTTAAATGCCCATCAGCTGATGGCTTCTTGAATAAACTCTGAGTCATACATGTAAATAAATACTATCCCTCTGTTTATAAGAAGAGAGGTTTAGAGATCAGCTTCAGAATATAGTGCTAAATACCAAAATCAAAGTGCAAAATCATGTGTATATCTGCAACTTTTTGGGTGAAAAAATGTAAATATGTGTACTGCAGAGATATACAGGTAGGTGGGAATAGGAAACTGGCTCTCAGATGGAGAATTTAGGGTGGAGGACAGGAGTGGGAGGTACATCTTCACTGGATACCACTTTGTATTGTTTAAGTTTTGTTCTATGCATATAGATTACCAATTCAAAGAAATAGACAGCATACTTTTCTTACAGCAAGAACAAGGAGTGGGGAGGGAGAAGGCATCTGTTCTGAATGCCCTCTTGGCCCTCAAGAAGGCTCCCCCCAGCCTCACCTCTCTAACACCTTTTGGGGAATTTCACAGGGTGGGAGAATGTGACAGGGAGGGGTGCTCAGTGTTATAATTATTGCTTTCAGTACCTATTTTGTTCTAACAGGATGTGCTGCTTGGGGTCAAGGCCCTGGGCCAAAGTCATATAAGAGTAACTGTTTGTGGAACTCCCTCTGAGTTCCCGGTATTTGGGAAATGGTCACCTAACAGCAGTAGCGGGGGTGGGAGAATGTGGGGAGGGCCCAAACCACCACTGTGGTGAGAAGGGGGAGGCCTCAGGGGTTCCATTCAGAAAAAGAACAATTGGTGGTTTCAGGCAGCTGAAGTGAGGGCAGAAGGGAAATGAGATGGCCTGGCCTATAGGAGGGGACAGCACTGAACCCTTGCCTCTATCCAAAAAATAAAACTAGTAGGTGCAAAAGAAGAGGGCTTTAGTGCAAAATGCTTCTTCCTTCAGCAACTTGCAGCATTCTCAAAAGAGATGCTCTCCCCACCTCCTGTCCAGTTTGGCTTCTCCACTTTCTCAGGAGGAGGGGGAAATCATCTTGATGAAGTACTCAATATACACAAACTCCACTTTATCACAATTTTTGTTATCACATTGAATCTTCTCCAAACCCTTCTAGGAAAGCGTCCCACCTTGCAGATGTGGAAATTGAAGTCAGAGAAGCAACATAACTTGCCCAAATTTGGCAATGATGAGGTCAGGGTTTGAACCCAATTCTTCTGACTCCAAAATCTCTACTACACTGATTTTAGGTGAAATCAAGCTGGGAAAAGGCCCCTTATCAGATTCTGAACTCATTTATCAAAAAGCCAGCCATGAAGCCCCAGACCCAGATCTCTGGGGTTTGAAAACTACAATTAAAAGCAGCCAAGAGCACTGTGATATTTGCAAGAAGACAGAAGAATCAACCAGGGAGATCCTGTTAAAGACAAAGAATTCCTAGGATTTATCTGCTTGTGACTGCTTCTGTAAAAATACTGGTTTATCAAGTCCATGTGTTTGATGACCATCTCTGACCTACCCATCAAAGAGTTTTCTATTTGTATATGGCCCAACAGCCAGGTCCACTCAACCACCGAGCTCCATGACCACTGTCAAGATTAAAGCTAATTTGGAGTGGATATTCCTTTCTCTGGAGTTTTTAAAAAGAACCTCGCAGATGGCTTTAAATTAAAAGACAATTTAACTCAAATAAGATGAATCATGTCTGAAATTTGGTCATGGAATCATTCAGCAATATTCACTGAGGACCTACTAAGTGCTGAGGGTACTGAGATGACTAACAGAAGGTTCCAGTCTCTACAGTCTTTTCCAGTTTCAATATAACACTGAAAAGTAAACTAAAAGAGAGTTTCAACAAAAGCTTGGGAGTATTGAGGGACAAGGGGTTAATCTCTCCTAGGATTGGGGTAGTGCACCAGAGATTGGAGGGAGTGGGGAATTGTGAGATGACTTCAGAGGAGGTAGCCTTTGAGATGAGCTTGTAGGATATGGAGGAGGACATTCCAGGTAGAATAGCATGAGTAAATTTTTGGAAATTCTAAAATTCATTATGTGTATAAGGGTGTTGTTCATTTTGTTTGACTCTGTCTCCAATTCTTGTCCCTGCTAAGAGTTTTCTATATAATTCTGGGCATCTCATAGTCTCTGATTTGAAATCTCAAGTTCAATTTGTATAAACTGTAGAAGCAGAGGGAGAAGGAGAGAGGCAGAGACAGAGACAGAGACCTGTCTGAGTTTCAGGTAACAACAGATACACAATTGTGTGTCACAGAGGGTCCTGATGGGGTTTCTTGCAAATCTTTAGGTACCTATGTGTGAAAACACATATATTTGATTCAAAGACCATGGAGGAAGTTTCAAAAGTTAGCTAGTGGCTATCATTCACATTGCCCCATGTCTGAGGTTTCTGGTCAAGTTCTCAAGAAAAGAGGAAGTAAAAATAGAAAAGACTAGACAGCTGACAGCAACTGATTGCTGGTGCTCAGGGAGAGCCTGAAGATGGAATTCCCCCTTGAGCTTCATTCTGTTCTCTTAGGACCACTTGCGACATCCCTCTTTAACTCCAACATGAACTATTTCTATAGCCCTTCCCTGATCCACTAAGACAGGTCAGATGGATCTTTTGTGATCCACAATTTCTGTGCTTCCCAGCACCCCATGCTTCCTTTACTGTCACCTTTATCATACTGAATTGTAACTGCCTATTTACTTGTTAGCATCCCTCAGTGCATCTCATTAGGAAGCTATCATAGCTCTCCTTTATACCCGCGGTCTATTATATAACATGGAAAAAGTAACTGTTGAATATCAATAAGTGAACAGTTGAATAAAGAGAGAATAGAAGATGGAAGATAGTAAGCAAAGGGCAACAGATTGGTCAGGAAGGCTAGTTCTTCAGAGATTGAATGACACGGTCTCTGGGATTCCAGACACCACCCTGGTTGAGTGTGAGGGAGGAGCAAAGGGAGTTATAGTCAAAGAAGTATTGCATTACAACTGTCAGTGAGACCATATTTTACCTCCCACAGCTAGAATTTTGAAAATCTAGTTAGATTTGGGGCCATTTTTCTATGGAGATCAAAAGCATAATATACTCCTATCTTTAACAGTGAACTTCAGGTAGTTGAGCCAGGATAAGCTTCAGAAGGCGCAAAAGGAATGAGTCATTATTTGCTATGAGAGATGGAAGGCTACCATGAAATAGGAAAACTGAGATGGACTCCACTGAACTAATTGAATAATAGTGGGGAAGTCAAGGCAGATAGGGGTGATGGTAGGGAATCAGTGATGACAAAAATGATGGTGGTGGTGGTGATGACAGTGACAGTTGTCAATGTTTTCAATATTCTACATTATTATCTTATTTACCCCTCACAACAACTTTAGGAGGAGGGTAGTATTCTTATCTATGGTTATGCTACTCTGCAGATGAAGAAAATAAAACTCTGAAAGCTTAAATAATTTGCTGAGGATTGCACAGTTCATAAGGCAGAGCCAGGACTGAAACCCAAGTCTGCTTCCAAAGCCCACTCAGCTCAAGATGGCTGTTCTGCCATCCAGTGTCTCAAATGGGTTCATTTTCTCTTACTTAGGATCTTGAAATCTTCATGCTAATAGACTCTGTATCCTGAATATCAGTTAGAGTCATTGTTAAGGAGAAATAAACATTATACCAAACGTAGTTCCCTGGAAGTAGGTCAAAACACAGTCTATCTACACTAGCTCAATAGGACAAAACACTCCCAACTATCCACACCAATTCAACTGGATATTCCAAAATGAAAGGCTGCAGCTGCACAGTATCTAGAACCTGATTTAAGAAGATGGAAGGTAAGTTCAGATGTGCTGGAATGAATCCAAATCTCCAATAGTGTGTATCAGTCATTTTGTGAACCAGTAGATTATCATACAGAAACCCCATCAGTTCTGTGCACTGCCCCTCTTTATCCAAAGGTAGCCCTGAAATCCTTTCTCATATGTTCTCAAGTCTTAGTTTGGGCAATAATAATTGTATTAGGTACCTGATCCCATTCTAGGAAATTTAATCACTCTGGGCTTAACTAAGTGCCAGCTTTTAAAAGACAGGAAGTATGACCATTAACTATCATTTACCCAAAAGTCAAGGAATGGAATGGTCTCATTAATTTAATAGTCTGGTAAATTAGAAAGGAGCATAGCTAACAAAAAATGAATTTCTAGATATCCAAGATGGGATTATAATGGAATACTGTACATTTAACCACATATAAAATGAAAATGCCTCACAGTTCACAGAGTACTCTAAAGAACATTTCAAAATAAGACACAACAACACCATGAGGGAAATAATGGGCCTATATGCATTAAAAATGGAAGATTGAAGATAATTATGTGTCCCAGGTCACATATCAAATAAGGAGCACACTAGAAATTGAGCTGAGTCTCCTAACCCCTCATTCAATGAGCATTCTGCTACCTGTACAACCTCACATCTTCAATTTCTCTTCCTCTCTAGCCAATACAAACATTGCTAACATGGATGGACAAACAAAACCTAAGGACAATGAGCAAACCATACAGTAATTTGCTTTCATGTAAAGGAAATGTGGAATTTATTGTAGAATATAGATAGTGCATAAGCCCCTTGAATGCAAGGGTCATGTCCTGTTAACCATTTTATCCCTGGGACAAGCACAGAGAGAATGTTTGTTGAATTCAGCAACTAGCACATTACTGTTCTATTTGGATAACAAAGTATTTTGGGCACATTCTGAGCTTTGGAAGCCAACTCTCTTCCAATTAGTTGCTGTCTCAAGTCAAATCAAATCAAGAGCTCAGATTGGGAATGAAAATATTCCTGACCAGGGTCCTCTGTAACCTTTCACTTAAAACAATGTCATCAAGTGCTGTAAGGATATGTCTCCTTGAGAGCAATAAAAGAAGCACTAAGTGATATCAGGCTGATGAAATCAGAGCTTTGCCGAGATCAGCCAGTGGATACCAAGTCAAGGACTGGCTTCCAGCCACAGCTTGCATTTACATGCAGGACACACTAGATGTCCCTAAGAGAACCAGAGGATCAGACTAAAAGAGTGTTCCCTGGTCTCCAGTAGATGCCTTTCATCATGGAGGCCAAATAAATCTCCCATGAAAGTGAATGATCAAGCCACATTTTCAGAGACGACCAGTTTCCCATCTTCCTTGTTGACCACTGACCAGTGCTTACATGGTAACATGCCTGTAACCTGCTGCCCAAATCAGTCAATAAGGATGGGAAAGAACAGCCAATAGATTGGGTTTCAGACTTGTGTGATTTAAAACTCCTGATTTTTCTAGCTGTGTGACCTTGGGTAGATTGATTAAACTCCCTGAGACTTAAATTACTCTTCCATAAAATCAATGGACACAAACTTTAAATGAGATAATGTATGGAAGGCACCTAATGCATAAAAATGGAGTTGAATCTTACATGACATGTAAAAATTACATATAATTAAAATTACCCTTGGAATCCCTTAAGTTGTCCAGAAAGGACAGTATACATGTTCTTTTATATATAATCTGCCACAGTAATATGTACATATAAATATATGATGTAAACAGTAATCAGTATATGTGCAGAAATAAATTTTATAGTATTCTAATTATGTATAAAAGAGTATGTGGTTGAATTTGCATGAGTTAAATAGACCTATGAGAAAACTCCACTCTAAATAGAAGTTGAACATTTATGATGTTACTGTCTTGGGAGTCGTAGATGTAAAGAAGCATCTACTGACTGATAATAGTGAATTAAGCATATTCCCCAATCAAGACTCTCTTCTAAGTACTGTTTCATGTTTTTTCATTTAATTTCTCAACCCTATAAGGTAGTTCCTGTAATTATCCCAATTTTACAGATAAGGAGGCTAAGGAACAGAGAGGTTAGAAAATAGCCTGTCCCACAAAGGACATTGTAATCTAGTTATATAGATGAACTAAAACTGAAATCGATACTATGTAAATATTTGTAAGACGACTGTCTAAAGGACAAAAATAAGTGGCAGAGGAGTGACACAGATGGCACTCCATAAAGTTGGGATTCCATAGCTGGAAGGACCCTAAAAACATCTAGTCATGTAGGGAAGGAGAGTCCACTGTGGGGTCAGAAATTCAGAATGGACTATTCTAAATTGTGAGTGAATCTGCGCCTTCAGGGATAGGTTTTCCTGGTCAAAGCAGAAACAAGTGCAGGGATGTTGATTATGGAGTGCAGAAACGTGGAGCGAGACAGGCATGTGACATTTTGTGTAGTAGACATATAGAAAAGGCGAGCTGTAGCTATCATGGGAACAGGGAGGGATGAGGTGAAAAATAGGCCAAAGTCACATTGTGATGGTCTCTTGAGTGACACTCCAAGGAATTTGACTGTGGACCTCAGGGAACCACTGAAGACTCCTGAACTGTGGAGCAAGAAGACAAAACAGGGCCCATGGAAAGATTGATTCTAGTCCTAACCCAACACATGAGGGTCATCCAACAGCTGAACTGAGCCTCCATGAGAAACAGTTAAAAACAGTTCTGAGGAGGTCATTTTTACTCAGAAAGCAAATAACTAAACAAATATGTCTTCTTTCAGGATGAATCTGGACTTTCCAAACCCTCAGGGGCCGTCCTCACACGCAGCCCACAGGGCCTCTGGTGTATGTACCTTACAGCCGAATGACAAAGTCATTCCTGGCACTCAGTGGTAATGTTTTCTTTTCAAAGCTCCTGGTAAATTAAGTCTTCTGGAAGGTACCTTCCTTACAACCTTTCTCCCCTGCACTTAATTCTTTCTATCTTCATTGTTTCACCAAATTGACTTTATGTGCATAATTGGCAAACTGTTGACATTACCATCAACAATTTGCCATAAAGATATCCCAACTTCTGATACCTACAGCTTTAGTGGTAAATAAAGTGTATTCTCCCCAATACCTCTCACCCCACTTGAAAAAAAGGGTCCACTCATTTAGGAAGCTTGTTCTGTAAAGCTAAGAACACAAGGTTTGATCAAAGGGAGCACTAGTTCGTTTGAAAGAACCTGAAGGTAACTTTACATTGAAGTAGCAGCCTGTTCCGTGGTAGTACCTAATGGTGAAGCATGATGTTGCAACTCAGCCCTGTTGACCATTGTATATAAAGTCAATCATCTTTATTTGTGAATTCCGTATTTGTGGATTTGCCTGCTGCTACAATTTGTTTGTAATGCAAAAATCAATACAGCACTTTTGAGGTCATTCATAAATATGTACGCAGGGATGAAAAATTTATATCAGCTACTGTGCATATCCCCAGCTGTGGTCTCACAAGGAGGTGCTCTGTCTTCTGGTTTCAGCTCTCTTATTGTAAACAAGTATCCTTTTATGATCTATTTAGCACCACATTTTTTTTTCATTTTTGTGCTTTCTGTTGGCGCACTGTTTAAAACGGCCCCCAATGGTGGCCCTCAAGTGCTGTCTGGGTTCCTAAGCATAAGAAGGCTGTGATATGCCTTACAGAGAAAACACTGTTAGATAAGCTTTGTTCAAGCGTGAGCTATCGTTCTGGCCACACAATCATTGTGAGTGAATCCACAATATATATTAAATAAGGTTTCTTTAAGCAGAAACACGCATAAAGCAAATTTATGTACTGATCCATTGATGAAAATGTTGTGACCAGAAGTTAGGAACAATGGTTTAGTATTTACTAATTCAGTGTTCCCCAGCAGATATAATTACTAAATATAATTAGTAATAAATATATAACTATAATATCCTATAATATATGTTATATATAATAAATATATAATTAGAATATAATTACTAAAAATGAGAATAATGAGGGTCAACTGCACCTGGGGCAAAGATGATGGTATGTGTACAGGATCAGCGATGGGAGGCATTAGCAGGGCAAGGAGAACCCATAAGAAAAGTTTCTAAGAAATTTCAGGACTGGAATAAACTCTAATGAACCAGGGAGTGGTGGAAGAATGGTACCAGCAAAGAGAAGATGGCAGAGAATAGAGCGTAATGCTAAGTTCCCAGAGCAATACACCACTCCTAAAAGTTGTTACAAACCTGGCCACTTCTGCAAAATGTTGAATTCAGTTAATTGCTGATTCTGTTCTACATAAACATACATTGTTTTCTGGGAGTCTATTGGGTAATATATTTTCCTTATAGTTAACTTTATTTTAGGAAAACAAGAATCACATTTTCCCCCTCCAGGAGTAACAAAAATATGAAATATAACCCTGGTCTGTTACACTAGTTTCTTTGTTGCCCCAGAGATAGAAAGAGCTGAACCTCGGTATGGCATTCATATTCTTTCTTATGCTTCAAACGCTCCCTCCTCCTGATGAAAATCCATACCACATATTAGGACCCAACTTCATTCCTTTCTAGAGCATTCACAGTCATGTCCATATACTAATGGAATGATTACAAGCACACACACTGGAATCAGACAGATGTGGGTCTGGATTCCAGTTCAGCCACCTACCAGACCTCTGACCTTGAAGAATTACTAAATCCCTCATATTTTAGTTTCCTGATTTCCAAAATTAGTATTAAATGGGAATATATATGCTGGCTTCCAGCACACTTCCTGACATGAAGCAACTGTATTAGCTATGACTCGTTACTGAATTTTTTGTGTATCCATCACTCTACTCCATGCTGTCTCATTTTGGGCTCTGTGCTTCAGTCCTCCCTGTGCATGAAATTTGTCTCTGAAATAAGACCCTGAGATCTTCAAAAGAGGGGGTCTACCTTGTGTTCATGGCTATCTCAGAGCCACCTCCTGCCCCTTCTGACTCCTTCTAGTCACCTGCAGGTGTCTCACTTTCCTCCTCCCATGTCCATTGCCACTTCTCTGTCAAGGACCTCCTACAAACTCCTCAAAAGTCTTGCACAAATGTCCCCACCAGAGAGCCCTTCTGTGCTGTCTCCTCCCTTTCTGACCTGTTATAGTGTTAACAACAATTCTTAATCTTGAGTTCCTACTAGCTACCAAGGACCAAGAGAAGCAAATGGCACACTCCTTCCTTAATCTCTATAATGACTCCAGCTGTGTTTCTTACTATTCCATTTTGCAATTGAGGAAATTGAGTAAGTCTGAGAGCCACTGTTACATGCCTGAAGCTACTTAGTAAATGGAGCACAAACCCAAATCTATGCCAGCTCCAAAGCTCTCTCCAATGTGCCCTGCTCCCTCACAACATCTTTTTTAAATGTTTATTTATTTATTTAGAGAAAGAGCACAAGCAAGGGAGAGACAGAAAGGGAGAGGGACACAGAAAATAGCACAATCAAGCTCTATGCTGACAGTACAGGGCTTGACCTCATGACCCTCAAGATTGTGACCAAAGCCAAGATCAAGAGTCAGATGCTTACCAGACTGAGATGCCCAGGCACTCCTCCTCCCTTTATATCTTAAAGTCTACTGTCAATGAGTCTTGTTAAGTCACAGAAGTCTCCCTCTTTTTGTGAAGAAAAAATGGGAATCCCTTGGTCTGATATGTAAAATTCCCATACACCTGACCTCAGTCTACAGCCCAGCTTTATCTCACTGTTGTCTTTCATGATCCTGACACAACAAACAAAACCATTCTCCACTGTTCTTCATGGAAGCCCATACTTGCTTAGAATAGTCCCTCTGCAGGAACAGTCTCCAGGCTGCCATTCTTATTTTCAAACCTGTGAACCCCTCCCGTTTGTCCCTTGGGGCTCATCTCTCACACACTGCACCCTCCCTTAAAAAGCATGCACTCCGTTCACGCCTTCGAACACATTTAGTGTCTACTGCATGACAAGTGGTTTGTCCTTCTGTGTGCTACAGCACCTGTGGGGGTGAGTGTGCCACAAGATGGGTATGAGGGAGAGGCACAGTGGAGTTGCATTAGCTAGTTGGAGGATCTTTCTGAAGGAGGTGATGATTTGGTTGAAACTGAAGGAGTTAGGAAGTAGAAAACAGTCTCCTCACTCTGAACATCCACAGACAGCATTCTTCTCCATCTTTCCTAAGATCTCACTTTCTCCTTTATAGTATATATATTTTCATTTATTTTATCACCCCTACTAGATGAAGAGGTTCTGAAGAACAATATTTGTGGTTATTTAATCTTTGAATCTTTTTTTTTTACTTTTTTTTAACAAAATAGGTACTCAGTGGTAGGCATGAAAACAGGAAGACTTTGGAATGGACAAATATGGATTAAAAATCCAGTTCTACCACTTATAAGCCAAGTGACCATGTTTGAATTACCATTTTAAGATTCCATTTCCACATGTAAATTAAGCAAGAGAAAAAAATCTATCTCACAGAGCTGTTAGGAGAACATAATTACAAAAATGTTTGTCTAATGCTTAGCATTGTACCTACTGCAAAGTAAAAGTTCAAAACTAAGTGGTAGCTTTGTACTTCTAATACATAGTCAGTGATTTTTTTACTTATTTTACATACCTCTTAGCACAGCACACAAGAATAATCCCATGTGAACACTCACTAACTTGAAGTATATTACTCCAGGCCAGATTTGTGCACATAAGCATGCTCATATTAATTAAGACTGTAGCACAGATATTTCTTTTGCAAGGCAGATTTGTGCTCTGCCCAAAAATTCATAAAGAAATGGCATTTGTGGTTGTAAAACTAGTGCTTAATCATATACCACCTTCCCCAGAGTTTATCAATTTCTATATAAATAAGCCTCATAAGTGATTCATTATTGTCAAGTGCGTGGAGAGGGAGGTAGAGTCTTTCAGTCAAAGAAAGAAAAAGAAAAAAAATGACAATGATCCAGGCTTCATAAGAAGTTAAAATCATGTTCTTCTTTCTAAGTAGTTTTTGTGGTTGATTCTCAGTTTAGATGGTGGTGGTTTTTAATTACCCAAAGTACAGGAACACCCATCTAAGAAAGGAAATCCCATTAAATAGCCTCAAATCAGCCACCTTAATTCAGGCAAGTAGAGATAGAAAGGCATATCATGAATTTGAAAGATGTTCAAAAAATGCCATTATATTCTGTTCAAATGCACAAGAGGACCTCAGATACCTCACTACTAATTAAAGAGATCCACATTGAAATTCTCTGGATAGGGTGAATGTGAAAGATGAGAATGTTGCGCATATGCCATGTCCTATACAACACTCCAGGGGCCCCATGGAGAATACACCCATGAATGAGATCTAGGTTATTATTGGGTGAGAAAAACATGCAAATATCTAACTTCACTGTAAGATAAGTGAAACAGCATAAAGTGGAGGCAAGCTTGCATGCCGTATGAGACTCCAGAACAGAGTAACCATTGCAGTTGGGACTTACCATTCTCCTTTTCTAGAGGAGGGGCCATTGCTGCCAAGCCCTGAAGGCTTCTCACAGGAGAAGTGGCGGAATTCATCCTTGTTAAGAATGTACTATGTGACATATATATTCTACATTTCATTCAATTCTTAAAACTCTCAAAAGTATTAATACTATCTTCTCATTATAGAGATAAGAAGACACTTTTCTCAAGGCCATACCACCAAAGAGTAGGAGCCTAGATGCTAATATGGGCCTGATGATCCCAGAGCCTATGATTTCACCTCTTCCCTTGCCCTTGAGCTCCTTTACAGCATGTATGACATCAGCTATCTGGGAGATGAGGTTAAAACCATTGTCCTGGAGTGTCTGTCATTGTAGCCCAACAAAGACTACATGAAAGCCTTTGTAAGCAGTTCATTCCTGTAAGTAGATTATGCTTACAGCCAATACTGCTTACACTATTCATTATCTGTATAGATTAACTAATTTACAGCTAACTTATAGCTAATTTATACAATTAATAAGGATTATTGGACTGAATTGAATGAATTTCAGTCTTGTCAGAGACAGTGTAAAGGTTAACTTTAACTCAGTTCAAGCTTAATTATAATAAATTATACAAAATACTGAATTAGCCAGAGATCTAATGAGGTGTTCCCAGGGCTCTGATTCCTTGTTCCCAGGGCACAAGCCCACCAGGTACTAGCATGGAGCTGAAGTCTGTGTGAAAGGCCAGAGAAACACAAGAGACCATTGTTAGAAAGTGAGTAGTACAAATCTTAGACAACTTAATGTTCTTCCCCAGTGGAATGGCTCAGTATATTACAGTTCCTCCATGCAGCTGGGTACCATGCAGCCATTACACACTGCTTCTGTTTGGACTGCTGCATAAACTCCTCGTCATCTCTCTGAAAAAGAGTCCTTGGTCCTCTCTCTGGCTCCATCTTATCTCACCTGCGAGATGATCTCACCTCATTTTGTGGCTTTTAACACCATTCAACACAGGAAACCTCCAAATTTATATCTCTATGCCTCTCTCCTGCATGACAGACTTGCATGTCCAGCTGGCTGGCTTGACATCTCCACTTAAATGTCTGATGAACATGTCAAACTCAACACGTTTTCACTCAATTTATTATTGAATTGCTGATTTTGGCCTTCTCTGCCATCCCTTCGCACCCCTGATTGATTCCTCTTGAAATTTTCCCAGCCTCAGTGGGTGGGAACATCAGATATTCAGTTGCTGAGGCCAACGGAATCTGGAGTCAACCCTTGATTTCTCTCTTTCCCTCGTACTCCACCTCTAACCCATCCATCTATTCTATCATCCCATCTACTATATAGTCTACTCTTACCATAACCTTTAAAATGTACGTAGAAAAAAATAATAAAAATAAAATAAAATAAAATGTCTGTAGAAACTGACCCCTTTTGTCCACCTCCATGCTACTAGGCTGGCCTGAGCCACCGTCATCTCTTGCCTGTATTTCTGCATTGCCTCTAATGATATTCCTGCTTCCACTTTTGACCTCTGCATTGTATTTTTTTAAGTTTATTTATTTATTTTGAGAGGAAGAGAGAGTAGGAGTGAGTGGGACATGGGTAAAGAGGGAGGAGAGAGAGAATCCTAAGCAGGCCCTGCCTATCAGTGCAGAGCCCAATAGAGGGCTCAATCTAATGAAACATGCGAACATGACCTTAGCTGAAATGAAGACTCAGACACTTAATGGACTGAGTTACTTAGGCACCCATTCCATTCTTAACACAATAGCAGCCAGAATGATGGCTCTTGACCTGATCAGAGTAAATGCCCAAGTCTGTACTAGGAACGTACTAGGAATGTACATGAACTGTAGGCTTTATGATATCCACCCCCCCCCACCAACACATACACTTTCCCTCTGTCCTTACAGCCTCACAGACACTTCTTTGTCAATTACAATCTGGTCACACTGGTTTCCTTGCTATACCTAAAAATAACACATCTTCTCACGTGGGTCCACCATCACATAGACAAATGGGCCTCGATTTCATCTACAAAATGAGGTAATTTGATCAGATGACCTCTTAAGTCCACAAAGATGTTATGACTTTGTAACTATTTTCACCTGCAGTGAAGATCATGAAACCCCAAGCCTCCCAATGAGGCAATATTATGAGCTCTGACCAAAGGCAAAGGAAACTGCATTTTGATGTCTTTTATGTAATAAGCCATTACAGTGAGAACCAGAAAATTAACCATGGTCTATGGAAACAGTATTTAACCATTTGAATGTTATGACTATGGGTAGAGTATTAAGGAAATTGTTCTGTTAAAATTTTAAGGGAAAGTAGAAAAACAGCTTTATAAGAATACTATCATAACAAATAAAAATGAATAGAAATATTTGTGGAAGAAAATCATCAACATGCTAATGGTAATGGTATTAAAGGCATGGAATTCAGGGTGATTTTATTACCCTTCTTTTCTTTCTTTTCTAAATTTTCTACTGTATGATTTATTTTACTACCTTTTATAATGAAAATATGAATGTAGGTGTGTCATAATCTTTTAATGTTTAAACCTAGAGATTATTCTCCAGCTAGAAACAATATTTTATGTTCTTTTAATTATTGGGTCCACACACTACAGGCAAATTAGGAACAGTGTTCTTTGAACAAGAACGTGGTAATAAAAGGTTAATAGGCAATTTGCCTACATTAATGTGAATCTGCCATGCAGCCAAACAGTTGGTAGCCCAAAGAACTCAAACACAGGGACTTAGGTATTTTCTTATCATACAGACACACTCATTCAAATTGCTGGATATATCAGAGGCCCTTGGTGATATTCTTTATTTTTTCTCTCCCTGGTAATGTCAGAATCTAGTTTCAAGTAAATGGATAGAATAAGCCTCGCCATTCAAGAATATTCACTGAGTTTCCCAAATTGCAATTCAGTCTATCTGGTATTTGCTAAGTCTATATTATGGGTCTAAGTATGTAGAATCTAAAGTTTTCGGTGCAGAGACTTCTATAGAAAAGCTGTTTGATTAACCAGGTTATATGCAATCACATGGCTCCATCTTCTTATCTATAAAATGCAGAAAGCAAGACCCTGGCCATTGTGGAAGAAAGGAAGCAAGGGAGGAGCAAGGGAAAGAATGTCTTATGAGGTTGTTATGTGTATTAAATATTACAACAAGTTACCATAAGATTTGGATCACAATATGGACTCAATTTCAGTCCTTTATCTGTTCAACAAGTGTATTGAAAACTTGGCAATGTGCCAGGCTTGTGCTCAGTGATGTGGACACAACACTGAACAAGGCTCATTCTCCTCCTCTAAAGAAGTGTGTAAGCTGATAAGAGAATCCAAGAAGTGAAAGAGCATTTCAGTCCTATAAGATATGCACCAGCTGTGCAGAAAAGGAGGCAGAGGAGGACAGGACATTAGAGGGACAAATAATCCCTAAATACACTAAAAAATGTTTTTAATATCAACAGTCACTTGAGTGAGCTGTTCAGAGAGTATCAAAACTTTCCATTGACATTGCCTAGTTGAGTCTATTGTATTATTAACATCCTTATTTTAAGGTAATTGAGACGTGGAGTGGTTAAGTAACTTGTTCAGAATCACACAGCTAGTGATCTTATTGGGGCTCAAATTCAAGGCCTTCCAACCTGCATTTCTAGCCAGTCTGTGCACTTCCTCCTTCATTGGCTACTGTACTTATTAAGTGAGGTAACAAATGTAAGGTGCATACAGTATTGCCTTTCCCAGTAAGTATCCCATGTTGGCTGGTGTTAGTAATACCAGTAGTAGCAATAGCAGCAAGAGTAATAACAAAAGTAGTCATGGAGTAGCAATAGTAGCACTAAGTGGAGAAGTAGTGGTAGTGGTACTAATAACAGTAGTAGTAGCAGCAAAATGTTAAGTCCTCTACAAATGCTAGCAGTTATTATTAGTCTGGGCTTTAGAAACATTCTAAGAAAGAAGGTAAGAAGTGTTCTTGTACTTCTGTGTCATATGGTTCCTGCTCTAAAAAAAAGAAAAACTTTTTGGTGCAGAAGAAAGCAACACATATATAACACAGCTGGTGGTTTAGAATAAAAACTTTGTTTCAAATTGAATAGTTAAATTTATAAGAACTAAAGGATTTAAGAAAATGTCATTTCTTAGGGCTAGTGCAGAAGGGACACTTTCAGTCTTATGTGCACACTTAGCATGCATGGGGCACTACTACACCCACCACTTCACCAGTACCAGGTCATCTATTCCTTGCCACCGTGCCATGAGGTAGATAGTGTATCATCCCCTCTCCACATATGAGAGCTGAAGTTCAGAAAAGGCAGATCATTTGCTCAGAATTACACACCAGGTAAATAGCAAAGCCAGGATTTTAACCCAGAGCCATTAACTATGCTCACCTGCCCACTGGGAGGAGGGTGCAGTATGACCCAGGCTGAGGGTGGATCAGATGTGGACAGGCAAGAAGGAAAGGCAGGGCATCCTGAGAAGAGGAGTTGCTAGACCAGAGTCCTGGCTGGAGATGAGTACATGAGGCTAAGGGCAGCAAAGTGTGAGCTGGGCCAGCTATCAGGCATGAGCTCAGGCCCTGCCCTTTTAGAGCTCCCCACCCAAGAAAACCACATGGGTGAGACACACACTTGTTTAGAATCTCTTGTTTTTAAGTTGCATTTTGTTTTTGTCATCTGTACCAGGGTGTACAAGACCAAGATGAGAACACTGAGAGAAGAAAGCTTTTGTTTTTTATTTTGGCTTCCTCCAAAATGCACCCAAAGTAAAAAACTTAAAAAAAATATGACTTCAGGTTTAAGACACTATTTAGGGCTGCATTTATACACTCATTTGACACCCCTCCCCATTTAGGACTCAACTGGAAAAACCACAGAAGCCTTATAACGGCAGGCATTCATTCAATCAACAAAATCTATTGAGCATTTAGTCCATATCAGACTATATGCAAAGCAATGTAGACGTGATGGTGAACAAGAAAAGGTACAATCCTTGCTCCCCTGGAATTCACGTTCTAGTTGGGAGAGAGGGGTAATGAGTGTAAAACCAAATATAAGGATAATGCCAGACTGCGGCACACACTTGCACAAGTATAACTAGAGTGACATGAAAGAGAACTACTCACCTGATGATGGCTGGGATTGGTCCCAACAAAGTGTTGTTTGAACTGAGAAGGAACTGTAAGAAGGAGCCCACGGTGAGAATCTGAGGTAAAGGGGGCTAGATGGAGGGGAGAGCTAGTGCAAAGACTCCAAGACTGATGAAAATTCGGGGTGTATGGGAAACAAGAAGAAAATCCATTTGACTGGATCACAGTGTGCCTGGGAGAGAGCAGTGAGAGATGAAACTCAGAATCCATTCAGTAAGCAGATCAGGAAGGATCTTGTATTCCCCGTGTAAGGAACTTGGAGTTTGCTTTAAGTGCTATGGAAGTAATTTGAGGATGGCAAGCAGACCAGAGAAGGAACTTGTTTTCATTGAGGAAAGCCTCTACTTGATAACTGTGTAGAGAATGGATTGTAGAGGGGCACAGGAAGGTGGGAAAACAATTAGGAAAGTGTTACAGTGGTTAAGATGGGTGAGAATCGGGCATGGACTAGAATGGTTTTGGAGCAAAGCAGTTAAATCTAGAAAAGGTGTTCAAGGCAGAGGTAAGAAGCATCACTTCTTACAGTCACTATCTTACTTCAACAGTGGATGTGAAGGATAAGGGAATTTGTGAAGCCCAGGAATATCCCTAGGTTCTTGCCAGACACATGTGGTGTCAATGAATAAAATATGAAGATCCGGCGAAGGACAAATTGCAAGGGGTGCTGGGAAAGGGTTCATGGGTTCTGTCTGGAAATAATAGATTAAAGATGATTATTATATATCCATGTAAAAGTATCAAGTAAGCATTTAAATACATGGACCCAGAGTGCAGAGGAGAAGATAAAGTTGGAAGCAGATCGGGGCCCTTTCACTAGGTAGATGACAAGTCAGACAGGTGACTGGATATGATCACCTTTGGGAAGAGGGAAGGAACAGAAATAGGTTCAAACCATCTCAAAACAGGATAAACCTCAGTTTCCTCACTTATAAAATAGAAACAATAATACTTACCCTGTAGGGTAGTTTTACAAATTAAATTATCTTTATATATAAGACCCTAATCTGTTAGACCTCAGATTCCTGGTCCATTTCAATATCCTATCAAGGTCTCATCAAGGTCAGTTTCACAAGGGTTAGGATTGCTCAAGAAACAGAATTAATTAATTGATTTGCAAAGCCAAGTTCCTATGATCCCATGGTTTCCAACACATTGCTTTCTTTTTCCTTTCTTCTTGACCAATCCCATCCCCAACATGTGTCTACACACCACACAAACATACAATACATTTGGGTCATTTCTTATGAGCCGCTGAAGAGTCAAGAGTCCTGACCTGGTGGTATATGACCTCAAAGAGTTGTAACTGGCATGGGTCAAGCTCCATTACACAATGTCACATCAAGTGGCAGCTAATTCTCCTTGACTAGAATAAGTAATAGCTTCCCTTAGAGCCCTGGGTTGATGCCCAGTAGGGTGAGTGGCAGGAAAATGAGTCTTCAATCAATGGGGTACTTGAGGACACCAATATGCATGTGCCCTGAGCTGCCCTCTCTGCCACATTCCATTGTCCAAAAGAGGGGCAGAGTCTAGGATAATAATAGCTAACATTTATTGAGTCCTATTCTGTATCAGACACATGGGCAACACTTTCCATGCATTACCTCATATAGTACTTACAGAAATCCTATGATGCTGATATTAAAATAAAGTTCAGGTTACGTATGAGGAAATCGAGACTCAGAGAAGATAGTCATTGTCCAAAGTCAAACAGCTAAGAAGTGATAGATGTTTGAATGCTCTCAACCACTATGCACTATCATCTCTTAGTAGTGTAGTGTGTTAACTCTTTACAGTCTATCTCAGCCAATTGACCACCCATGCACACAGTGAGAAGAGCACTGGAGAAAGTATTGGGACAAGTTCTGATCTCAGGTCTGTCACTTATGAATGATGTGGCCTGTAGTAAGTCATTTACCTTCAGTGAGTCTTACTTTTCCCATTTTCAGAGTGGATAGAGCAATCTCTGCCTCATCAAGAGTATTGGGAGCACACAATGTGACAACTTTATCATTTGCCAACTTTAGGTGAGGAATGTGCATTAAGGGTGATTATGAAATTATGGTAATGATCATGATTATATTGATTCTGCTGACAAAGGTGCACATGCACACACACATACACACATGCACACATACAGACACACAGACCACAACGAAATATCTCAGAAGTCTCATCACTGGTTATTCAAATAATTAGAATAATGTCTGGTCCCTAGATAGTGTTCAATAAATACTTATGAAATAAGTAATGAAGATGAAGGAGAAAGAGTTAAAGAAGAATTCATAGATTCAATCCACTTCAAACAATGGGATTCAAGGTGTTAATAGCAAGATAAAGATTCTATATCTATGGTTCATCTTTGTCTTTCAGAGACTTTAGGAAGGATCTACCATCTGGATCTATGTGAATCCAGAAAGATTTTTCCTCCCAGGTTTTGATCACTTTACATAATAAATTCAAACATAAAGACTTCTTCCAGGCAACTCAGCTATTGTCATCTTCCAATGCCCAAAGTCTAGCTTCAATGTCCAGTCTGTGGATGGACTCATCTCCAAGTGCATCCTAGAAACCATTGATATGATCAGGGCTACTGTTCCATTCATACTGTGGTTAAAGAGAAACTTGCCCATTCCAGGAAACTTGTGCCCATTTGTGTTGCTATAACAGCCTGTCTTTTGTGGGTTTCTGTCTCCTCCTCTGAATGTTGACCCCCTGGAGGGCTCAATTCCCATCCATCCTTTCATTTATTTCCCAAACAACCATAGGAGTGGACCCTATTCTTTCCCACCTCAATTTAGAGATAAAGAAATAAACTGAAGAAAAGATAAAAGAACAGGAAGGAGGGAAAGTGGGAATGAAGGGAGGAAGGGAGAAAGGGAGGAAGGGGAAAAAGAAGGAAAGGCAGAAAAAATAAAGGAAAGGAGCCCCTAAATTATGTATTTATTATGAGGAGACCATAGAGTTCAAGACCAGGCATCCTGACCAGTGGTATTGAGAAGGCACAGATGTCACCATTCCCCCCAATCTTTATTCAACTTCCTGAAGATTCACCAACAGAGTTATTCAGAGTAAAGAAAGTAACTACAAGTTAAGGTTGTAAAATCAGATCTGGGTTCATTTCTTAGCTAAGACTCACTGACTTTGTGACCTCGGGAAATTTATTTGAGCTTTCTGTGCTTCATTTGTCCTAAAAAACAAAAACTAATATTTCTTATAGAATTAAATGTGAAAATGAATGTGAAACATTTGAAACATTTAAGAGAGCTTTTGGGGAAGAGAGAGAGAGAGAGAGAGCGCTCCTGGGAAAAAGTAGTCAAGGAAAGTTAGCTACTGTAACTATAAAGTTTTCATCTCTAGAAAGGATGATCTTTTTGCCACCAGCAAGGGAATAGATATGAGACATTAGAATACACATTCGATGACACTCAGATATGAATTTGAAGGCGAGTATTTTCCCAAGAGCTCACGGAGAAAGAGAATAAGTTGAGGAGAAGGAGACCCCCATGGTCCTTGCTAGTGTTCTGTTCTCTGGAAATCATAGCAGTGGCCAAAACTTAAAGATCTCTTGTCCCTCATGGGTTTTCTATCAAGTCTCACTGGAGTTAATGACAACTGGTCCACATAGTCCTGGGCTCACAAGGAGTGATCACAGGAGTCTTGATGATACTCATCCCTAGGGTAGCCTGGGTTGCTCCCTTCCTTCCCACAGGGACTGGGAGTCTTTAGAACAGCTCTACCACTGGGCCACCAGAGGCAGCATGACAGCACCAGTCCTTATTCTCCTGCTGATTAGGAGATGGTTTGACTACCCATATTCATTTTCCTCAAAGCCCACAGATATAACTGGTGGTTGGGCAGGTGATCAGCTGTCTCAGACACCCTCTAAAAAGAAGTCTAGATGTTAGAATTAATGAGTGGCTTCATATTCCATTCTTCATATCCCTGACAATGCTGCTTTTAAAAGGGTACAGATAGACCTCACAAGATCACCTGACAAGCTAAAGCCAGAGGTTTAAAACCAGCACAAACTTTAAAGGGTCCTTGTGGGTCCTTCAGCACCTCCTACCACATTTAAGTCTTTCATTCCTATAGATTATTAAACATACTAGGTATTGAGTAAACAAAACTGCATCCTCAGTCTCACTTGGCCAGAATTTTGGACAACAGAAATGATTTATTGGTATGGTTTCTTTTTTATTCCATTCTGCAGACTTGAACTTAGTCTCCAGGGGCCCCCACCTTCCCCAAGACCCTTTCATGACCCTACTTCTGTGACTTATTCAAAGTCTGATAGAAAAGGCCTTTTGGGATACTGACCTTTGCTTTTTGAATAATGGTCACTCTGTTCAAGGTCAGGGGATAAGGTTACTTCCTCTTCTTAGCCTGGACATCATATTTGGTGGTTGTCAGGTTGATCTTTAGAAATTTCTTAGTTTCACTGAAGTCTCTAATTCATATTCTTTTATTTCTTTGTTGTTTATGTTGAGAAGAGAATCTCCAAAAATGCCTACGCTGCCATGTTTGAACCAATCCTTTTATTATCAAGTTAAGTAAACTGACCCACAAATAGAGTCAAGAAACCCTGAACAGCAGTGTGGTGCCAAACCCTGGCCTCTTGTCTCCACACTGATGCTGGACAAAAGGTCTGGAAGGAGGGCTCCCTGGCTTGATGTCTCGATGATAAGTTGACAGGAAAATGTTGTGTTGAGAGAGGATGGCCTCCAACGGTTTCTCACTCAGTGTCACTGCTGTTCCCAAGAGAGCTCAGGAGGTCTCAGAAACTTGGAAATGTAGTTTGTCCAGCAAGTTCATTATGTGTAATTTACTATCTCATTTTATATAGAGAATCAAATTTGGTGAGAGAATTAGAAGGAGCTGTGACTTCCCAGTCAATTAACATTTATTAAGATCCATCTGTGAGATAAGCTGATTCATTTATTCATTCGATGTAGCTTGTGTCCTTTTCATATGGTAGAGGCAGCACCATGCAGTAGTCTTAGAATCCTAGCTTCAGAGTCAGGTGGCTCTAGTTTGCCTCCAGAATTTGTTACTCATTAATTGTTTGATTTGGGGTAAATCCCATAATCTTTGTGAGGTTGGATTTCCTCAACATTAAGATGGGGCTACTGTACAGCAGCCTTTAAATAAAATCATGTAAGTTAAATAACTCACTGGTAGCTGGCACATTGATGTCTGAAAACTGTAAATCATAATCATAAGCACTATGGACCACCTGGGTGGCTCAGTTGGTTAAGCTTCTGACTTCAGCTCAGGTCATGATCTCACGGTTCATGAGTTTTGGCCCCACGTCGAACTATTTGCCGACAGCTCAAAGCCTGCTTCACATTCTGTGTCTCCCTCTCTCTCTGCCCCTCTCCCACTCGCATCCCATTCCTGTCTCTCAAAAATAAATAAATATTTAAAATTTTTTAATAATCATAAGTGCTAGATTATGATCAGAAGAGAATATTTTATATGAGCCCACTATCTCCTATTTTACTTAGGAAAACATCTGAGAAATCTTTCAGATGTTTATTTTGCATCTGAAATAGTTTGTAAAAGGACAATATATCTGCACACATGTCCTACTTGGTCCAACACATATTGACCCAGATGAGTTTCACTCTTGAATCTGCTCAGTCTTGAAATTTTCTTCTCACACATAAAAACGATTCTGACTTAACCATGGTTTTTCCAGTAAGTCATTCAAAATAAGGACCTTTGGATGTCATTTGAATCTTCATTGCTTTGGGGTTTAATGTTTAATTTGAGCATGCAGTCCATCAGTGTGGACCCCTACAGAGTTTTTCTGCTATGCACATTATGCAATAAATTTACATCACACATGGGATCACCACTTCCAATCCAACCAGACAACACCAAAAGTAAAATGAAGTGGATTATTAATGTGAAAAATCAGTTTATAAAATAAAATGTGCAATTATAATTTTGCATTCTTTCCCCTTTTTGAAAGTGTATACTTACATAGTAAAAATTGTGTACTACTTACATAGTAGTAAACTCTAGATAGTGAGACTATATATTATCTCTTCCTTTAAAATTTTTTTAATTATTTATTTTGAGAAAAACACTAAAAAGTGTGAGCAGGAGAAGGGCAGAGAGAGAGGGGGACAGAGAATCCCGAGCAGGCTCTGCAAGGTCAGCCCACAAACTGTGAGATTGTGACCTAAGCCAAAATCAAGAGTCAGACATTTAACCGACTGAGCCATCCAGGCAACCCTATTTCTTCTTCTTTTTATTATTACTCCTTTTTCTACTTTCAGAAGAGATTACAATGAACCTGTGTTGTTTGTATAATAAGGAAAATAGCACAGTAAAAATTAGGTTTAAAAAACACCCTACTTACAATAGGTACCTGGCAAATTTTGATGCTCAGTGAATGTTTAATGGCTGAATAAATGGTTCACAATCTGGGCAATTCCTGATGAGCCAACAGTTCAGCTGCCTTAGTATATCCATCATCTGGCTCCACCACTGAACAATCCCTCCAGGATAACAAGAGAAAAAGGAGAAAGGAGAAAAAATGGAGCAGAGAATAGAAAAAGAAGGTTTAGGAGTGAGGTGCTGTAAAAGACAAGTTACACCACTTGATCATGGAGTGTTTCACCCAGAAGGCACTCTGTGAACAGGGAACTTGTACTTCTTGGACACTGAGCAAGCACCTCCCAGAGAACATAGTTCCCTACTCTTTTGCAATCTCCATCACGCAGATGGGGATTCAACCTGACCAGTTACAAGGGTCATTAGGTGGCAACGATTTGAATCAAGGCCTCCTGACTCTAATTCGAGGCTCCCTTTGAGAAAGAAATAAAACCATGAAATGTATGAGTGATATTTGCAAATTTAACCTAATTTGGGGGCTCAGAAGGTTATGGGAAATAGGAAAGATAGAGGGGAATCAGAACACTGAAGAAAAAGGAACTTCAGGGCATATATATGAGCTCCAGAAAAATATATAAAACCTACAGTCAAATAATATTTAAGCATGGCATGAAAGCTTGTAAGAACTACAAGGGAATCAATCCACAAAGAATAAATTAGTAAGTCACCCAGTACAGAAACCACCTCATCAGCCCAGACAAACAGGGACATATTTACAAACAATCTGTGGGAGAATTCCCATTGTGTATTTAGGATGTCATTCATTGCTCTGTTGAGTTCTTGTGCTCAGAGAAATATGGCAACTTCTATTTCTCTTTCCTAAATCCTTGGCTCTTTGCCCTCCATCCAGCCTATTCAAAGCCTTACCCTGGAAGATACGAATTGTTAACTGACTCTATCATTAGCTGCAACTCCTCAAACTGTACCCCCAAATGCCAAAGGGATGATTTAAATGTAGACCACTGATGCACCCAGAGGATTCCATATTCAGTCCAAATGGAGAAAGAGAGTCGTGTTTCCCATATTGCAATTTCTTAATTAAAGGCAATCTCTTCTTTCAGATTATCCTTTTATTTTCAACAGGAACAGTGAAAACACTGCATTTTAGCCAGGATTTCAGCATGCTTCACAGATGTTACATTGAGGCCAGTATTACCATTGTCTGGTAATCACACGGAGGTGATACTCCATCCCCCTCCTTCACCACAAGCAGTTGTTCTCTGGCTGGCAAAGGTTTGGGAAGGGACATAAGCACCTTACTGCACCTTCCTCACCTTTTCCCCTCTTTGTCACTGCCTCTAAATTAGACAGAGAACGCTGACTGCAGTGATCATAAGAAAGCTTTGATCCCCTGAAAGTCAAGTATTCATTGTAAATAACGGCTGAGATTTGGGTTTTGTACTTACTTTTATTAGCAAGTGATAAAAACATTAATTAAGGTATCATTAGCTGCTATTATACACAAGCCCCACCCAAATTTACAATGTTTCGTGCACAACAGACATTTCCACGAATGGGTGGTGCTGACCAGCCAGGGGCCCTCTTTCTGATTCCGGGGAAGAGATTCCTCTGTCTCATGGCTCCATCATGTTCAGCAGGAGGTTCCCAAGGTTAACGGCTTCTCTGCATCCTCATTAAGCTGATAGACTGGAAAAAGCAGGAAACTGTCCAGAGAGATCTTTTGTGCTGGGCAAGAAAATGGGGTGGATCACTTCTGATCGCATCCTATTGGTTAGAGTTCAGTCACATGACCACATTTAAATGCAAAGAAGGCTGGGAAATGTAGGCTCTGTGCCATGGGAAGAGGAGGAAACAGGTGTGATATGCTACCAGCAAGACTCTATCACAATAAGGAAATGTCAATATCAGCACAATAACAACAAAATGTTTTCAGAGGACGCCCTGGAGGCTAGAGACGTGAGGTTCCGTCTCTAATAACAGCATCTTCAGTCCCACCCTTAAGTCCCCTTACAGAAATAAGGTTTGGTAAGGCTTTCTAAGAAAATTTAATTTCCATCACAGGACACCTCACCATAAAAAAATGAAAACAAGGATATGCATTTCAGGAGGGGGAAAAAAAAGAGTTTTAACAACCACAGTGGAAGGGGAAGGGAAGCATCAAAATCCCGAATTAGTTTGAAATTTTAATTTACCAATGAGCTGGTAAATTAAATGGACTGAACTCATTCAGTCCTGCTAATTTATGTTTTATCCTAAGCAGTTAATAAGCCTAGGTTATTAATAGTAGATATTGTAACATATTCATTATCCTAATAAATCTCTATTTGCCACATATTCTACCTCAGACTCACAAAAAGAAGGAGAGCAAGAGAGAAAGGGAAGAGAGTGAGGGAAGAAGGAGGAAGGGAAATGTTCCTCTCCTTTTGTGTGTTTTCACCATCATTTGTTCACTGGACACATTTGGCTTTCAGTCTCTCCGGCTCTAATTGCAGTGACAAAGGAGCTCTGAGTGAGGAAACCCAAGAGTATTTGAAACCAGGTTACAACTCCCTTCAGTAATTTGGTTCTGTAAGAAAATATGCATGCCTGCAAATTATCTTTAACTCCTGCAAGGAGACATCCAGCTCTCACGGGAATTTGAATGTATTTTGAGGTGGGGGAAAAAGGCATTTTTTTTGCCGGTTTTTTAAATGGATCTCATGACTGTAAGCATGAAAGAAAAGTTTCTGGCAGAAACACACCTGAACTCTAAGCAAGCGGAACTGATGTACTTGCTGTCGTAGGGCGCCGAGTGAAAGATAATGGATTATGCCGGCCTCAAATCAGATACACACACCACCTTGGCCCCCTTCGATCTGGGCCATCATCCAACAAATGCGAACACCGAGGTTCAGTCTTCTCTAGCATATGTATTTTAAATAGCACCTGATATTAACAAGGGTTAATTAAATACATATGCCCAAAAATCTCAAGTGAAAGTATCATTTGGAAAGCAGTTTCATTAGAAAGTTAACAAAGTGAGATGCATTCATATTTTTAGAACCAACGGTTGCATTTCCAACCTCATTTCAAAGGAAATGCTCTTAATTTCAAGGGGAGAAAAAGTCTGATACATAAGATGTTTGTTGGAAAACCATTCATGACAGCAAAAGCTGCAATGGAATTGGTTAAATCAGTTTGGCTTATAGACTATAAATGAAGGTGTTTGAAGTTACACTTTCATTCCAGGCATATGCAAATTATTACAAATTGTAGATTAGTAAACTCATAATTACTGATTTTTGTAGAGTTCTCGTGTCAAAAAAATTGTGAGCTCAGTCTTTAGCTTTATGCACATTAGTGTGCGCTTTCTGGATGACTAAAATATGTATTTTTGTTTCTAATTTGGGGGCATTTTAACGACCTTACATTTGGGAATGAATTGAAATGGAATTCAAGTATGACTTTGAAAATGATGTCCTTCTGCAAGAACTTGGAGGCAGGCTTCCAAGAGAACAGTAAGTGAAAAAACAGGAAAAGTAATTTGTTGGTACAGTTTGTTCACAAAAATGAAAGAAAAATGAACATTTCTAAAGAGAAACAGAATGTATTCTTCCTTGTTTTTCTTTGTCCTTTCAAAATTTCTTCCAGAAAAAAAATTTTTAAGAAACAAATTTTTGAGGGAAAAAAAATGAAGCTGACAAAAATTGCTTCTTAGGTCGATATCTTCTCACACCTCAACCACAGCTCCCTGATGGCAAGGATCATTTAAGTTATGTGAGACCTGACATTAACCATGACGTCTGCAATATTTGCCATGAAATTCGGCAGGCTTCATTCCTAGAAGTAGTGTGATCCGTAGGAAGGACAGATGTCCATGTGGCCACCTAAGTGTTCTGTGTCCACCCCCACTACAAGATGGAGCCAGGAGGATGAAGTTGATCACCAATTTACAAAACAGATACAAGCAAAAATTCCATTCTTCCTCAACTCTGTGGCTCTCCTCTGCCCTGGCTCTAGAAATTACTTCTTGGGCTAAGGAAATGGGTCAGCAGAAGGATCAGAATCTGCTTTTCATGCTCCTTGTTAAATGCACCATCGCCAGAAAGACATCAGCCACCACAAGTTAACAATCTCCTTATTGCTGTTGTGGCGAGAATGTGGGTTTTGTTATTATTGTTTTGTTTTGTTTTGTTTCTCTTTTGGTGGTAGTGACATGGAGCCTACCTTTGGTCAGGGCTTTTTGTATCATTCTAAGATAACTTCTCTCTCTCTCTCTCTCTCTCTCTCTCTCTCTCTCTCTCTCTCTCTCTCCCTCCCTCCCTCCCTCTCTCCCTCTCTCTCCCTCTCTCATTTAGTTATGTTCTCTGCTATTATATTTTAAAAAGAAGCAGTACTGGGCATCTGGGTGGCTCAATCAGTTAAGCATCCAACTCCTGGTTTGGGGTTGGGTCATGATCTCACTGTTCGCGAGTTTTAGCGTCACGTCCGGCTCTGTACTGACAGCACAGAGTTTGCTTAGGATCCTCTCTTTCTCTCTCTCTGCCCCTCCTCTGCTTGGTCTCTCTCTCACTAAAAAAAAAGAAAAAAATATATATATACACATAAATAAACTTAAAAAAAAAAAAGAACTAGTACTTTGATTCTGTTCAGCTGGGCATGAAAGATCCCCTGTGTTCCCAGGATCCTGATGGAGGATACTTGCCTGTGAATTATGAAGTATCTGAAGGATCCTGCTTACCTTTGGTCACACTCCAGCCTCCAAGTCTGGTGTCCTCCTGAAAGTTCAGTACAGGGCTGGGGGGAAGGGGTGCAGTGCAAGCTTGCCATGTCACTTGGTCAGCGCAGTGGTATTCCCTGGGAGCCTACCAGGTGACAGGCAGGGCCTCAGCTTCTGGAAATAGGACTGTAGAGATGTGCCTTAAACAAATCGTTCTAAAAATTTGTAACTAACTAAGCTCAGCTGTTGAGAGTGCTACAGGATGTCTTGAAGGAAAACATCCTTTAGTGTAAGGCAGAGATTCTCAACCAGGGTCCCCCCAGGAGCAGAGGACAGAGTCTGAAGACATTTTCAGCTCTTACAGCTTGGATGGAGCTAACACATGGCCAGGAGCCTATTGGTGTGGAACACATAAAAGGTAGGACACTGCAAAACAGTGTCAAGGTTGAGAAACCCTGGTGATTTTCAACCTTAAGCAAGCAGAGAATCACCTGGAGAGCAGGGCCCCATGCCCAGAGTTTCTGACTCAGTAGGGCTGGGGTGAGGCCTGAGAATTTGCATTTCTTATGAGGTCTCAGGTAATGCTGCTGTTGCTGGTCCAGGGACCACACTTGGAGAACTGCTGGTCTGTATTTTCATAGAAGGCATCCCCCAGAAAATGATGTGTAAAGGTTTACAAGAGTTAGCTGAAGAAAAAGGAGAAGATAAACTTTTCCAGGCAGTTTGTGCAGAAACCCAGAAGTGGAAGGATTGGGCATGTTCAAGGAACTGAAAGAAGGAGCAGGGCATTGAATGAAGCTGGAGAGGGAGTCGGAGGCAAATGGTGCAGGGCCGTAGTAAGATGTGGTCTTTATTCCATTTAAAGCAGTAGAAAGGCACTGAAGAATTTTAGCACGGGACTGGAGAACTTGGCTGGACAATAGGGGTGGGGAGTAGAGTAGGGTATGGTGCCTACAGTTTAACATAATGAAAGAGCATAGCCTTTGGAACCAGACAGTCCTAGATATCGATCCTAATTTGGCCTCTTACTAATGACATGGTCAAAGGCAAATTATTTAACTTCCATGGGACTCAGTTTCCTCACCTGTAAAACGGGGCTATTCATACCCACTTCTCTGGATAGTTGTGAGAATTAATGAGATCATGTTCATAAAAGGGCCTGGCACACAGAAAGGCTCAGTGAATGTTAATTCTCTTCCATTAAGTGTCAATGATGAAAGGACCAGGGGCTCTTCTAAAAGCTAATTTGCATCTCAAAGAGCATACAGCAAAGCATGATGTCAGCAATCCAGGTCTGTCCAAAGAGCACTTGCATCACCCATGTGTGCCAAGCCTGAGCCAGGACCTGCTGCTGGCATGTTTAAGTGCAAATTAGGCAGCCACCAGCCCACACAAAAATGCTGCAAAGCTAATGCTAGGTTTACAGATACCATCACAGGGCTTGAACCAAAGTTACCTAATTTATTGATGTTTGGATACTTCAGAGGCTCTTTTACCACATCTCTTATTGTTTTGTAGGCTGACAATGGGGAGGAGAAACTGTCCTTGGAATCACAATAAATAATAATACTTTGCACTTATATAACCTTTGCATCTTCAAAGTCATTTCCAAACACTCTCAAATTAAGACCTACCCAGCCTCAGCCTTGGGAAAGTGTCATTATCTTTGTTTCTTCAACACACCAAGGAGAAGGAGGTGATGGTATTGCCCAAATGCTGGCCAGCTGGCATTGGAATGGGCTGGTTTAATTCAATCCAGGCATCTCTAGGGGGTCCATTCCAGTAGAATCTGGGCATTTCCCTGGACCATGGGTAGAGCAAAATATTTAATTAGAAAAGCTAGTTCCACTTTCCAAGAATCACTTTAAAATAAAATAATAATTGGGGCACCTGGGTGGCTCAGTCGGTTAAGCATTCAACTTTGGCTCAGGTCATGACCTCAATGGGCTCTGTGCTGACAGCTCAGAGCCTGGAGGCTGCTTCGGATTCTGTCTCTCTCACTCTTTGCCCCTCCTCCATTCATGCTCTGTGTCTGTCTCTCAAAGATAATAAATAAATAAGAAAAAATATTTAAAATAAAATAATAATAAAGAAAGAAAATGGAAGAAAACTTTTGAAAGGGGCAGATATATTTATGGCATAGATTGTGGTGATGGTTTCAAGGATGTATACTTGTCTCCAAACTCTTCAAGTTGTATCCATTAAATATGGATGCCTTTTTGTATGTTGATCATACCTTAATAAATTGGTTTTTAAAAATTCCTTGTGAATCTAATTTTGCACAGATGTTCCCAGCACATTCTAAATTAGACTTAATGGGAACAGTTGCTTTTTGGCCAAAAAAGTGCCATTTCTGGTTCCCCAGCTCCCTTACTCTGCCATCTCCCAGGAAGCTGGGCAAATGTCATGAATTTTTGTGTGTTTGATAATTATATAATTAATCATGATAATATCTCAGAATTTCCTCATCTATAAACTGGAGATAATGACCCACAGAACTGTTGTTGTGAGGACAATGTATGAAGAAAGGTCAAGTAGGTAATGAACACAAAGAAATGTTCTTTATAGTTGCTGAGGTTGATGCCATAGCCATTGTATTTATATCATTATATTATTTTCCATATGCTTCCCATATGTTCTGCTTAATAGTGTTCATAACTGTTCTCTTGTAATGATAAGCAGGTAGCATTATCTTTTGTGGAAATGTGGACTCAGAGACAGAAAATAGATCTATCTAAAAACCACACAGCTAATCATTGCAGAGCAGAGGAGAGAAGCCACAGGTTGTCTTTATATCAACCTATTTCATTTATAACTTCCTCACCTCCTATCCCTGAAGACGTCATCTTTGTGTTGATGAAATCTAAGATGTTTGCATTCTCTCCCTGTTCACATTCCAGGAAACAAAAAGTATCTCTTAACTGCCCCTTCCATAAATCCACAGCAACTCAAGACATTTATTAAGCCCCTGGACCCAGGGTCTATGGAATATCTTCAAGGAGCTTGTCCTCAAGAAGTTTCATGTAAAATGGGAAAGATAAACACCAGAATGGTCTCTACTATAAAAGAAAAGAATATTTTTAAAAAATAAGTAAATAAAATGTTAAAAAAGAAAGAAAGAAAGAAAGAAAGAAAGAAAGAAAGAAAGAAAGAAAGAAAGAAAGAAAGAGACTGAGCCTGGCTGACTCAGTTGGAAGAGCATGTGGCTCTTGATCTTGGGGTCATGAGTTTGAGCCCCATGTTGGGTGCAGAGATTACTTCAAAATACAAAATCTTAAAAAATAGAATAGTCTCCACTACTATTCTGGATCTGGGAAACGTCAACCACCTCCTCCTACCATCACCCCTACTCCAAGGACACAATGTTTTAGAAAGAACATCAGACAATTGCCCAAGACAGTCATTTGTCTCCAGGGGTAAGTTTCTCCTGCTAAGGTGCCTGGAATTTCCATAGGCTTATTTTAAAGTGGATGATGTTTGCTAATATATTGCACTGATTAAGTGCCCCGAGTTTGGGACTAAATAGACCTAGACCCAAGGAGCATATTAGCACAATCTTGTACATTTACTCCACTTATCAAAAGCTGGGCTTGTGTGAAATAGAAATGACATATTTGGGGCAAAGTATCTGGATTTAAAAATGTGCATGAAGTACTTAACACAAGCCGGACACATCTTAGCTCTCCATAAGTAGCAGCTATTACTATTATTACATTATTATACTATCATTACTATTATTATACCACAATATTGCTGACACAAAAATTGTATTAAAGATGAATGCAAAATTTTCCAATGAGGTTTCCGATATTTCTCCTATACATAATCTTAGTGAAAACTGACTGGTTATCTATAGTAACAAAAATGGGGTCCTAGAAAATAATATAGCTATCCATGATGTGGTTGCATAAGCTAGTTAATTTTTTAAAATTGTGGTTTTTGGCTACAATTGCAATAGCTCCATTTGGAAACTTTGGTCATTTCAGGACCATCAGAAAAAAGAAACCAGCTCAAAGAAATAAAGTTGGAGTCCAATAGAGTGCAAATCCCAGCTCTGCTTTTTACTAGCTGCATGATCTTTGGGAACTCAGCCACCAGCTAGGGCTCTGTTTCCCCATTTATAAAATGGAAAAACCAAGAGCAACATCCCTAAGTTATTGAGGAGTTAGTGCGATTAGACATGGCACTCTGCTAATGTTACTAAAATACTAATGATTAGTATTTTACTGTTCTTAGAATGCTGTTAGCTTTAGATAATAAGAAAGTGGACAGCAACTTAGTAACTGTTTTATAAATATGATTATTTGGTACCTAAACTCTTTAAAATAGGCAGTTCGTGAGGCACCTGGGAGGCTCAGTCGACTGAGCATCCAACTTTGGCTCAGGTCATGATCTCACGGTCTGTGAGTTTGAGCCCTGAGTTGGGCTCTGTACCGATGGCTAGGAGCCAGAAGCCTGCTTCCATTCTGTGTGTGTCTCTCTCTGCCCCTCCCCCTGCTCCCCCCTCTCTCAAATAAATACACATTTAAAAATAATAAAAAAAATAAAAGAAAATAGGCAGTTCATGATGGTAAAAAACAATGGAAGGGATGTTTGGAGCAAAAAAGTGGAAAGTAACACATCATAATTTAAACATCTTTTATTGCCATGTAAATAGCGTGGTATTAGCTGCATGGTTCTAGATCCAGAGAGACATGAGTTCAAATCCTACTTCTACTGCTTTTTAGCTCTGTAGCTGAGACAGCGACCTAAGCTCTCTCAGCTTCAGCTTCCTGATCTGTAACCGGGATAACAAATGTCCCCTACCTCATAGTGTTTTGGTGAAGACTGTGTTCATGAAGAGTTACCCCAGGATCTGAGAAGTAGCAGCCACCTATTACGTGGTCCCTTTATTTTAACTATTATACCGAGAAAGAGAGAGAGAGAGAGAGAGAGAGAGAGAGAGAGAGAGAGAGAGAGAGAGGAAAGCCACCTTAGTCAAAACTCTTTACATCAGCACTTTAGAAAGTGGAATACACTTCTTAGACAGAGCAAGTTACAAGAATAACAACCTGAAGGTGTTATGCCACCTGAGAGAAGCAAAGGTATGGACTTGGAATCCTCAATGCCTTTACGTCACAGAACTACCACAAAGAAGGAAGAATCAAGGCTGGGTGTAAAGTGAGAGTGGCAGGGCTCCATAAAGCCTGACATGTCACCAAAAGTCAGGGGATCATGTGTCCCACTGTGCCCAGGCATTACAGTTATCTTCTGCTCTATAACAAACCACTGCACATGTACTGGCGTAAGACACATCCTTTTGTTTATGTATCTGCGATTTCCTCAGGGCTCTGCAAAAAGAAAGGAAGGAAGGAAAAGGAAGGGAGGCAAGGAGGGAGGGAGGAAAGAAGGGAGAGAAGAAGCAAAGGATGGAAGGAGGACAGAGGGGACGAAAGAAAGAAGGAAGGGAAGGAAAGGGGGCATAGATAGATGATAGAGATGATGATGATGATAGATAGGTAAATAGAGAGAGAGAGAGAGAGAGAGAGAGAGAGAGATGATAGAGGAGAGATAGACACATAATAGATAGAGAAGATTTGGGATAGAAGGAACTTACTTAAACATCATAAAAGCCATTTACGAAAAGCCCACAGCCAATGTCATCCTCAATGGGGAAAAACTGAGAGCTTTCCCCTGAAATCAGGGACACGACAGGGATGTCCACTCTCACCATTGTTGTTTAACATAGTGTTGGAAGTCCTAGCATCAGCAATCAGACAACAAAAGGAAATAAAAGGCATCAGAATTGGCAAAGAAGAAGTCAAACTTTCCCTTTTTGCAGACGACATGATACTCTACATGGAAAACCCGATCGACTCCACCAGAAGCCTTCTAG
>NC_043714.1:66217695-66273823 GCF_006229205.1 Suricata suricatta | reverse complement strand
TGCTGAGGCATAGGAGCACATGTACCCCAATGTTCATAGCGGCACTTTCTACAATAGCCAAATCATGGGAAGAGCCTAAATGTCCATCAACTGATGAATGGATCAAGAAGATGTGGTATATATATACAATGGAGTATTACATGGCAATGAGAAAGAATGATATATGGCCATTTGTAGGAAAGTGGATGGACCTTGAGGGTGTCATGCTAAGCGAAATAAGTCAGGCAGAGAAGGATAGATACCATATGTTTGCATTCATAGGTCTAACAGGAGAGACTTGGCAGGGGACCATGGGGAGAGGAAAGGGGAAAGAGAGCAGGGAAGAGTGAGGGACACAGATCAAGGGAGACTACTGAATACTGGAGATGAACCACGGACTGAAAGGGGAGGGGGAGGGGGAGAGGGGGTGATGGTCATGGTGGGGGGCATTTGTGGGGAGAAGCACTGGGTGTTATGTGGAAACTAATTTGACAATAAACTATTATAAAAAATAAAAATAAATAGAAAATAAAAAATAAATTAAAAAAAAAGAAAGTTAAAGGAGGAAGAGAATGCTTGAACTCCACATTGCAGGACTACCCCACTCTGCTGGGCTCCAAAGGAAAAGGAAGTCATCTAGGGACTGGAGGGCATGCCAACGACCTCTGACATCCCTTTCTGCTCTCCGATTCTGCAACTGTCTCCAAGGAACGGACATGGTGGTGATTAACATTCCCTTTACTCCAAGATGGGTGATGCACGCTTTCATCTTTCAATGTTTATAAATGCCTTTGAAAATGGAATGTGCCACATACATACTATAAGCTATTATTAATATGGTGTCCAAACACCTCTCCCCGCATGGTAGTTAGGGAACAAAGCAACGGGGGTGTGAGCGTTAGAGAACATTCAGTGTAAGCATGTGTATGTGCACACACCCTGGTCAAGGAATGTTCTTTATTCTCACCCTGCCCAGGGAGAGACAGGCTATTTCATAGTGGCCGGAGATGGAGCAGAATCAGGGACATGCAAGGGCCTGAACAGAAAAGTTGTGGCAAGATTGGAGCATAATCAAGGCAGTTTTCATGGACCCCCCTGTGGGCTGCAAGACATTGGGGGCTTGGCAGGGAATACAAAACCTTAATGGACCCAGGGCCCAGGCTAGAGTGCATATAGGACACAGATACTGACCCAGTTTTTCAGAAGTCTGCTTTCACAAAGTGGACCTCCAGGCCAGATGACCAGGCCCCAAATGCAGAGGACCCAGCAGGCCTGAGCAGAGCAAGAGCCTACTTGTAGATAACCAGGAACAGGTCATCAAAAAGTTCTGCCACCATTGCATGGGCTGTGGTTCTAAAACATTTGGCTCATGAATGCTTTCCAAAATCCAATAGAAGCTATGAACGTCTTCCCAGAAGAATCTGCGTGCAGATAAAATTCTGCACGGAGTGTTATACATAGTTCACACATTTCCTAAAGCTCTGTCCTCCCTGGGCCCTTTCCTGCAGCTCCTGTGTGGCCAAAACTTCTGAGTTGTGAAGTCAGTAAACTGAACAGATTCCCAGTGGAGACCAGATCTTCTCTGACTCTGGAGCCTGAGCCTTCACCTCTTGTGAAGTGTCCGTGCGTCATGCACCTAAAATGAATGTTTATTTAATAAACAAGCACAGAATTAAAGTATTTTAAAGAGCTACAGCCCGACCTTTCCTATCTCATATGGTCTTCTTTATTTGTTTTCTTGCCTGCTCTTTAAGACTACTCAGGACTTTGACCACGAGGCTCCAGAGAGCCAAGAACCTATGAATGAATACATGAATCGCCCAGATAATTTCAAGAACAATAAAAGGTTGAAACATTTGCTCTCTTACCCCCGACACAGGACACAAACTCTGTCTTGAGGAGCATTAAAGGACCATGTGTAAATTGCAAAATCCACACCTAAAATGGCCAAATGGAAGAAGTGTCTCTTTAGAAATCCCAGAAGAACAAAGCCGCGTGTAATTCCAGCCTTTGATCTGTCTGAGCAGAACCGGCGTGGCACACTTCTTAAACTTCCGAGTGTCCCTCCAGCATGAAAGACAGGAATAGGTCACTTTTAGACTCTCCCTGGCTGCAAGTGTCACTGGAGTAAAGCCCCTGGAAAAGACAAGATCACTCAAGCAAGGTCCTCATTCAGAAAAGTCAAGATAGCAGGAGAGAGGCAAAGTCGGGAGAGAGTGAAAGAGAGAGGGTGGGCAGACCAGAGGGACCGAGGAGGGCTCCTGAAAGTCCCTGCTTCTGGTTTCCTCTCTTTCTAAAGTAGCTATTCCCCTTGAAGAGGTAAATAAAACAACACCATATGGGTAAGGCATGATGCAAATGAGGAGGCAGAGAGATGAGACCTTCAGGGCTGCTAAGAACGGGACTGAAAGTATGTGTGCATCATGTCCGAGCACCCTCACCCCTGCCAGCCCTTTGCATGCTACTCCCAGAGCTCAGCCCTCCAGGGCTTCCAACTTCCGGCCACCTTGAGGGGCTTTTTGATGAAGTGCCACAGAAGATAAAATTAGAAACCAGGCTTCCTTTTTCCGCCCTCTCACTCTGTTAGTCACACACACATCAGCATTGACTGAGAAACACCCCTTGCCGGCTCTCAGTGACAGGCACAAGAGTGAACCAAGCTTCCCTGGCCTCCTGCTCCTTGCCCCCTCGGACCTCTGCTTCACCACCTGCCACCCCAAAGAGAAGAACGCTGGGCCCCTAGCCTCACGTCCTCACTGTGTCATCTGTCCTTTCTTCTTTCTAAATGCGTGATCCTAGCAGAAAGGTGGACTTCTTCTACCTCATCTCTGAAATGGAGATTTTTTTTTTTAAGTTTGTCCACCTGCAGAGTTGTGCTAAGGTGGTGGGTGGTGTTTGGCAGCCAGCTGGGCACCAGCTTCACAGCAAAGATTGTGGTAGGTGAACCACCGTGAGCCCAGTTCTTCAAGTTTATAGCCCCAAATTCAGCTTCAAATAGGCTTCCAAGGGCAAGGAGCTGCCGCACCTGTGGCTGGCCATGGGGTCTGTATCCCCGCAGGGGTCCAAATAGGCTGTAGACACTGGGGACAGGGATAAAAGAGTCACTCATCCTCTTCTTTCCTCAAGGCCATTTATGTTTATCAAAAGGAGAACAAAAGGGGCAGAATTTGCATGTTGTTTTTCCATGAGGGCCATGGCTTGGCCCCTTTCCGTGCAGTTTTCATGGGTTTTGTGGAGGTTCTCACTCTGGAAGTTACCCTGAGATGGCTCAGGCCAGCGCGCCTCTGATAGGTGAGTCAGCCGGAAGTCCAGGGAACTTCCGCCAGTGCCCCCACTCACCCGGAAATGCTTCTGCATGGCGCACTGATAAACATTCTCTCTGTTGTAAAGCTTAGAAGTCTATCTTAACTAATTACAAAAATTGATAGCCATTTTCCACTTAAAGTAGTAAGCTCAATTTTTCTTCTGTACTCTTTCTATTTTGATTTTTAAAAAGAGCTGTTCTAAAGAAAATATGAAGGGAACTGTAATACTGGTGGTATCTAAGTGAGTCCAAAATCTTGAGATGGTATTCAAATTACTTATCATTTTGGGCAGGTAAGGAGAGCTTTGAAGAGAAGGTAAGGGGCCTGGCCCCAGTTCTAGCTTGTGAGTTTTCTGTGGAAATGTAGGCGTACCATGTTACATCCCTGTGCACAGATTTCTCAGTCAGTGATGGTCAGCATGATGCTCCAGGTGAGAGAAATATTCACTCACGCCCCTGCTCATGGAAAACATCTTGTCTTTAGGTTTATTCTACCCTGCTCCTTTCTTCCGACTCACATGTCATGGCTCATGGTGGGAGCACAGTTGTCCCCAGAAGTTATTTTGAGCATAGCTGGAGCCGGGCTGTAGAGTTCATCTCCAGCTCTGCCACTCACCAGCTGTGACTCAGTTTTTTCCTCAAAAAATGAAATATCTTCCTCATAGAGTCATTGTGAGAATCAAAAGAAAATACACAAAGTTCTCTTTGTGTGGGGTGCCTGGGCACAAAGTAAGTAGTCAAGACAAACTGGCTATTGTTATTATTCCCATGGATATGTTCCAAGTAGTTTTATTTTACAGTCAGTTGACTATATCTCCCATGAGAAGGAAGCTTCTTGAGGACAAAATTGGGAGCTCCTCCTCTTTGATTTCCTTCTAACACCTAACACTGCTCTTTGCAGGTGACTAGTATGTGCTATTGAATTGAATTGAAGAACATGTGTATTTTTTTTATTCAACAGTTTAAGACATTCCACTGGGTATTCATATTATCTGAGTCAATGAGTCTTGACTGTGTTCACAATGAAAGGATATAAAAGCAAATACCATTAGTGCCATAGACCACCTTCTCCCCACAGTCCCTCCCCTATTCACAAGTGGAAAGGAGAATTATGTCCCACAAACCTAAGGATGTATGTCTTTTCTCCTCAGAGTCTACAAGACCTTCACATCAAATAGATTCGTCATGGAAAATTTGCATTCATAGACTAATGCCAGGTTATAGTTGAATGAATCTTCAAGACAATTATGCTCATCTCTTATTTTATGGAAGTGGGGACTGGGGCTCTGAGATAAAAATAGGTGCACCCAAGATTACAAAGGGCATTAGCAGCAGAGCCAGCACTCAGACATTCCTCTGTATGCCTGGAAGCATCACTACGATTGAAGTCTGTTTGGCCCCTATACTATCCTCTGGTCAAAAAATATTAACTAACTTTATTGTAGTAATCATTTTGTGATGTATACATATATCAAATCACCACAGCCTAAATTGTACACCCTAAAATTATATGACATTATGTGTCAAATATATCTCAATAAATCTGAGAAAAAATTTTAATTGAAAGATATTTCTAAAATAGATACAGGAATGGATTGAGTGACTAAATGAAAGAGTTGCTTCTCCAGGAAAAACACACCATCAAATTTCCAGAAGAGAAGGATTTGATGGAAACTCAGCCCCCAATTTTGTCCTCAAGAAGCTTTCAGTGGCATGCATCAGTGTCGATCAAAATGATGCTAATTTTACTAAGGAGTTGCCATTTAGAGCAGCTGTCTGTACACTACAACTAATGGGCCACATCTGGCCAACTGTTTGTTTTGTACATAAAGTTTTATTAGAACACAGCCACACTTGTTCAGTTACATATTGACTATAGAGGCTTTCATTCTATAATGGCAGAAGATTGACTCAACAAAAACAACAGACAATATGACTGGCTGGCCCAAGACAGGGTTCAAATATCTCCAGCCTGTGGGTTCCTCCTGCATAAGAGAAAGTTGAAGGTTCATTAAGAAGGGGCTGTCCATTCCATGCACACCTCTTCATTTTGCCTGTTTGACGTTCACGAATCAATGTGGTCAGAGAGAATTTTATGTATGGAAGCAAGGTATATCATAGAATATACCCATTCATCAGAGAATAATTCCCCAAATGAAAAGTTTTCCTGATTCTATCAAGATCACAAAACATTACTAATACTATAGGTCAAAGTTATTGGAAATTACATTTATATCCTTAAATGCCATGAAAGATCAGAAATGCTAAAAGCCAACATCTTAAGCTTTCAAGTGACCTGCAATTTGACTGCCTAATCTAACAGAGGTATTAGGTCTTCCCTTAAGAACCCACAAGCCCAGGGAGGGACCAGAAGGGTAAGGAGACTGGAGATTGGTGAATCAGCCTCTGAGTAAATGAGAAAGAAGACTCTTTGATTCCTAGATCCAACTGCCTAGAATTTTCTTAAAGTCTTTGAGGTTGTGCTCATTAGGAGATCGTATTATTAGTCAGGAAATATTCACTCATCTTTCCCCAACACCATGGACAGGGCATACTACCCTCCTCAAGGACTTTGGGCTTAGCCAGGTGACTTGCTTTGGCCAGATGGCTTTGGGCTGAAGTGAAAGGAGGTCAGCTTTGAACATTGTGTATTTTCAATCTCTCTCCCTCCCAGTCCTGCATCCACATGAGATGTAGATGCCCACGTGACTGCTGTTCTTTCAGCCCGGGTCCAAAGTGAATACTCCTGAACCCAATACACAGACAACACCTGATACACAGGTTGAGGCTGACCACCAGACCCATGAGCAAGAAGCAAAACTTGTAGTTAGAGACCACTGATATCTGAACTATTTGGTGCTATAGTAAATCTAACCAGTACACTTTACGTCCTTGTTTGCCAATGAGACTGTGGAAATGGCTCACTGTGGAATTTAATAACTTGATCTGTGTAGAGGTGTCATGAAACGTAACTTGCACACATACATAGAGACTGGATCCTGATAATAAGCACTTATAAAAAATTATGTTAATCTGGAATTAGTTCTCCCAAGTCCTGGATGTTTTGTTTGTTTTTTCTTCAAAAGATTCTATTGTAGTGACTTTTTTGTTTATGTCCTAGATTTCTCTCCAGACCCTTGTGATATTGTTTCAGGAAAACTTTCCCAAAACATGAAGAATTTCTCTGTTATCCCTCCCAGTCAGGTTTGTAAATTAAGGTTCCTTAAAAATTTTTTTTAGTGTTCATTTATTTTTGAGAGAGAGAGAACACAACTGGGGAAGGGGCAGGGAGAGAGAGAAACACAGAATCCGAAGCAGGCCAGGCCCTGAGCTGTCAGCACAGAGCCTGATTCAAGGCTTGAACTCACAAATTGTGAGATCATGACCTGAGCAAAAGTTGGACGCCCAACCAACTGAGCTGCCCAAGTGCCCCCTGTAAATTTAAAGTTCTTAATTAATGCCTAAAAATGCCCTTTATCTCATGTCCACACAACGAAACTGAGAGCCAATGAGGGAGTCCCCCAAAGGCCCCAACAACTTAGCAGCAGAGAAAAGAGAAGAGGATTCCTGCCGTATGTTCCACCATCCTTATGCCAATTGGTTTATCCATCCACCGGTCACTCGCCTTAATCACGTAGAAACTTAACATTTTAATCTAATAAATACTTGATGAAAAAAGGCTAAATATTATTATCAGGCAAAACATAGCTGAATTAGTTTTGGATGCAATATATACCAGCATATCAACACGGCCCCAGATCTCCTTAGCAATGCTCTGTGAGCTCATAGTAGGGTGAGTTCCTAACGGTAAATACAACCACATCTTACTTTTCTGTCGGAGAGCTGACATTCACATGCTACAGATGCTGTTTTAGATTATCTTTCTAAGAAATCTAAGTGGTCATCTCGACTGACTGGCCAGCTACTCCCCAGATGACTCAGGAACATGTTCAAATTAGACAATTCGACTACAGGCTTCTTACTCACTAGTCTGGCATTAGACAGCTAATTTTTCAAATATTCCTAGAGCCTCAAGTTAGGAGAAATGTGTCAGGTAATATAATTCAAGCTTCTCATTAATAAAGCTAGAGTTTGAGGATCTGAAAGATCCTCTTTGAAACTTCACCTCTTCAAATAATTAGTGCATGGCCTTGAGCAAATTATTAAATCTCTCTAGGGCTTGTATTTTCTGTCTATATTATGAAGATAATGCCACTGCTACTTCAGAAGTTAGATGTGGAGTTTGATGAACACAGGCACTCAGGAGAGGAGAATGCAACCTTGAAGTAAACCTCAGAATTGTTAACTTGGAAGAAGCAGTTGAGGTGCTAAAAAGCGTGAGAGCCTTGAAATGAATATCCCAGACACAGTGACATCGATATATAACCTGGGTAAATCATAGAACCTCACTTTGCCTCAATTTCCTGAGAAGTGGAGAGAAGCCGAGAAATGCTCATCAGTGTTCCAAGTGCTTTCACTGCATCTGGGCAGCAGAAATGCTCCAGGCTTAATTTCTTCCTTCCAGCCTCCAACGAGGAAAAAGAAAGAGCAGGAGAGAGGAAACATAGGACTTACAACCAGCAATGCTGCTTCTAAATAGCTTCACATAACTTCTTTGAACCTCTGTTTGCTCATCAATAAACTGCACACAGCCATCCTTGTACGGCCCAGATTCCTGGGCTGCCAGATCTGGGCTGTCAGGCTAATCAAATGAGATAATGCATTCAGAAGAACCCCATACCCCACAGGTCCTGAAGGTTAGAATTGAGAGCATGGGAAGAGAGGGCAAGGATTTGAACTCAGCTGAGCTCTCCCCTTTTAGTGTGAATCTATAAAACCTCAAAAATGTCACCACAATATCTGGATCAGGCAGCGATGTGATCATCATACGTGTATTCCCAGAGACAGTAAAGAGGGGACAGTAGGAAGGGAAGAAATAACCAGGTCTGCTAGAGAGGGTGGGTATGGATCCCATTGCCTGGTTCTGTTCCTGAATATAATACTTCTAAGCTCAATAACCCTGGCAAGATCATTAAACTTTTTCTGACTTGGTGTCTTCATCTCTAAAATGGGGATAATAATAGGGGTTTCCCTACAGAGTTTTGGTAGAAATTATATTAGTTACTGTGAGTGTTTACAATGTGAGTGCTTCCCATAGAGTCAACACTCAGTCTGTGTTTCATTTATTCATTTATTTCACCCTGTTCCAACGCCTGTTGGGACTGGGCATAGTGTCATGAGCAAAACAAAGTCTTTGCTCTCTAGTAGCTTGGAGTTCATTCCAGAGTAGTTTCATAAAGACAGTAGACAAGTTAATATAAAATATATGTGAGTTTATGATAAATACTATGGATATAAGCGAGATGGGGTAGAGGGCATATGAAATTAAAGGGTTGAAATTTTAGATCGAGAGGCCAAGGAGACCCCATTGATCCCAGACTATATTGAGCATGTAGGTGAATGTGTGGCAGGCTGCCCAGGGGCCCCCTCAGGATGGAAACACCTGCTCCCAGGAGCTCTGGCGGCTGCCCCCAGATCCAGACAGATAGAATTTTCATCTCATATCCTTTCTCAGAACGCAGCCTGCATCTCTGGTCAACGTGGATGCACAAATGCCCCACCACTTGTCCTCTACTGGGACGACTCTGAGAACCATCCAGCTCCAGAGTCCTCTGTGGGATAGACAGTTCCACTGAAACTGCATCATGGCGCAGCTTCTCCCTCTGCTCAGTCCTGCTTGCCTTCTCATCACAGATGCTATACCCGAGCCTGCTTCCCAGTTAGCTACCTCCGTGCAAACCTCAGACTCTCAGACTCTCAGACTCTCTTTCCCACAACACTTGACCTATGACCAAGGCTTAGTAACTTGTATAATCTCTTTGAGCAGAAATGAGTAGATCAAGGGCTTGCTCCTGGGCTGCCTGCCTCTGTGGCTTTGAGACTCTTCTGTTGTTATCAGTGATAGTGCATTCTAGACTGTTCCAGTCAGTGTGGTAGCAGGAAAATTTCTTGGAATTTCTGAACAACCCAGAGGATGAAGGTGTGGCTGTGGATAAGAAAAGGAGAGGAGGTGTTAATGTCAAGAGCAGAAGACATTGACAGTCCCCCACTGAAATCCAATGATGTTGAAAGTGAATCAACACATTTTGAAAAGAAACATGTAATGTTTTAGAATTTGAGGGACTTTTTCTTTTTTGCTACTAATTCTTAGTGCCTTAGGTATAAATATATAATGGTTGTTTCATATGAAATTTAAGAAAACTTATTTTAAGTAAGTTCAATCTTTAGTCTGGTTTTCCATCAAGTGTGTTTTTATATATTTTAGGATGTCATTTATATCTTGGGAGAAAATGACTTTGGGGGAGCCCAAAAATGTGATTTCAATAACTCATTTATTTTTATATCAGGATGCCTTGAAGGGTACCTGCCTTTGACTTCAACCCGGATCCCCAACACAGTAGTTTCAGAAGCTGGTGATATGGTAAGTAGGCATCACAGACAGGAAGGGATAACAGAGAAATTCATGTTTTGGGAAAGTTTACCCAAAACAATATTACAAGGGTCTGGAGAGGAATCTAGAATGTAAACAAGAGAGTCACTACAATAGAATTTTTTGAAGAAAAAACAAACAAACAAAACATCCAGGACTTGGGAGAACTAATTCCAGATTAACATAATTTTTTATAAGTGCTTATTATCAGGATCCAGTCTCTATGTATGTGTGCAAACTACATTTTCATGACACCTCTACACAGAAGGAGTTATTAAATTCACCTTAAAAGTGTGAAAACTGAGATCCAGAACATGTAAATAACCTTCCAAAGTTTACACGCATGAGTTGCAGATTGAATACTTCACCCCTAGTTGGCCCACTCCCAATTAAAAGCATAGCTTTTAATTTTTATAATGATTGGAAATGCAGCTCAGGAGATAAGTATCCAGTTCTTTCATAGTTTCACCATTTCCTGCCCTGACATGCAACATGGTAACCCTTGTTAAACTGGAGCTAGGCGAATGAATTCTCAGGGTTTATTTGCAGGTATAGGTAAAAGTGTCACTCACTATGAAGGTATTTGTGAAGACTAAAATTTCTTCCTCTCTCCCAAAATCATTCAGGCCTCCACTGTGGCATTCAAATCAGTGGCTAAACTCTATATTATGAGAGCTGACTTTGAAATTGTTTAAAAAAATTTTAGTTGCACAGCATTCTTTAGACAAGTTCCAGTCTGGCTAAGAGCCAGGGATAATAATGATACATTGGTTCTGAGTAAGAAATGATTAAGGGGACCAATGATATCTCCACTAATTATTAATGACTCTGAAGCATACTGATGTAGTGTTGGCTTCTTTCCATTTCAGAATCTCTGATGAGTATCTAAACTCTTGTAATGCATCAGAGCAAATGTTACCTAAGCTTAACTAAAGTCAGTTAGACTTCAACAGGATCCTATCAAGCAGAAATATGAAGCATGATACTGAAATATTATTTTTAGCTTCTGTATCCTTTGAGTAGTGTATCTTTGAGTGTTTAATTTCACCAAGCCTCAGCCTCTCTATCTGCTAAATAGGGATATTTACTTATCATGTGGGGCTAACGTGAGCAACAAATCATCCGTTTGGCTTCCTGGTAAGGTATTTGCTGAGTTGAAAACCTTATATTGGATATTGGCTGCTTAGTGAGAAAAATTTGAATCATGTTCCCTCCCTACCTTCCCACATTCAGCAGTCCTTGGGCATTGCCTATTGCCCAGCACAACCACTAAGCTTGGTCCTTGAGGGTTTTTTTATGATCTAGTCTCAAGCTTCTACCTCTCTAGACTTCACTAGCACAGCTTTCCTTCTCATAACAATCTAAGATGTACCTGAACCACACTGTCAGTGTTCACCTTGCTTTGCTCTCTTCAGTCAGTGCCCGCCCCCCACCATGAAGAACACCCCTTGCCCTTGTGTCTGTCTGCCTGCTGAAATCAAGTTCATCATTTAAAGCCCAACTCTCAAATGGCCCCCTAGAGAAATTTAGCCTGCCACTCACTTGTGAAGCCCCAGTTCCCATGGTACTTTGCCCATACCACCAACCAAGACCATAGGGTTTCTGGCCATACTCAAGGCTACCCCTGGGATTAGCAGAATCATGAGCCAACCATTCAGGTCACCTAGTTCCCTACTGTGCTCTCTTTCCACAGATGCTTTTGTGAAAATTACAAAATTATGCTAGGATATATGGGAGACTCTGACAAACATTCAGGACACTTATTCCATGCTTACCAAAGCTAATCTACCCAGCCACCCTAATAAAATTGTGGAAATGCAATTGAGTGGACCCTATGACTCACTCATGGCTGTCTCTGTCTCCTCAGATAAGGCGCGGAGAGCTAGGTACAGAGCTTATTCAAACAATAAATGAGAGCAGAAATGAACTAAAGGGTTGTAATTCCATCAAGGGTCTCTGACAGTGACAGAAAGCCCCAGAGGAGGCTTCTCTGGTCACAGAAATGACCGCCTCAGTGAAGCCATTAGTCCCTGCAATATTTGGCTTTGATTCTGACAGTGACACGACTCTCCAGATAAAGCCATGGGCTGTAGTAACAGATGGGATTGAGGTAGCAAGGCTATCCACAAATGAAAGATTCACTTTATGTCAATGAGAGCAGATGAATCTGGTTAGTGGCGCCTTGAGTCTACAACCTCAAAATAGAATCACATCTCCTCCAATTGGAACACATTCCTCTATGCAAAAAGGGAAACACTTCAGAATGCATAAGCCATTAGCAAGAGAGGTTTTGCTATTGTGTCCACTAACCAAAAGTCACATCGGGTATAAGATGCCAAGAGGATCTATAGGCATTGAGAAAGTAGGAGCAAGGTGGCAACTCTGCCCTAGAATAAGAAAGGGAGTCTTTTGCACAACCTTGCATAACAATCACCTTGATAGATCCTCACAAAAATCCATAAAGGTAGGCAAGTAAGTAGCATAATTGTCCTCATTTCACACATAAGCAAAATGAGGCTCAGAGATGGTGAATGAATTCCCCCAAAGTCACACAAAGGAGAGACTCAGGGCTTCAAAGCAGTCCCTAGTCCAGTGCTTTCCCCACTCCACTAACCAGCCTCTCTGGCCAAGGGGTTTGATGCACTATCAAACTGAGAAAGAAAATCAGAGACAGTGAGCTTCTATACAAGGAAATGGAAAATTCTACATTCCAAAGGAAACTGGTGGTTTCTGAAGCTATCAGGCAATAATAATAAATATTAATGGTTACTATTATTAATAATAAAACTGGACTAAGTTTTCCAATCTATGCTTTTGGGCTTAACTCTCCACAGAATGAACTTTACTGGGGAGAGAATACAATATGTTGGAAGTGCATGGCATTTGTCTTCAGACAGACTTAGATTCAAATTCTAGCTCTCTATTTACTAGCTGTTCAACTCTGAATCTAAATTTCTTCATCATTAAAATGGGGTGATAATTCATCATAGAAATAGGATGAGTAGGGGCACCTGGGTGACTCAGTCAGTGGAGAATCCAGCTCTTGATTTTGGCTCAGGTCATGATCCCAGAGTCATGAGATTAAGCCTTGCACTGGGCTTCAAGGTGAGCATGAAGCCTGCTTAAGATTCTCTCTCCTTCTCTCTCTTCTCCTCTCCCCCACTTGCATTCTTTCTCTCTCTTTCTCACTCAAAATAAATAAATAAATAAATAAATTTTTATAAAGAATAGGTGGGTGCCTGGGTGGCTCAGTTGATTATGCATCTGACTCTTCATTTGAGCTCAGCTCATGATCTCACAGTTTGTGGGTTTCAGCCCCTCATTGAACTCTTCACTGATAGTGCAGAGCCTGCTTGGAATTTTCTCTCTCCCTCCCTCTTTCTCTCTTCCCCACCCTCTACCCACCCCCACTCATGCTCTCTCTCTCTCTAAAAAATAAACAAATAAACTTAGAAGAAAAGAGGAAAAGGATGAGTAAACAAAATAGCAGGCGAAAAGTGTTTAATAGTGTGCTTGGCATAGTAGGAACTCAAAAACTATCTGATCCCTGGGCACCCGGCTTGCTCAGTCATGAAGCCATGCAACTCTTGATCTCAGGGTTATGAGTTTGAGCCCCACATTGGGTGTAGAAATTGCTTAAAAATAGAGTCTCTAACAAAAAGTCTGATTCTACAGAGACAAACTTCTTAATAATGTCTCATTTGCTAAGGATGAATAAGTCACCCACAGACTCTTGAAAGAGTGGCCTCATTCAGTGTGGTCCCACTGGGCACTGATCTTTTGCCCAACCTCTCACACTGTGAAGATGGTGCATGTTAACAATTTGGGAACCAAATAGTTGTCTTCAGGTCTCCACCATTGGGCCAGGAAATTTTTAATCAGCCTTTTCATCCACCTGCAAAAGATAAGGTTCTCTTTTTCTTTATTAATGGAATGACTGACTCATTCATTCAAATGAAACATGTTCTAAGCATTTGAAATGAATCCTCATCCTAGGAAAGCACTAGATGCCAGTTAAAAATTTTTGAGCACCCACTTTGTACCAGTCTCTTTGGAAAGCACTTCTACCCACATTAGCATGTTTGAATCTTGTGAACAGCTCTATAAGTACATTCTAGAAAGATAATATTCTCTCCATTTCATGAGTTAGGAAACTGAAACTAAGGGTTTCTCAAGATTGCTTAGCTCCTATAGCAGCTGAACCAGGGTTCCAAGTCTAATGTTATTCCCTTTTCCTTTAGGACAAGGGCTCATGGCCAAGTCAACATCATGTCAACATCCAACAAAAAGTACCCCAAAGCAAGCAGGGTGAGATAAGAGGATGTCCCCACCATTGACTCATGACCAGGAGATTCTGTAGCAGGTCTTTGCCGGCTCTGACTCTTCACTTGTGAAATGGGACAGCACGTTACTTGGTTTAGATTTAAAAGTAGCCTGATTCATTTCAGAATTTTATGTGTGTAGTATGTTTCCCAGAAAGTCATTTGGAAAAGCAGCCTTTAAGCTCATTTTTATTATTTTACTAAGAGAAAATCTCCTTTTTTTGTTCACCCACTATTGATGAAGTAAAAACTATGGCCAGGTACTCTGCTAGGTTCTGGGAATACAGAAACCACCTGGACAGACCCCATCCCTGCGCTCCTAGAGCTGATAGTCTACTGGGACTATCAACAGACAGACAAATACTAAGTTGTAGAGTGGTCAACTGCCACAGAGAACACAATGTAAGAGTGATCAGGGGACATACCCTAGTTTTGGAGTCAAAAGTGAGAAAGTTGATGCTTAAGGGCAAAGCCGAAGGATGAGTACAATTAACCAATTGAACGGAGGGGAATTATTATACTCCCAGGGAAGGAAACAATGCTTGCAAAATCACATCGTAAGAAGGAGCATGACTTATTTGAGGAACTGAAAGAAAACCAGGGTGGTTAAACCATAGACCCAAAATGGATGGAAAGGATATGATAACCAGGCCAGTGGAGGCACAGAACTGCCTCCAGAAGCACCAACTGGTGATGACTTTAGTCACTGTGAAGCCTGTGGTCAGCCCAGTGCTCATGCCAGCTGGTAGATCTCCTATTTACAGAAATGAGACCCAAACAAATGAAGAGTTCAATTGATCAACTTCTTCTTCTCCTTCTCTTCCTCTTTCTTTCACCTTCTTTTCCTTCTTAATCATTATCTTACAATAGGAGAAGTCAAGGCAAAGAATTTCATATGGAATACTAGGTGTTCAAAGGTTACAAACTCACAGGTATAAGATGAGTAAGTTCTGGGTCTGATGTATAGTGTGGTAACTATAGTTAAGTATACTATTCTGTATTGTATACTTAAAAATTGCTAAGAGAGTAGATCTCAAAAGTTCTCACCACACACACACACACACACACACACACTCTTACACAAACACACACACATACGTCTAAATGTGAGGTATTTAGTAACCCTATTGTGGTAATCATTTCTCAATATATATGCATGTCAAATCATGGCATTGTATGCCTTGAACTTATGCAATGTTATTTTTTCTCAATAAAGCTGGGGGACAATAAAACACAAAAACAGTTTAAAAAAAAGAAACTATATGTATTGCACAGCTTTGTATACTTGTATCCAGGGGAACATAATAAAACCTGAAGGAAGTCAATACACTTCAGGACACCTGGGTGGCTTAGTCGGTTGACAAACTCTTGATTTCATCTCAGGTCATGATCACACAGCTCATGAGCTCAAACCCTGCATTGGGCTCTGCACTGTTAGTGCAGAGCCTGCTTGGGATTCTCTGTCCCCCTCTCTCTCTCTATGCCCTTCTCCCTCTTGCTCTCTATGTCTCAAAAATAAATAAACATTTTTTTAAAAAAGACAAAGGAAATGAATATGCTTCAGGGGTTTTTCCTCTGCAAATCAGAAGTGTTTCAAAATCTCAGAGCAGTTATAGAATTAAATGAGGTAATATACACAAATCTACTGAATACAGTGACAAGCACTAAGAGTTATGTACCAAATGCCACCTTTCCTACGTAGGTGACATAGGAAACAGGAAAGGTGTATTGGTGAAACTAAGCTAATTTCTATAACAAACAACCCCTATGCATGATGGCTCAAACATTAAAAAAGCTGATTCCTTGCTCAAGTGATGTTTAAAATGAGTGTTCCTTATTGGTGGCCACCTCTCCTCCACATCGCTGTACAGGGACCATCCTTCTTTCTCACACCTCTGCCATGTTCTTCTGCATGAGACTGGTAGAAAGGACAAAATGTGGAGCCATGTGTATAAGTCAGACCTGGGAATAGCATTTCTCTTGCTAAGACCCTGTCTCAGGATCACAACTGACTGTAGGCAATAAGCTTCAGCAGATACTCAGGAAGAAGAGGGAACTGGTGTGAGTGGCCAGCCAGCAATATGGCCACCACACCAAGATGAGAAGAAGCATGGAACATAAGCATGGAACATAAGTAAATCAATGTGCCTACAAACAGCTATTGCAGACAGCCTCTCTGCAACACCTCCTTGCAATCTAGGTATGGGTATAGTGATGGCAATGAGTAAGACCATTATCTTCCCTCAATCTGGAAGTTCCTGAGAACTTATTAGCAGCCAGCATCCTCCTACTGCTTTATCTCCACCACCACCCACCCATCAGATTTTCTGATTCTCCTTCTTAAAACATGTGAAAATCCTTCCTCTCACTGTGACAACTGCCACTGCCTTTTATCCTCTGTCCCTGGATCATGGCAACAGGTTCCTAATCTTCCTTTAGCCAGACTGGCTCCCACCTCACCCATCCCAGCCACTGACTCCAATCCACCCTCCTCACCACCAAAGGGCTGGCCCTCAAATGCAAATCCCAAATGCAGTTACCACTAGCCTGCTTCAAATCCTATGTGGCTCATCAGAGATTCAAGATAAGGTCCAAATCCTTTAATTTGGCAGTGCATAGGACCTGACCCTGCCTTTCATGTTCCCTCATCTTTCTCTAACCTGCATCTGTACCTAGCTGTCCAGCAACACCAAACCACTTGTGGTTTCCTGTACACTGAGCCACCAAGCTATTTCTCACCACTAGGTCCCCTTGGGTCCTGTTGACCTACTGGCATGCCCCATCTTTAAATTCCATCTCAAGCCTCTTGATTTTGAATTCTTAGAAGCCTTGTGTGACCCTCAAACTGCTCTTCTGTGCTCTCAAAATATTTGTGCCTACATTTCTCCCTGAAGAACCACTCTTGGATAGTCATTTGTGTTTAATCCATCCACCCCTCTATCCCTGAAACTCTTAGCAGATAAACAACTTTGAGAGCGCTGAATTCATTCTAAGCTTGGAGTTTAATTCTGTCCTGTAAGAGAAGTGGCTGAGAATTTTTGATAAAGTGTGACACAGGGTAGTCAATATTTTATGAAGAAAAATCTAAGGGAAGATCATATAATAGTTATGGGAAGAAGTGACTGGACAAAAGACAACCAGCATGGAAGGAAGAAGACACCAGCATGTAATTTGCTCTACATCCAGGGTCTCAGGATTTGGGTCCCAGCTTTGCCAGATGTTACCAGTGTAACCTTGAACACACTGCCTCTTGGGGTCTTGTTTTATTTATGAACAAAAGGGAAATGATAAATCATTCTGGACCATCTCACCAGGTCGATGTAAGCACACTGCAAAATAATGAATGCCAATGAGCTTTATAGATTCTAATGGAATTAGTGAGGCTAGTAGTTAAAATCCAAATGACTCCAAAATGCAACAATCTCACCCTGCTCTCAATGTCAGCATCCCTCCTCAAAGTTGAATGGATCCCAAAACTCACCAGTATTCTCTTGTGCAATGTGAGGCTAAGATTATCACTGCTTGTCTGTCACCTGCAAGCTGACTTCCAGTATCTCAAGGGTTGTCATGTGGGAGAAGAATGGGGTTAACTCCACGGAGTTGTGTGGTACTTACCAGTAGACAAATATTGCCTCAACACAAGGAAAAAAAACTCTCAAGCTGTCAGAGCTGTCCAAGAGCTGCCTGGGGCTGGGAGTGGGAGTGGGCTATGAACTTCATGTGATTGCAGATGATGAGGCCAGAGCCAGGTGACCATGACTGCAGACTCCATGCATCAGACAGATTAGGACTGTCCAGCTTCAAAGTTTCCCTCCAATTCTAAAATTGTATTGTCTACTGCCCCCGGATGCACCTCTATCCCCGTGCATATTGCTCAAGTTGTAATGGTCAGTTTATGACATGGTCAGTTTAGAGGTCTTCCCCTTCCACTAGACTAGGTCACCTGAATCAACTGAAAGGCAAGGACCAGGTCCCCTTCAATCCAGGATCTTCAGTGCCTGCAACAGCTCCTGGAGCACAGGGAGTCCTCAGTAACTGGTGGTAGAATGAATGGGTAGAGAAATGAATTATTCTAAGTTTCTTGGGATGACACTGAAACCCCACAGAGGAAACACAATGATTTCTTAAGCTTGGGCTGGGATTAATTCCTTCATAGAGAAGCTCTGTGTATGAAGACCTTGGTCTGGGTCAATACTTTCCAACAAGGAGTCTTTCAATTCCTACGGGTCCTATTTTCAATAAATAAATATTTAAAAAACTACTAGAAGTTAAGCATTTGTTCATGTTACAGAATTCCCAGGTTTCAAAAACACCCAATTTATCTGTATTTCTTGGAATTTATCAACTTGTTGTGGTCATTTGCATCACATAGAGCAAACCATCACTTTGGAACTTTATACATATCACCTCATTTAACATTTACATGAAACATGCATGTGAGTAATGCTGTCTCTAGCTTACATGCTAGAAGACTGAGGCTCGGAGAAGTTTCATTACCTGCTCAGCGATGGAAGTTTGTTGTGTCAGGGGCAGAATTCTGTTAACGCATTCTCTCCCCGTGTCGCAGAGGGCTTCATTTCAGAGGAGGTTCCTCTGGTGTGTGTTTGTATCACCGAGATGCTAGAAATGGAGGTCTTTGCTGGCCATTAGCAGTTCTCTTCCCTTTCTAAGGACAATGCACAGAAGGTTGTATGACCACTCAGACAACTGTGAAATTAATGAGAAGACAGATACACTATGCACTAAAGTATACCTGACCTCATAGGCTTCCCAACCTCAGAAAGCAACTCTTCCTGCCCAGAATCTCCCTCTTCCTCTAAGATGATATTACATAGAACACCAGGAAGTCTCCCAGACCCTCTATTTTAGAACTTATATTTTTCTTGTGTTGACAACTTAATACATGTCCGCACTTCCTTTTATGGGGAAAGATAAGACTCTGATGGTAATCAAAGCACCAGGGTAGGAAATGCCACATTCCTCCCTGTAAATATTTGACTAAGCTTTCTTCAAGCCATGCATCATTGTCCTGAGCCCCCAGAAAAGCTTCAGGTCTACAGATCTGCAGGTGAGATACCTTGGCAATGAATTATGAGAGGGCTTGTTTAAAATCCAAGGGCAGAGCGTTGTGTTCCAGGGGAACTCTGCTCTACATGACCAAAAGCTATTCTGGGGAAGCCAGGAATAGAGTTAGGTCCCAAATGGGATGGGGTTCTCTCCTATGGTCAACTAATACCTGATAAAGGGGACCTGTTCTGATGGCTTTGAAAAAAGAAATGACCCCAACAACATTGCTGTTGTTCATGTCTTCTTATAAAGTGAAAAATCAGGAATATCTGACAGTAAGTAAGGAATTACTTATTGGTCCATCAATGCAGTGGACAAACAATCATAAAAGTATTAGTAATAATAGTTAACATTCATTGATTGCTGGCAATGTGCCAGTAACTACACTACATTCTTTTCATGTAATCACCTATTCTGATCCTCACAACATTCTCTTAAGGTCTCTCAAGGTATTTACCACCCCATTTTACAACTGCAGACAATGAGGCAGGGAAAGTTGGCCAGGGTTACACAATAACCACATAAGTAAAGGAACAGAAAGCTAGGCAGCCAGTAGGAATGATCTTATAAATGAATGTTTGATGGCTAAAAAATATGTTTGCAATATGAAAGGGGAAAATACAGGTTTTGAACTTGTGTAATTCCTGTTATTATTACTATTTATTATTATTATTATTATTATTATTATTATTATTAAAAGGAGTGGAACACCACCTCATGCCCACAGTAAGTGTCTACTAGTAAACACACACATACACACAAACAAACTAAAATACAGAAAATAAAAAGTTATGGTGAGAATGTAGAGAATTTGGAACTGTTGGTGAAAATTTAAAGTAGGGCAGCTAGCATAGAAAACAGTATATATAAAATAGAATGACCATATTATCTAACAATTTTACTTCTGAGTATATACCCAAAAGAACTGAAAGTAGTATATCAAACAGATACTTGTAAACACCTATGTTCACAGCAGTATTATTCACAAGAGCTAAAAGGTAGAAGCAACCCATGTGTTCATCAAAGGGTGAATGCGATGTATACATACAAAGGAATATTATTTGCCCTTTAAAAAGGAAGGGAATTTTGACACATGGATGAACCCAAGGATATTACACTCAGTGAAATAAGCCAAGCACATGAAGACAAATACTATATGATTCCAGTTATATGAGGTACCTAGAGTAGTCCAATTCACAGAGAAGGAAGTAGACAATGGCTGTCAGAGGCTGGAGGAGGGGAAATAGGGAGTTATTGTTTACTGAATACAGAGTTTCAATTTTGCAATATGAAGGTTTCTGGATAATAATTGCACAACAATGTGAATATATTTAACACTACTGAACTGTACAGTTAAAAATAATTAAGATGGGGGGCACCTGTGAGGCTCAATTGGTTAAGCATTTGACTCAGTTTCAGCTCAGATCATGATCTCATGGTTCATGAGTTTAATCCCCTAATTGGGCTCTGTACTGACAGCTCTGAGCCTGCTTGGGATTCTCTTTCTCTCTCCCTCTCTCTCTGTCCCTCCCCTGCTCTCACCCTCTCTCAAAATAAATAAACTGTAAAAAAGATGATTAGAATAGAGAAGGAGAAGAAAAGACAGGAAAGGAAAGGAAAGGAAAGGAAAGGAAAGGAAAGGAAAGGAAAGGAAAGGAAAGGAAAGGAAAGGAATGGCAAGGCAAGGCAAAAACATAGTTACAGTATTCATGGGGAAAGTTTCAAAAGGATATATAACCAATGAGTTGACAGCGATTTGCATTAGGTCGTAGTTTTATAGATAAATGTATCTACTTTGTTTTACTTAAATTTTCTAAACTTTCCATAAGGAATGTATATCATACTTGCAATACAATTTTTAAGTTATCTTCACAAGAGAAAAGCAGTGAGGAAGTTTGCAGGGAAAGGACTTAAGTCCTATGCACAGAGGAATAGTATGCTCATGGCTTCTGCAGTGGAATGGCTGCCAACAAAGTAGATTCTGCACACCACTCCAGTTAGGTCTTTTGCTCAGCTATTCAGCCTTTGTAAGCAAGGGCTTACAAGGAACCCAAATAACCGGAAGTAAGGGTCTTCTTCCATTAAAGAGCATGGATGGAGACGTAGAGAGTGAGAACTGTAAATTTGAGTGGAAGTATGCGTTGCCTGGGTGAACATCTGCAAAGAGGATCTTACAATGCAATATCTGAGCACTAACCCTGGAAGTGGGACCTGGAGGGGGAAGGAGACTTGTCTGATATCTTAGTGGGAGTAAGTCCCATCCTTAGCCTCTTTGGCCTCTGTATCAATTCAGATACAGAATTTGAACCTCAGAGCTTAAAGGAACCTTAGAAACAATTTAGTCCAAAAATCTCATTCTACGGAATAATCACGACCCAAGAAGATGGCATGACTTGCTTAGCATGTAGACAGGTCTGTGACTGACACTGGATTACCATCCGCTACTCAAACATGCCTGCTTTGTCAGTCCATCCACCAATGCCTGCATGCACCATTCATCCTTCTATCCTTCACTCACATTTGTTCAACTTCGAGGATACCAGGCTTTGAGGGAGGCGCCTTTTTTTCCCATCTTTTTGTCCCCTGCAGTGTTTCATACAGAGGTTGTTTGCAGAGATTGTGCAATAGAACTATCAAATGCAAGTATATGCTTTGCCACATTGTCACTTCTCTTCCTCATCACTGTGTTTGAGTTATTGCCCATCCCTTACTCCACTCTGCAATAGCCACCCCATAAATACCCCGAACACCTTCCTGAGAAAAGTCTCAGAGATGACCGCTATGTCACAATCTTCCATGTGAGTCTTGTATCTTTGTTGAGCTTTTATAGTCAAGGATTTGTTGTGATTGTGTTGTGTTGTGTTGTGTTGTGTGAGTTATTATGCAAGGGGCATAGAGATACTTAGTCTGCCTTAAGCTAGCCATTGTAAAATTTGTTATAAGTACAGCTCTAAATCAGATACAGCTGTGTTCAAATCCTGCATCTGTAAGAGTTTAAGCAATGATTTAACCTCTTTATGCTTGAATTTCCTCTTCTATGAGAATCATAATGCCTACTTCTCGTGTGTATCATAACCCACAAATTATGTTAACTTTCTCCTCCATCTGCATACAATTCTTAAACTTAACTGCTTTTTCTCAAGGGCAATCCTAAGGTCAAAGAATAATGATAAATGAGGGACAAAGTATTCTTATATTAAAAGAAAAAAGCAGTTTAGCCATGTTGAGCTAGTTCAGAGCAGAGGTTAGTAAACTGAGGCCCCTGGGCCAACTCTGTCCAGCCCTCTGATTTTGTAAATAAAGTTTTATTGGAACACAGCCACATTTATTTATTACATATTGTCTATGGCTGCTTTCTGTATGGTGGCAAAGTGGAGGATTTAGAACACAGATTCTGTATGCCCCACAAAGCCAAAAAATTTTTGTAATCTATGTTTTTCCAGAAAAAGTTTAGGGTATATGCGGTATTTTATCAGAAGATGAGCAAAATATGTAATTTCCCTCTCCAGATCTTCAAGATGAGGTGGTGTACATTGGCAAAGGCTCCTGAAAGAAGGACCTTATGTTCTAAAGCAATCTGGGGCTCACCTCTTACCAAAGCCCTTTCACCCTACTTTAGACTAGAGACTGGTGTCAAGTTCTATAAAATCAGAATGTGGTGTCAAGTGGCAGGTGGTGGGGAGACTTAACTGGTTTTCCAGTGGTAGATAGATTGTTAGATCCTAAACAAAGAAGAAAGACTAATGATTCTAAGAGGCCAATAACTAAAAGTTACAGTATATCTGAGCGGTTAACCTGTAATACTGAAATGACTCATCAGAGTCTATGGCTTTCCTACTATTGACTTCATGGTTTCTGTCCCATTTGTTTCATCCTTCCAGCCCTGCTTAGAACCTCCTGATGCATGCCAAGTCAGCTGCAGAGGCTCTTGATTTTCCCTCTTTTTTTTTAGGGTCTTTGGCTTCTCTTGGCAGTAGAAGAAACTGTGAAAGTTTCTGCTTTATTCCACAGTCTCTGGAATCCACCCTTGAGCTAATGATTTGGACAATAACAGGAACAAGTTACTAGAAGACTGTCAAGGACGGGGTGCTTAACTCAGCCTGGGTGTTTGCAAGTTTGGAAAAGAAGACAAGAGGCTTTCTGGGTATTTCAAGTAGAAGGGGACTTAATACAAGGAATTAAAAGTTTAAACAATTATGGGATAGGTTATAGACATGTCGGTAGGGAAATCTGCAAGGACTGGAATCCAGGAAGCTGCTATCCCTAGAATCCAGGAAATAGCACTGAAGTGGGTAATTCTCAAGAGTATGAGTGGAGGGGCACCTGAGTGGCTCAGTCAGTTAAGCATCTGACTCTGGCTCAGGTCATGATCTCACATTTCATGAGTTGGAGCCCCATGTCAGCTCTGTGCTGACAGCTCAGAGTCTGGAGCCTGCTTTGGATTCTGTGTCTACCTCTCTCTCTCAAAAATAAATAAACATTAAAAATAATTTGGAAACAAAAAGAGTATGAGTGGAAAGAAGCTACTGGCAACATCCCACATCTCCTGACACCTACTCCTTCATACCAGTTTCTGAGAATAAGGACTTCTCCTCTGTGACCTTCAAAACACCATATCAGCACCTCTGCTTGGCAGGATCCCATCCTGAACCCAACAGGCAAAAGTGAGTGTGATCCCAGGCTGGCTTCTCTCATGCAAGAATATAGAAGGAAGAATGGAATAATGTCTAATTGATATTAAATGACTTACCTTTGGGGATCTTCAGAAAGACTTCCTAGAGAATGTGATGCCCAAGACTGGGTTGGCCAAGTACTGCCTTGGTCAATGATTCATCAAAGGAGTTTCTCTTTCTAGATTGCAAGAGCCAAAGTCAGGGAAGTGCCACATTCCCAAGAAGTGCTCATCTTATGCAACCGAATGAAGAGGTAACTATAAATAGCCTGACTTTCTTACTATTCTGTGTTCAAAATGGATAACTGCAAAAAAACATTTCCTTCCTGGAGAAAGAGAGTTATGAGGTATAGTCACCAAATCAAACAGCAATACCTCTCCTCACTGGAAATATAAATGGGGAAAGTTTCCTCTCTGAACATATTTCATAGGCAGTTTGGAATTCTTGTGCCAAGGGAAAGAAGATCTGCCAACTACAGTGGTTGTCAAGGCAACACAGAGAGAGAGACTGCAGCATCTCCACCTTGATTTTATCCTTCCTGTCCTTTGTATCTCCTTCTCTCCTTTTCAGAGACACATCCGGGACTCTCTGGATAACCAGCCCACTGACAGCTCATATTTCTTTTGTTCCTCAAAGTTTAGATTGACAGTAACTTTTCAGTGCTGGAAAGTTAAAGGTGCAGCATCAATTAAGCACCTACTGTTTATCTTAATATATTAGATCCTTTGTGCACCTAATGTATTGAATCCCCTAAGGGCCTTCAAGATAAGCCTTTTACCCTCACTTTCTAGATCAGGGAGCAGATGCCAAGAAAAGTAAAGTAATATTTCTGAGGTCACATACCCACTGGTATCCTCCAGAGGAAAAGGCCAGACCCACACTTCCTAACTAGAAGTGAATCCTGAATACCATGGTGTTCCTTGGCCACACAGAGTTCTGTAGCGTCCTCACACCTCTGCAAAACCATCCCTGAAGTCTTCCCTTCTTTCCCACTTTATCCTAGGAAATGTGGGATCTCACAATTGCCAGTGACAATATGCAGTGAGGTTCTGCTCCTAGCCTTCTTCTGGGTCATTTTTCCACAGACATGGAAAAAAGAGATGACACCTCACAACCTAAAAATCCATGTAGATTTTCAAATTTTCAGGTCAAATTCATTTAGGGTACTTGATATCTTACTTGTTGTTATCTTCTTTCCCTTTTACTATTTCTTTAGTAATTGAGTAAAAAGAAAATCTGTAAACACATTACAAAGATAAAATGCCTAGGTCCTTTGTGAGACAGTGCATTGAACACTTTACTTCTCTTTTCCATACTTCACCTCATGGACTTCCCAGTCTTTGTTAATAATTCTTTGACATTTAGGGATCCAGATTATTGTTATAACACAAGGATTTTATGGAGTACTAAAGCTGTTTCTTTAATGAACTTCAGGCTTTAATTAATATATTTTTTAATTTTAATGTTTATTTATTTTGAGGTAGAGAAAGAGTGAGCGAGTGGGGGGAGGGGGAAAGAGAGAGGAAAGAGAATTCCACACAAGCTGTGAGCCTTCAGCGCAGACCCAACATGGGGCTCGATTCCATGAACCACACAATCATGACCTGAGTCGAAACTGAAAGTCCTGTGCTTAACCGACTGAGCCACCCACGTGCCCCTTTAATTCAGTTTTAAAACCATAGTGAGGATGAGCACTGGGTGTGGTATGTAAGCAATGAATCACAGGAATCTATCCCCAAAATCAAAAACACACTGTATACACTTTATGTTAGCTATTTGACAATAAATTACATTTAATAAATAAATAAACACATAAATACATAAAATAAAACCATAGTGGTGGCATTTGTTTACATTGATTGTTATCACTGCCCACCTCTTGTTCTCCTATATGGTGACCAACTAGTTCTCTGCTCTTAATTGTTTCATTACTGTTTGCAAACACTTCTTAAAGAAGCTTTTCAAGGAAGGCTTGAAGATAATACATTTTTTATGCCCTTTTCATATTTACTGATACAATTCTGTTCCCTGCATATATGAATGCTAATAGGAACTCAGAGGTAACACTACTGGATCAGATCCTTTTCTTCTTCAAATGCTATAGATGCTCCTAAATTATCTTCTGGTTTTTAGTGTTCTGGGAAGAAGACAATGTAGGTTGGGTTAATTTTTATCATCAGATATAACCCATTGTTTCATGCCTGGATATGATACTTATGGAATTTTGTGGAATAAATACAAATACTTATTTGTGTATTTTTCTCAGTAGGCTGATACTTCCAATGGGCTACTAGATGTGAGGCTCTGATCCTTGACGTTTCCTGAATTGGGGTCAGTTCCTTTTGTCTGCCATGAGATTCTGTTCCCTTTAGTTCAGGAATGTTTACCTTTGTCACACAGCTCCACATTTTCTGCCCCATGTTTCTGAAACCTCCTTTATGGTTACTGTTCTCCTTTCAGCTCTTGGTGTCCTTTTTCTAAATTCTAGAAGGATTTCTCAAATACATCCTCCACACTGGTGACAGAGCTTCATGCAACATCAATAACCAATACTGCTCCTTCTGACTCTGACAGGGATTGAATTCCAGCCACTGAGCATATCTTCTCCTTGCTTCGCCTCATCACCATTCCCCACCCAAACCTATCACCTTTTCCCCTCCAGATATTGCCTTCAGATGTTCTGTTTCTATTTCAGAGAGACCTTCACTGAAATTTGTGAGAGTGCCATATAGTTTTCCAAGATGATCATCTAGAGTCTGAAGTAAGTTGTTCTCAGGGTTTCTCTGCCTTACTGATGTTATTTCTTTTTCCCTGTCTTTGCAACGTTTTTCATGGGCCCCTTATTGATGATGATGATATTGTTTTACTTACTCTTTGGCAAGACAAGGTCAGCTTGTTGTAATTTTTAAAGTGGGAGAAAGTGATTTGCTTTGTGCACTGTCCTGGTGGTCAAATTCCCTTCCCCAACCCACAATTTATATTCACAGTTCCCAGACTGCTCTCACCTAATAGCCAGCTGTCACCTGGGATGTTGGGTCCTGAATATGATTCCTCTTCCCTCAGCCCTCAGCCCAGCTCCTGGTTCTCAGAGACAGTGCATGAGGGGAAGAGCCTATCCCCTCCCAGATAGAGCTAGCTCGTATCTTCATGTCCCAGCAGCTTTCTTAAGAGCCTTGCTACGATTTCCTACCCTCCTGAGGTCACTTCAGTCCAGCACTTTGCTGAACTGGATTCAGATTCTGCCTGGTTTGGGGGAAGTGGGAGAAGAGGAAGCCTAAGAAAGGAGAAATAATACTATTCGAGAGAACAACTTCTAAGGATGGGAAAGAAGTGACTGTTTAACTCCCAGTTGACACAAGGCTTGGCACTGAATCTGAGTGCATAGGGTAGGAGGGAGTAAGAAATTTCCTACCCTTTGAAGGGAAATTTTTCAAAAATGAAAGCAAGAGTGTGTGACATGCTGGAGCTATACGTGATCGTCAATCCAGACTCCATAATCATTGTGAATTGTTCCAGATTCTGTCATTAAGTTAACTGTCAGTCTTAGTGTTCCCTCTCACCCACGGTTTTAATAAGAGTTGAATGTCTCAGCTTTGGGAACCACCAGACAGCTGCCGTTTTGAACTGAAAGTCAGTGGGCAGCTTACCTTGAACTTTTCTGATTTCTAAGCAGCTATTACCTCAAAGGGCCAGAAAGAAAACATTCAATAACTAACGCTCACAGCGGCCCCTTCTTGCCTCTACACAGTCTGGTTTAGAACTTGCCAGAAAACAAGAGAAAAAAAAGACAAAAAAAATATTATTTCTTTATTTTTATTCTTTTTTTCCCTTTTTATTTATAGTATTTTTATTCATTTTCTTTATTTTATAACCAGAACTTTCATTTTTCCATTCATTGTAAAACCAGAATTTTAAACACAATATTAATAAATTTGAGCTTATATTTATATTTAAAGGAAATGTCTTTAAAATGCTATTTCAGTATTTAACATAGATATTTGTTATTATGTTACTGAATATTGGAAATGATGCTTCAGAATTTATCAAATAACTTTTCTGGCATGGTTCACTAATTTTATTTTATTTTATTTTTTTGTAATAGTTTATTGTCAAATTAGTTTCCATATAACACCCAGTGCTTCTCCCCACAAGTGCCCCCCACCGTGACCATCACCCCCTCCCCCCCCTCCCCTTTCAGTCCATGGATCGTCTCCAGTATTCAGTAGTCTCCCTTGATCTGTGTCCCTCGCTCTTCCCAGCTCTCTTTCCCCCTTCCTCTCCCCATGGTCCCCTGCCAGGTCTCTCCTGTTAGACCTATGAATGCAAACATATGGTATCTATCCTTCTCTGCCTACTTATTTCGCTTAGCATGACACCCTCAAGGTCCATCCACTTTCCTACAAATGGCCATATATCATTCTTATGAATACTTTAGTAAATCTTTTTCACAGAATCTTTCAAAGTTCAAGTTTACTTTTCACTCAACACCTCAGCCTCTGTTGTTTGTCCCAGAGGCGGGCTCCCCATTACTGTGGAGAGTGCCCCCAGGCTGCTCTGTGAAGCCCCGTTTCTCACAGTCAGTCCTAGAGCCCACAGACCTCAGGCTCTGTCTTTCTCACTTGGAGGCCCAGGCAGATAGTCCTAGGCAGTCAGGGCCTGGGGAGAAACATCACCCCACCCCACTTTCAACTGTAAACTTTAGACACCTCATGACTTTCCATCCCTTCCATCCTTCATCCTTTTTCCAACTCCAAACACTCCATCTCTTGGAGGGGCTGAATCTCAATGTAAAATACATCCCAGGAGAAAAACAAATATAAAAACAAATTAACATGTTTAGGCTATATTTGTGTGAAGAATAGCATGATAGTTATGTTCGAAGGCTCTGTACTCCATGGTTCAAATCCCAGCTCTGCTTCTTCGTATCTGTACAAACTGAGACAAGATAGCTAACCTCCTTGTGTTTTATTTCCTCATCTATAAAGTGAGATAATAAGAGTACTTGCCTCATTGAGTTGTCATGAGGACTAAATGAGTTCATGTAGTCAAAGGGTTTTAAGAGATAAATGCTCAGTGCCTGTTAGCTATTAACATTGCCTATTACAGAGCAAGTGCTTTGGGGCATATTATTGCTAAGCCCTGCATCCTACTATTTAGTCCTTCTCTTCTCCAGGAATCCTTGCTCAGGTTGCAACACACAAAAGGCATAACAGGCAACAAAGTCAGAGCCTTATCACTAGAAGGGCCAGTACACCATTATCAAAAAAGAGCAGGATTTCTCAGCCAAACTTAGTCACAAGCTCATTCATGTTCCAATATGGCTGATACTGCACAATGTCTCTGAACCCACTCATCCATACCTAGACAAAGATGTCCATCCTTCCCCTCCTATCCAGAACCAACTGAGCTGACATGAGAAGCTTCATAGATAGAGATCCATTCTGCTAACATGTGGAAAAGAGAGTCCACCCTGAATGGGCCACATTCTGGTGAATAATGCCTTCTGCTCTTCTTCACATCCCTCTTCTGTATGGAGGGACAAACATGCTTCTACCACACCAATTTTCCCATTGAAACCTCACCATAGCTCTGCCAAGTAGGCATGGTTACCCCCACAGTCCACTTGAGGAAACAGATTCAGTGGCAGAACCAAGATGAGAACCAGGTTTTTCCCAGTCAACATCCATGCTGCTTTCACCAGGCCCCACAAGAGCAATGTGTATGGGCAAAAGTGAGGACACTTTAGGTCTTGGCAGTGAGTCACTAAGCCAGGGGCAGAAAACATATCCTTAAGAACCTGGGAATCTTATTTCAGCTCCAAGTAGGAGCCTGTGTGGGGTGTCCATTAGGACAGGTCCTTTAGATTGCCTTCGTGCAAGTGCACTTTTCTCCAACTTCCTACTCATGTGTTAAACGAAAGTTGTTCACACACCCACCAGCAAAATTTCCACAGGTTTTCTCGGATTCCACTGGGTTTCAGGTTTCCCATCAGTACAATGAAAACAGAAATATTGATTTTGCAGAGTGTTCAGAGGATTACGACTTATTTATGAGTCTTCAGAGTATATTGGACATTCACTTAGGAAATAATATTCTTATATATTAATGTGGTCTTCTCTGTATTTCCTGATACTTCTGGTCTTTTGCTGACCTTCTTCCATTCTGGTGGTTAGACATCGTAGCATCAGGTGACTCAGGGAAAAGAAATATCAACAGAAGAGGAAAAAGTTTTTTAATCTCCCAAAGTTTAGATATTGATTCCAGACACAGAATATATACTAGGTCAGAAATAGGCTTTCCCTAGGGTGCCTGGGTGGCTCAGTCGGTTAGCGTCAGACTTCAGCACAGGTCTGATCTTGCAGTTCATGGTCTGGAGCCCTGCAATGGGCTCTGTTCTGACAGCTCAGAGTCTGGAGCCTGCTTCAGATTCTGTGTCTCCCTCTCTCTCTGCCCCCCCCCACACATTCATTTTCTCTCTCTCTGTCTCTCTCTGTCTCTCTGTCTCTCTCTCTCTCTCTCTCTCTCAATCTCTCAAAAATAAATAAACATTAAAAAAAAGAAATAGGTTTTTTTCTTTGTCCTGAAATTAAGTAAAGGTTTTGGAGGATCAAAGAATGGGAGGGAGAGGAGTCTGTGAAAAGGGCCCCCTGTCTGTCACCTGAATGTCAGGTGAGGATAGAAGGTTGGGACTGACAAACTCTCAGAGAGTTAGGGCTCTCACAAGCGAGTGAGCCTGTGCCTTCTTTCCCAGATAGGAGCTGAGAAAGTGGCAAGTCCTCAGACACTTGGTATGGTGTGGGAGGAGAGGAAGTATTTACCATGTAGCCCGGAACAGCCAAGAGTCAATAGATATGAAGGGCCTTGTGAGCAACAAGGAGCACTTTGAGGGACTAGTAATAGGAGACCAGATAAGAACAAGATGGCTCAGCTGATGCCACCAAGAAGAGGTAATGACACAGAACAGATGTCTTCTCCTTCATCTCTCAAAACTTCAACATTATGTGATGCCACATTTGAAAAAAGAAAGAGAGAGAGAGAAACCACTTAGTTGCATCACCTGGGTAAAGGATAGAGATGCCAAGTTAGCTGATACTAATTTGCTAGCACCAGGAAAGTGACATGCCACGGAGACCAAGTTCCGATAGAAGAGAAAGGACACTGTATGAGACGTGTGCATGTTGTAGATGAAGCTTCATACCCACCGCGCTATCGTGATTACTGTGGAATAGAGTGCAAGAAGGCACATAATTTAATGCAAATTTATATATTTGTATGTTTCTGGATAAAAATGGGAGAAAGAAATAAGATCATAGAATCTCCTTCCCCAATACCTACCAAAACGAGCACAAGTGAGAAAATAACAAAAAGCTAAAAAATCACCAGGGGCTATTTAATAAGAAAAAAGAACTACAACTTTATAAAACAAACTTCAAAAGTCACCAATAAGGAAAAGAATAAAAGGTTCTGATCTACTGAAACCTGAGGGCATGCCTAACCCTCGACATCTCAAAGACATCTTTCTATTTGGAAGAAAGCAGATGGGAAGAGTGAGCATGTGCAAATAGACTGCTATGGGAAGGGTCAAGAACAAACATTTCAGGTGAGAAGTATCTACACAGCATTGTTCTTTTCATCCATTCATTCAACAAATAAGTGAGTGTCTACCTTGTACCAAGCATCCTTCTTGGCAGTGAATACAGTGGGAAAGAAAGCAGACAAAAGTCCCTGGCCTACATTTTAATGGTGGTGGAAGGAGGAAGCAAACAATAAAAAATAAAAGACAGCAAAACATACAGTGTTTCTGATGATGTAAAGTGTTAACAAAGAAGAAGAATATTAGAGAAGGGAGCAGAAGGTGACTTGTCACCCGCTGTATAAAATAGCACAGTTAGGGAAGACCTTGTTGAATTCCTGACACCTAAGCCAAGACTTAATGAAGCCGTGTGGCTCTCTAGAATGGTGTTCCATGGAGGCCCCCCTCAGGGAAAGTCTTGAGGAAGATGTGGGCCTGCCACATTTGAGGCTCAGCAAGGAAGTCTATGTGTCACAAGCCAAGCAAGCTAAGAGAAAGAATAGTTCCAGAGTCACCACACTGAGACTCCAGGACACTGGACAGTGGAGCAGTGGGTGAGATTTTGCGATCTCCGAAGGAGGAGTCACATGCTTTGATGAAGAATGTAAAAGGAGTGGAGCGCCTGGGGGGCTCAGTCAGTTAAGCATCCAACTTTGGCTCGGGTCATGATCTCATGGTTCATGAGTTCAAGCCCCTTGTCAGGCTCTGTGCTGACAACTCAGAGCCTGGAGCCTGCTTTGGATTCTGTGTCTCCCTTTCTCTGCTCCTCCCCCAATTACACTCGGTCTCTCTCTGTCTCTCAAAAATAAATGAACATTAAAATTAAAAATAAAAAAAGAATGTTAAAGGAGTGTTAGGGCTACGGCAATGAAAACGGAGCCCTGGTGAAGCAGAGATTTGTGCAGAGAAAGCAGGGGCTGCGCAACTGGATCTGTACAAAGATGGTGGAACGAATAGGAAAACACATCTAAATGGCTGGTGGTGCGCCTAACACAGGATACAAGGTGGATCTTAGAAGAAAGCCTGCGCTGAGCCAAAGCAGGAGCTAACGGCCTGTCCCCAGCATTCAGAAGAGTATTCAGAAAAGGAACATCCAGTCCCATCACTTTAACAAAAGGTGACAAAACAAGATCACCTGATTGAAGACTGTCTTTTCCACATTAGATCAGAGCAAATAGAAGGTCTGGGCCAAGCTCCCCATACAAAGCATGAGGAGAACTCAGGGAAATGGCATTTTGGCTATGCAAGCATTCTAGAACACAAAAGGAAAAGGAAACGCAGTCTGAAAAAGGACAATGAAAATCTCAGCATGGTGTCCTTTATGCAACACTCAGAAACACGATGATGAAGCGATGTGCTGGGATGAGAAGGGAGGTGGCCGGGTTAAGGAAGCAGCTGGGGTCCAAAGCAACATCTCTACACATCAAATAAATAAATGCAAACCAGCAAAGAAGAAACTAGGACTTCAAAGTGGACCCGTTTAAAGGTCATTTATATTTCTTAAGAACAGTGCCCAACAAATGGAAGAATGTTTCACAGATGTAATTTCATAAGTTTTTCTTTCTATTAGAAAAATACTAAATCCACACATCCTAAGAAATTAATATACTGGGGGAAAAACATAATTTACATGGAGACACTGAACATATGTTGATCAACATTAACTGTGGAGAGTGACCTTGTCTAGGCACAAAGAAAGCAGTGAGGTGGGATCTGGCTGGCCTCAGATTTCTCCACACTGATAGTTTTTCTTTTTTTAAGTTTATTTATTAATTTTTCAGAGAGAGAGAGCACACGTGCAAGCAGGAGAGGGGAGAGAAAGAGGGGGAGAGAGAGAATTCCAAGCAGACTCTGGTCAGTGCAGATCATGAGATCATGACCTGAGCCAAAATCAAGAGTCTGACACTTAACCGACTGAACCACCCAAGCACCCCTCTACACCAATATTTTTCCAGAAGAAACCAGAAGAATGCCCAAGAGTCCTGAATAAAGGAAAGTGTAACTCAAGAATATTAAAACTGAAGACATTTTCAAATATGAAAGAATTCAGGAACTATATGAGCCCTTTGGGGAAATATACTGGAAGGTTAATTCAATTACAAGATGCATTTATCTAACACACACACGCATACACACACACACACACACACACACACACACACACACACACACCCCTCTGGGGTCAAGTTCTTGTTAAAAGAACTAACAATGAGGATTAAATCCATTTAAACAAAAATAAACAACAGCACAAGAGCAAAATTGTTTATTGCTGAACAGAATGTGTTTTCAATCATTTTAAATTTAAAATTATAAGAGTAACAGAAGTCAGGAGGCAAAAGAGATGTAAGAAAGTATCAGTATGAATCACTTCATCTTTTTATAGGAAGAGGTTAATTTGTACTGCCTGAAAAGTGGAAAGATAGAAGTTAAAAGAAAAAAATGACACTAACTTAATTGATTTCATCAAGTTTTTACTTACCCTTACTAGAGAGATATTTGAGGAAATACTCTTGCTGGCAGTAGAGAAAAACATGAGCTAAGTTTGAGCAATTCCTTTGGTTTCACTTCGGTTTATCTTTCTTTGGTTACATTCAAGTGAAATTAAGTAAATTTTTTATTTGAATAATCATGTCAAGTATGATCTCTACTGAGCTGGCTATTTACCTACCTAAATAGCCTCCCATCCTTCCAACCTGCTTATCCATCCACAGGGATATCTGGAATGATGTCAACCAGGGGTTGATCTTGGTTATTTCCTGCTGATGGAATCTTGGAGTGATTTATTCTTTTTTCTTTGTACTTTAAAGGTTTTTTTTTTTCCTTGAGAGAGAGCACAGATGAGTTGGGAGAAGGGCATCAAGGAGAGAGAGAGAGAGAGAGAGAGAGAGAGAGAGAGAGAGAGAGAGAGAGAGAATGTTAAGCAGGCTCCAAGTTTAGCATGGAGCTCAATATGGGGCTCAACCCCATGACTCTGAGATTATGACTTGAGCCAAAATCAAGAGTCAGATAGATGTTCAACCGACTGAGCCACCCAGCTACCCCCCTTTAAATGGTATTTTTAAAAATTATTTTTATGAGCATTTATCTTTTAATAAGAAATAAAGTTATGATGTGTTAATGTTTATTTATTTTTGAGAGAGAAAGCGTGCACACAATAAGGGAAGGGCAGAGAGAGGAGGATAGAGGATCTGAAGTGGCCCCTGCACTAATAGCATCAGAGCCCAACATGGGGCTTGAACTTGTGAACTGTGAGATCGTGGCCTGAGCCAAAGTCAAACACTCAACCAACTGAGCTAACCAGGTGCCCCTGAAGTTATTAGGTTTTAAAGCTATATGTTTACTTAAGATTTATATCATGGCATATCACTGTTTGATGGTGTCCTGAAATCAGAATTATTACTCAGTGGCAGTTGATGGATTGCAAGCTTGTCATGTACCAAGGCTTCTGCAAAAGTGTTTTATTATTTTTTTAATGGTAAAGTTCAGTTTTCTCATATGTATTTTTTAATAGTTTATTGTCAAATTGGTTTCCATATAACACCCAGTGCTTCTCCCCACAATGCTCCCCACCATGATCATCACCCCCTTCTCTGCCTCCCCCTCCCCCTTCAGTCCACAGTTCGTTTTCAGTATTCAACAGTCTCTCATGATTTGTGTCCCTCTCTCTCCCCAGCTCTCTTTCCCCCTTCCTCTCCCCATGGTCCTCTGTTAGATTTGTCCTGTTAGACCTATGAGTGCAAACGTATGGTATCTATCCTTCTCCGCCTGACTTATTTCGCTTAGCATGACACCCTCGAGGTCCATCCACTTTGCTACAAATGGCCATATTGCTGACGCATAGGAGCACATGTGCATATGTGCAATGTTCATAGTGGCACTTTCTACAATAGGCAAATCATGGAAAGAGCCTAAATGTCCATCACCTGATAAGTGGATCAAGAAGATGTGGTATATATATACAATGGAGTACTACATGGCAACGAGGAAGAATGAAATATGGCCATTCACAAAAGGCTTTTATAAACAAGGCCGTTTTCTTTCAACTTCATCACTTTGTGAGCATGTTCCCATTTTAAGAATGAGGAAACTAAGGCTCATATAGGTTGAGGGATGACATCACACACTTCCAGGCAACTAAGAGCTGAAACCCGTGGCTGAAATTCCACATTCATTTGGCAGTTTTGTACTGAGGGCCCCCCCCGCCTCTGTGTATTTATTCTCCATCATGACATGATCCTTGGTCTTCCTTGTGGTGGCTAAATTCTGTCTAAGAATTTCTTCTTTAAATGGTTAAAGAGAAGTATGTGGCACTATTTCATACTGATTCAGAGACTCTAACTCATAAACCATCCTAAAATAGTGCCTCTATTTGGCTTTCTTTTTTTCCTCTCTTTGAAGATGAAATAGTTACTGATTTTTGCATATACCCTGCAGATGTATTTTATTTAAAAAATATAATCTATTGAAATTGGAACCAGGGTGTTTGTGATTCTTTCCGCTGCGTGTTTCTGCCTTGTGTATTTTCTGTGTGTGGCTATATTTCACAATTTCTAAAAAAAAAAAAAAAGTTTTTTTAAAGAAGACTATTAGGACCCAGCATGACTTAGCAGTTTGTTTCACTCAATAAATTAAATTTTGATCTGCCACAAAGAGCAAACCATAGCTGCTTCACCATGTTTACATAAATGTGTATAAGGTTATGTATCGTTGACCTAACCCTGTGTATCACATCACACCCAAAGTTAGCACTTGAAAAGGAGAAAAATGCTGGGCTCGGAACGCAGGCGCAGCTGGGGGGTCTCCAGCTCACTGTCTCTCACAAAGCCAGAATCAGGGTGCTGCGTGGGACAACCACCACGATGCTGCAGTGGGGCGGGGCCTCCAAACTAATCCACGTGGCAGGGGGCAGGCACAATCATCGATTACTTAGTCACAGGGACTTCTCAATAGATCTGTTCATCCATGGCATGGCGTCTTGCGTCTCCCGGAATGAGGGATCTCAGAGAGAGGAAGAGAGACCCAAGACAGAAGCCACGGTCATTTTATAACCTGATTTCAGAAGTTACATTCAATTGCTTCTGCTTTATTATGTTCGTTAGAAGTGAATCACTGGGGCGCCTGGGTGGCTCAATCGGTTAAGAATCTGACTTGGGCTCAGGTCATGATGTTGAGATTCCTCAGTACCAGCCCCACGTCGGGCTCTGTGCTGACAGCTCAGAGCCTGGAGCCTGCTTCCAATTTTGTGTCTCCCTTTCTCTCTCTCTCTCTCTCTCTGCCCCTCCTCCACTCCTGCTCTCTCTCCCTCTCAAATATAAATAAATATTTAAAAATTTAAAAAAAAATAAAGAAAGAAGTGAATCCTTAAATCCAGCCTTCCCTTAGTGGGAGGAGGTAATTCGACCAGGGCGTGAAGAGTGGCACATGGGGGTCGTTGAGAGACATGCTGACTACAGACTGGAAAGCCACGGATGAAAATGTTTACACTGGCTGCCCCAAGTAGTGGATTGGAGTTATGGGACTTTTTTAATATTACTCTTACTGCTTCTCTGCTTTTCCAAATTGTCCATGGTGAAGAAGTAGAAATGGTTGAAAGCACAGATTCTGTGGTTCAATTCTGCTTTTGTTATTCACCACCTGAATAAGATGTCACCTTACCAAGCCTCAGTTTCCCCAGTGCCTATTTCTTATAGTTGTCATTGAAGATCAGCATGGCCTCTATGTAAAGCACTTACACAGCAGTGCATTTTATGAGCTTATTACATATAGATGTTTGTCACTAATGAATACATATTTTTTTGAAATACAAAAAAGAAAATGGGTACAAGTTATACAAATACAAAAAGTAGTATTCCATTTAATCTTACACTTATATTTTCACCAGCAGGGGAGGGACATGAACACATAAGACACAGAAAAAGTGAGAGCATACTCCATGCAAATGCTAATGTATGTAGATGAAGACATTAGAAATAGAAAATGGGAGACAAGGCAGTTGTGGAGAGGGATACATTTCGGGGAGTTAGGGCAGCCTGAGGATCTGAAAATCTGGTCAGTTCCCCCTTTGTTTAGTGCATCTGCCAAGTCAGCCACTGTGGATACAGTGTTGGGCAAGGCAGAATGTTGCATTCAACAAACTCATAGTCTAGAAGGCAGGGACATCAATAAAGAGATTCTTTTAAGATATTTGGAGCCTTCAGAGATAGAAGTAAACATTTAGTCAACAGCTATTTATTGAGCACCTACTATGTGCCAGGCATTATAGAGGATGCTAGAAGCCACTGCCCTCAAAGAGGTCAGTGCATAGTGCAGGAGAAGGATAATGAAACAGAACAATGTATCAAATGCTAAGATGAACAGTTCTTTTTAAATATTTATTTATTTTTTAGAGATAGAATGCATGCAGGGGAGGGGCAGAGAGAGAGGCAGACACAGAATCTGAAGCAGGCTCCAGGCCCTGAGCTGTCAGCAGGGTCCAATGTGAGACTCGAACTCACGAACTATGAGATCATGACCTGAGCCAAAGTCAGACACTTCTGCCCCAACAGAGAGTCTTTTTTTCAGGGATTGCATGAAATGGGAGAGATGAGGGGTTTAGGAAGTCAAGGAAGATGTTGTGTGACGGGTCATATCTCAGCTGAAACCCTGGTAGGCAAAGGTTAAGAGAGGGGAGTTCTAGTCAAAGGAACATCTCAAGCACAGGGTGCTATGACAGCCCAGAGAAAAAAATTACATAAGTGATAGACGACAGTCTGGAGGGTTAGACAGGTTAAACAAGGCCAGGTGATGGAGCATTCAAAACCACAGACAACAGGAAACAGCGTGCATTTCTAAAATTTGCAGGGAGCAATGACTTGGTGCATACTCTGTTTAAGGACAGCCTCGTGTTTCCTTTAGAAGTGTGAATAAAGGGGCGCCTAGGTGGCTCAGTAGGTTAAGCGTCTGGCTTCAGCTCAGGTCATGATCTCATGGTTCGTGGGTTCGAGCCTCGTGTTGGGCTCTATGCTGACAGCTAACTCAGAGCCTAGAGCCTGCTTTGGATTCTGTGTCTCCCTCTTTCTCTGATCCTCCCCTGGTCATGCTGTCTCTCTCTGTCTCTCAAAAATGAATAAAAAACATTAAAAAAAAAAAAAAGAAGTGTGAATAAAGGGTGAGCTCAGTGCCCAGGTAGGAGGTGACCTTGACATCAGAGGTCAAATTCACCTAGAGCCATCCTCCCAGTGATGACTTCCTTAAATGCCAATGACAAATGGGCTAGAAGTCCACTGTAGCTCATTCTAAGCTCTGAAGAACCACGTGCTGCCTATAGAAACTACTAGTTTCATGTGTCATAGACAGAGTATTGGAGAGAATGAGAGAGAAAAGAGAAGTGTCAAAACAAATGAAACCACACCAAGACTCAGCTGGGGTCCTCGGAGAAGGCATGCTCAGTGGGGGAGAGGCCAACAGAGACTGAGCAGAGCCAGAAACAGCACAGACAAAGTTATGAGTCCCCAACACAGTGGGACAACCATCTGATTTCACTATTCTGGCACAGGGTGAATTTGGACCTATCTCTTCATCTTTTTGACCAGCGTGTCACACCTGTCAAGTAAAGACAGTAACCTCTACTCACAGGGCTGCTGCATGGGTAAAGTGAGATAATCTTTATGAAAGAAGCAGTGTCCAACTCTATGCTTATTTGACTATATTTATTAGAACAGAGTGTCACTGTTCATGCTTGGTCTCTGGAGTCCAAGCATGGGTTCAAATCCCAGTCTTTCAGTTACTAGCTGTGTGATTTGAAGCAAGTTACATAACTTCACTGGGTCTCCAATTCCTGGTCTATTAAATGGAGAAAATAATAGCAGGTACTTCATAAGGGTTTTATGAGACACAAATGATTAATTTATTTAAAATACTAAAACAAGTGCAGGCATATAATCAATTCTTAGTATCAGCTATTACTATTATTGTTAATAGTTATAGTAGTTGTTGTCATTATTATATTAGCACCAGTATCATTTCTGGACTCTGTGACCTTGATTTTTAGAAGATGCAGATGAGGGTAGAAAAGTATCATATGAATGTAAATGACATTTAATTAGCTCCTCAAAGTCACTTTGTATACTTTATGCTTTTCTCTTTTTTTTAATGTTTATTTATTTATTTTGAAAAACAGAGATAGTGGAGGAGGGGCAGAGAGTCCCAACCAGACTCCACCCTGTCAGCGTAGAGCCTGACATGGGGCTCGATCTCCCCAACTGTGAGATCATGACCTGAGCTGAGATCAAGAGACAGAAACTTAACTGAATAAGCCACCCAGGTGCCCCATATTTTGTGCTTTTCAAATCTGATAGTAAGTTTGCAGCATTATTCCCATATGAAATATGAGAAAAGAAAAACTTGGAGAAGTCACATAAATTTCTCAGGATCATGCATCCAGAGAAGTCTCTGCAAGGAGTTTGTCTCAAATTTCCTGGTGCTAAATTCAGGGCTTTTCTTGATAAGCTGAGCTATCTCTTTGAGCTATCTCTCTGTGCTGGGTACACTGTGCTTTAAAAAGAATAACTTTGAGGGGTGCCTGGGTGGCTCAGTCAGTTAAGCTTCCAACTCTTGGTTTCTGCTCAGGTCATGATCACACGGTTCGTGAGTTGGAGCCCCATGTTGGGCTCTGTGCTGACAGTGTGGAGCCTACTTGGGATTCTCCCCCTCTCTCTCCCTCTTTCTCTCTCTCTGTCTTTCTGTCTGTCTGTCTCTCTTTCCTTCTCTCTCTCTCTCTCTGTCTCTCTCTCCTTCTCTCTCAAAACAAATAAATAAACTCTTTTTTAAAGAGAAATTTTGAGGCACCCCACCAGGATTTACCTTTAAGTTGAGCTACCATCAAACTGCATGGTGTGCACAAGCCACGCTGTTCCTTTAAAATGTTTTTGTTTTCTCCGGTATTGCCTTTCAGATTTCTCCTCCAAGAAGAAATTTTCAATTAACCATTAGCTTATGTTGCAAACATTTGTTTTTAAATGCACTCATTCATTCTTGTAGGTGATTAAGGATGATGGGTATATAAATATACAAGTACATAAATGACAAGCCAAAACATGTACATATGGTAATTTAATTTTGAGATGAGTACCATGTTTATGCACTTCTATCAGGCCGCCTACTTTTGATGAATGTGCAGTTTCTTACCCACCATTTTATCACTGCCAATATTTAAGTAAATATCCTAAGTGCAGTGCTAGAGAAAACCATCTATGCCATACAAATAATTTGCAGCTGAGAAAAATAAGCAGTGGGCCCTTTCTAGATTTGAAATCTGGTAAATTAGTTGCTCCCTGCTATCTATGCTGCATGTTAGCAGGTGTCTGAGGATTTGAACCATGCCACTGGGGGCAGTAACATTGATCATAGATGCGAGCATAACTTTAAGAGAAAGTTCAATCATTTGTCTGAACATTGCCAAGAATATTTAAGAAACTATCACAGATTAAGGAACTTTAGAGTTATTTAAATAGAGAGGAGACCAAAGCCAGATAAGTGAGATTAGTCATGGATAAAAGAAGAGGAAGAGCATTCTAGAAAGTAGGTCAGATAAAAAATAAAATGGCTCTGTGCAAGGGCCTGTGAAAAGTTGTGTTGCTGAAGACAAAGTAGCAGAGAGGAGACAGAGGTGGGCAAAGGCCAGGTTGTGGATTGTCCTATGTGCCACACAGAGGGATGGGACTTTACCCTCAGGCCGTGTGAAAGTTTAAGCAAGGGGAGGCCTGGCCAGGTGTGCACTTTAGGTAGATCATGCCAGAGGAAATGTGTCTTATTCCCACAGCAGGATGGAACTCCAAGCATTCTTTGTTATTCATTCACTGTTGAGTGTGGTCTGAGTCTTAGAAGAGTGTTTCCAGGAAGCTAGGAACATTCTGGGCTGCCAAAATCAACACCTAAAATCATCCCTGACTGTGAGTAAAGTTGAAATGTTAATAAGTTTCATAGGGCGCACGGTTGAAGGATGGGAACCCGTCAGATGTGATGCAAAACCAGAATTGAGACTCTAGGTGGCCATATACTCTCCTAGGGCTTTTTGGCACCTCTCAGAGTGTTGGCTAGATCTGAGCTGTTGTACAACTGTGGGTTTTGCAAACCTGGGCTCGTGAGTTATTTTCTATACCTCACCCTGCAACTTCACCCCTCTATGAAACTCTGGGGTCTCAGGGTTTAAAGTAAAATTGAAAGTTCAAAAAAACCCACAAAAGACCCCTGCTGTCATCTCCTCCCCAAACTTCTCCTGCCTAACTATACCCTCTTCCTATATTACACATCAATTTCACAGATGTTGGGTTAACTCAGGTTCCGGATGTTGTACTGAAAGGACACTGGGCTTGGAGTCAAGGCACTTGGTTTCAGTTCTGGTTCTGCAGCTTTCTTTCTTTATTTTTCAATTTTTATTTATTTTTGAGAGAGAGAGAGAGAATAAAAAGATGAGGGTCAGAAAGAGAGAGAGAGACACAGAATCTGAACCAGACTCTAGGCTCTGAGCTGTCAGCACAGAGTCCGATAAAGGGCTCGAACTCACAACCAGTGAGATCATGACCTAAGCAGAAGTCGGCCACTTAACTGACTGAGCCATGCAGGTGCCCCTGGGTCTGCAGCTTTCAGACCATCTGACCAGTCCAACCATTTAACATTTTGAGCCTCAACTTTCCCATCAGAAAAGTAGGAAATTAGCTAGATGTTGCCTGAAGGAGCTTTAGACTCTAATATTCTGTGGTGACAAGAGCATCCATCCTGTTACTCACCATTGTCTTAGATGCTGAAAAGGGATAAAATGAAACAAGCCACAATCCCCATCATCATGGTACAGCCATGATATTCAAAATAGGCAGGTTCCCAGATGATGTCATAAGTAGATACTGATTGACATGGAAAACTCTTCAGCTCTATTCTCAAGTAAGAAAAGACACTACAGAGAAGTACAGCATGATCTCTATTTTTATAAAGTATATGTATGGATAGACAAAATATCCAAAGGACAATCTCAGTGGTCATCGCTGGTCATGAAATTTTCTGTGGTTGGTTGGTTGGTTGGTTGGTTGGTTGGTTGGTTAACTGGTTGGTTTCATTTTTTACAAAGAAGGTGCATTATTTTGAAGTAATAAACCTTATAAAATAGTGAGGGTTATTTTGTGGTGCATCATTATGGGTCATTGACCATTCCTGTGGGGAATTAATGAAGACTTCACAGATGGTATGACATTTAACCTAAAATGTGATGGCCAAATAGGAGTAATTTATTTCTCACCAACCTCTCTATCCATCCATTGTCCCATTATTTTCTCCTAAATAGATCATGTGGTGTCTTAGAATTAGCATGACTTCCCCCACTAAAGCATATACTATTTGAAGGCAAAAGGCAATTCTTCTGGTTCTACTGTATCCTCTCTAAAATAGAAAGTATTTGTCACTCAGAATATACAGAGTAAATAAACCTACACTTATGCTGAGGGTTTTGTTGAAGGTAGGGTTGTGTTTAACACCTAACTCTTCAAAACTCCGCTGTCTCCGATTTCCCAGTCTTCCAAATCTAAGGTCATGAGTTCACATCCTGCATCTCTTAGCTTCCTTGTCTCTTTTTGTGGCTCAAACCAAAATCCCAACAAATTGTGGCAGTCACTATACTGGTGAAACTGAGTAGAGATAGAGGAATAAACTAGCAAAGCACAAGGGACCAAAGATGTGAATGGATGGTCCTATTCTGTGCAGAAGCAAGGAGTTGTTAGGAGGGGGCAGAGAAGTGGAAGGAATGGAGGGAGAAGAACAGAAGGAAGAAATTTTACTTCTTGGATCCACACTAAAACAAGGTGAAATCAGTCTTGGAAAATGAACAGTTGTCAGCTTCACTGCAACTCTTTTAATACCATCAATCTACGTGCCAGCAATGCCCAAATGTATATCTCTGGCCTAGACCCATCTCATAAATTCCAGACTAGTATATTCAATTCTGTGTTTGATATGTCTGCTTGGATGCTTAACCAACCTCTCCAGCTCAGTGTGTCCTAAATGGAATTCTTGATCCTTCCTCCCCAAACCTAGGCTACCTGCAGCTTCTTCATCTCAGTGGAAAGCAAACACATCTTTCTGGTTGCTGAGGCCAGAATCTAAAAATAGGGGTCAGCTGTGCTGTTTCCTATTCTCTCAATTTGTCAGGAAATACTCTTGGTTCTATCTTCAAAAATTATCAGAATCCAATCATTCTTCACCAACCCCACCACTACCACTCTAGTCCAAGCCATCTTTATGCTTTGCCTGCATTACTGCAGTAACCTCCTGACGTTCCCCCTCCCTTCTTCTCTCTAAGCACAGCAGCTAAGTATGCTCCTGAGACATTTATGCCTCCCTCCTGATAAAAATATTGCACTGGATCCTCATTTCAATCAAATAAAACTCAAAGTTTTTGTAGACAGTGACCTACAAGACCCAATGTGATCTGCCCCCATTACTTCTCCTACCTCATCTCAGTCAGTTTTTGCCACATGACTTTCCTTACCACTCCTCCAACATAATTATCCACTGATTATTTATTGTTGTGTGTATATAGTTTATCTCACTGTTGAGTAATATAGCTAATATTTGAAATCCCATATTGCATAATCATTAAAAAATATGTCTGCATATCATATTTCATTTAATCCTCATAATAGTGTTATGAACTATTACTTTTCCCATTTTACGTATAATAAATCTGTCTTTGGAGAGGTTAAGCAACTTGTTGAGGGTCATACGGTTAGTAATTAGTGTGCCTGTATTCAAATATAGGTCTATTTGACTCTAATGGGGGAAAGAAGGACTTGATATTGATTGATTTCTATAAATTAAGACACTTACATTAATAATCTCATCTAATTCCACTTACTTTATCCTTTTTCCTCCTTCCATTACGTCCTACTCCATTTTGCAAGGTTCTGTACATAGAATGTTGATAAGCAACAGCAGCAGCCTCATGTTATTACAAATCCTATTTTGAGGCTTTGCTTCAGTCATCACGGGTCATGTTCTATTTATTTCTTCATTCATGCACCAAATAAAGAGACTTGTGGGCAGGAAGGCTGGATTGTTAAATTCAATTGGGCAGTAATTGTTTGTGTTTATTTTTCTACTTTCTAAAAATTGTTACCTTTTTTGTTCTGACTATCTACTCTATGGACATTCTCAAAGGAGTTCTTGGTTTCTTGAGTTCCTACGTAATTCCTTTCCCACCACCCATTCAGTTATTCCACATGCCAATTGTCTGTTTCCAAGTGGCCTCTTTGTTCTCTTTTGTAAACATCAGTATGATCTAACTATTCCCTAAATGGTCCACCTATATCCTTGAATATAATCCTTTTTATTTTCTCTCGAAGAAACTGTTCAGAGCTTGGCCAGTTATCTAGTCAAAAGTGTTTGGTTAGCACCTAATACAGGCCAATCTTTGATTTAGGAATTGGGTCTAGACAGAGATAGGACACTTGGTCCTGTGATGGTTCATCAATGGAGAAAGATAAGAAGTGAGGTAGTTTTGGTCTATTCCTGGGTAATAAATCTGAGCTAGAAGTTACCTAAGACATTGGTCAATCTCCATTTCAGACATTAAAACTATGTTCCAGATTTTTAAAGGTTGTTTCCTGTTTTTTTATACCAATTATTTTTACCCCAACAGGTTTTAAGTTTCTTAAAGATTGTGTATCCATTTTTTTAAATACTACATTAAGCAATTTTAATGTTTCACAGTCTTGTTAATTGAAGATGCCAATTAGAGCTTCTAATTATCATGAAGTTGTGTTGCTACACTAAATTGATTTCATTTCAGCAAAATTAGAAAACTTTGACATTTTGCTGAGCCTATGCATTAATCAGAAGGCTAAACATAGTTTTTTCCATTGTAATCTCCACAATGTGTGTGTGTGTGTGTGTGTGTGTGTGTGTGCGCGCGTGTGTGTGTGCGTGTGTGTAATGCCTGGGAACTTAAGAAATACAGTTTAATAAAACTGAAAACTTGATAGGATGGGAGAATAAGAATTCCAATGTCAAGACCAGAGCCCTGAGTCTTGTAGTGTACTCGTATCTTTTCATACATTATTCATTCCTTTTCAACAAGCATTCCTTGAGCCTAGCTCTTCTCTGGCCATTCTTATATACAGTCACACACACACACACATACACACACACACACACACACACACACACACACACACACAATGGTGCAGAAGCCCTCAAAGAAGAAAGATGAGATATGTGGTCTTCTGAGCAGCAAACCATTCAAAGCAGTTGGACCAAGTGGAGGCACAATGAGTAGAGAGCAGAGGGATGGGGAAGGTAGGAAGGGATCTGGTTTTATAAGAATTTACATAGCATCCTAAGGAATTGGAACTTTATTTCGTAAGCAGTAAGTGGCCAAGGAATGCTCTGAATGAGGAAAATGACATGGTCAGTTCATATTTTCTAGAAGGAGTAATGTGAAATGTATTAGCATGGGAGAAGAGATCAGAGCAAGAAAACCAAATCAGAGTCTATCCCAGCAATAATGTATGAGGTCAGGGACACCTGGGTGGCTCAGTTGGTTAAGCTTCCAACTTCAGCGTAGGTCATGATTTCACAGTCTGTGGGTTCGAGCCCCCCGTCAGGCTCTATGCTGACAGCTTGGAGCCTGGAGCCTGGTTTCAATTCTGTGTCTCCCTCTCTCTCTCTGTCTCTCTTCTGCTTATGTTCTCTCTCTGTCTCTTGAAAGTAAATAAATGAACATTAAAATTTTTTTAATAAAAAAATTTTTAAATGTATGAAGGCAAAAAACAGTGGAAAGGGAGAAATAAAAGAAAATCAATATGAAAAATACTCAGTGTATTAGGTTGCACAAGAGGAGCAGGAAGGAGGTGTTATAAAATGCTGTATATGTCTTATCAGTCAATTTCGCAGCCACTCCCAGCCTTCTTTTTGAGCTCACTATGTGCTATCTTCACAAAACCCTCTTCAAATTGATGTCAGCTTGCCAGACCAGAAGTATTCATCTGACTCTGAATGGGCCAGATTTTCCTTTTTAGAAATCTTACAGTAAGTCATTTAAACCTCTTTTCACTGGAAAGTCTTGGAGATTAAGGCTGGCACCATAGAGACTCAGGGGCTAAAGGCCATATTGGGCTATGAACAAATAGTTGAATGTAGTGTCTTGGATGGAGAATGCATATGATTCATAAAGAAAGAGGGAAATAATGAAGGACCATGTCATCCCAGAGATGAGGCAGGAAAGAGGGATAGGGGAAAATGAGATGGGAACATAGACAGAGATCTGCATAGTTCATCTCAAGATCTGAATCATAAGAAAATAAATTGTAAATCATTCTTCCTCAGCAACAAGAAGACTTAGCTACCCACCTGAAGAAGGTGTTGAACAGAGTGCCAGAGTGCTGAACTCCACTCTAGAGCTCTTCCAGGAGACAGAAGACAACCTGGGAAAGACCTTAGGAAGCATTGTGACCCTGCTACCATAAGACCAAATATGACATAAAGAAGCTGTGGCACATAGTGCTTTCAAAATGTGACAAATCAAAGTATTTGCCTACTTTTAAAGAAAGCCTTTCACAGGAACAATTGGGTAACCACAGCTATTATATTTACATATTTATTTAGTAGTAGTAAATTGTAATGTCACATTTGGGGGATTGGGGATTTTCTAAAGAATGTTTGTGGTGAAAGGGTAACAACAAGTCTCATTGAAGAAAAATAGAAATGCATATGTGCTGGCCATTGTTCCAAGTGAACACGGAATCACAGAAATTGGCAAGACATTTCCCACCATGGTGAAACTCACATTCCAGAGGACATGACAGTATAATGTTAAGTATTATGTTTGAATTTTGAACAAGAATCCCTAAGAATCAAAGTAGGGATACTTGCATGAGCCAAGGAAAATTGGAGAAGTATTTTCTACAGAGGAAGCATTTGAGTATTACAGGATTAGCAAATGTCAATTGGACAACTAATGTGGAAGTACATAGTGATGGAGTTATCACACATTTGCTCTCAATGGTACTTCATACATGTAGGCACTGATCTAAAACAAAATCTGAGCCTTATGGAAGTAAGGTCTATTTTCTTTTAATTAGTTAACCATTTCTCTCTTTGGGTCCAACCAATCTTCACATATCTGGTGTTATACTTTCATATGTTGCTAAACCCAATATAAGCTTTGAAGTCCAACAGATCTGCCCATAAGATTTGCCAACTAACAGGAAATTCTGACATTTCTTAAGGATGACTTTGAGCAAGCTGTTTAATAGCCTTGTGCCTCAGTGTTTTAAAACAGGGGCTACTTACCTACTTTCATAGATGGTTTTGAGAATTACACCATATGAAGTATACAGAGTGCTTAATGCACTTCTGATAACACAGAATATATTTGAAACAAGTTAATTAAGAGTAAGTTTATGCTTTATATACATTATTCCATGAAATCACCTCAAAAATGTAAATATGTCGACAAATGTGATTCACTACCTCTTTTTAAAAATATTCTAGGAAGTGATAAAGGAAAAATTATACATTATATACATTATTCCATGAAATCACCTCAAAAATGTAAATATGTCGACAAATGTGATTCACTACCTCTTTTTAAAAATATTCTAGGAAGTTGATAAAGGAAAAATTTTACCTATTATGTCTATCCAAACAAAACACCTACCTCTCACACCTTACTAAAGCTCCCTTCCAATTTTTATGCACAATACCTATAATTTTAAATGGTTTAAATTATAGCATACATTTAATTATATGTCCTGCTTCTTTTTGGCTAATATTTTTTACAGACATTTTTTTCTTTTGCTACATTCTCCCTTTTAGTTATTGTTCAATATTCTTTAATGCTGACATATCATAGTTTATTCAGCTTTCTCTCTATTGTAAGATTTTTGAATTATTTATAATCTTATGTTTAAAAATAATATTGTATTGCCTTTATTTATTCCATAAACATGTATTGAGCACCCACTAAGTATAAAACACTACCTTAATGTGTGGATTTAGGAAACTTGTTCTGGCAGAAATTCCACTTGCAAGAAATTTTCAGTCTAGTAGAGTACAGCTAGATCAGAAAATAGATAAATACATACACTAAGAGGGATTACATGGTTGCTATAAGAGGTGCAAAGTTATTCTTCTAGAACAAGTGACTCTGTTTGGCTAAAATTCAGGATTAGTTCAAGTAAAACACAGGGAAACTAAATTGGAGTCATTAGGACAGATCATATCAGGTCCTGAACTCTGAGTGAGAGATTCTAGACTACTTTCTGTGATTGATGGGTTACAGTGCATTGAGGCATCATGGAATAATGGTTGGAAGAGCACAGGTCCAACAATAAAATATCTGTTAAATAAATCATGATATGTACAAATAATGGAATACCGTGAGGCCATTATAATACATGGTAGAAGAATAACTAATAACTTGAAAATGATTTATAATGTTGCTATATAGAAAAGCATGGTTATAAAGCAATACATCCAGTATGATCCCAATTTTGCAGCAGAAACAAAATGTAGGAAAAAAAAGCTGGAAATATTTGCTCAGATTTCTTTGTGGTTATTTCAGAGTATAGGAATTGTAAGTGATTTTGTTTTCTTCTTTGTGCTTTGCTTTCGGGTTTTTTTTTTTTTTAATTTTTAAATTGAGCACTTAGTATATCCCTAATACTTCTCATCTGGATTGTTTCCAATTTCCATTACTGGAAGTCATGGTTTAATGAACATCCTTGTACATAAATATATTTATGGATCTCTGTTAATTTATGTAAGTAGGATTTGGGGGTCAAGAGGTATGCTCACAGGATTATATATTACTTTGGTATTTAAGGTTTTAACCTAAAAACAAAGCATGGGCTCTAGAACCAGTGTACCTATGTTTGAACATGAACTCCACTGCTCCTTGGAATATCATCTATTCATTTTCTGTGCCTTGCTCCACCCCTTTTTGAATGAGGATGTTAATTGTTCTTCCTCACAGCGTTGTTGTGAAGATTGGATACATCAACTTCTGTAAAGACTCATAAGAGTGCCCAGCACATAATGAGTGCTTCATACATTTTAGAAATTGTGAATGTTTACCACTGATAATACAACAAAAGTTTTCTTATTTTGTTTTCCCTGATGTACTTTTTTGTCATTTAATGTGTTCTATTATGACAGTATCTCATTTAATTAACCCTTTAATGAATCAATCCCCCAATTAAACTTTTACTCTCACAATTTCTTCCTATTGCCCCTAAAAACCACTCTTTAAGGATAATACTCAGGTCCTGAGATGTGAACCTTTTTTTTTTTTGCTGTTTTTTTTTTAAATGGTAATTTATTTTTGAGAGAGAGAGAGAGACAAACAGAGTGTGAGCAGGTGAGGGGCAGAGAGAGAGAGAGAGGGAGACACAGAATCGGAAACAGGCTCCAGGCTCTGAGCTGTCAGCACAGAGCCTGACACAAGGCTTGAAGTCACCAACTGTGAGATCATGACGGGAGCCGAAGTCGGATGTTTAACCAACTAAGCCCCCCAGGAGCTCTTGGCACGAAAGCTTATTTGTAAATATTCTTTAAACTACCCAACCACTAGTCACAATATATTTTGGCATGGAAGTGAGTTAGGATGTAGTTTTGCAGCATCAAAATCAATTTTGAAGGAACACAAGATCCCTAAAGGATTTCAAGCTTCCCTTTTCAAGGGACTGCTAAAGCTGAACACACATTCATTCCCGGCACTTCCCTCTGGGGCCTCACTGAGATACCAGATGAAAGCAGGCCACACAGGTCTTTTTTACAAAGTGGAAGGCACTTCCATCAGCAGCAATTACTTATCACCCAAGAAAGGATCCCTTAAATTTTTTGGCTTTTTGTAGAACATAATCCTATCACATGACCTATTCTGTTAAACAAAGCCTTACTTGCAGGATGAGACTCCTTTAGAATTCAGAAGCACTCTGTATGCTCTCAAAAGAAAGGAGTCCTTCTCAGAACTCTTTGCTCTTCCCCCCTACATATCTGTAACTAATAGAAGAATACCAGTGACTCACGACAAACAACTGAGGACTGGAAATCAGGACAGCTAGATTTTAGACTTGTTCCACTACTGATTACCTAGATGACCTTGCACTCATAGTTAAAATGCAACTCCTCTGAACAATTTTCTATCCACAGAAATGAGGCATAGAATCAGCTGATGTCCAAGGTTCGGTTTGGTCCAAACATTCCAACACGCTTTTCCTTTTTTGTTGTTTCCTTCTAGACTTGGCTCAGTGTTAGGAATGCAAAAATCAGTCACTAAATATTACAACAGACTTCCCCTTAGCACTTAGAGGGGGAGGGTGAAATTCATATGCTAATATCTTCTTCCTTAACACACAAGCCATATTTTTAAAGTACCTACCAGCTCTTGGTACTGTTACATGATGGAAACATATTAGGAGTAAAATAGAAACAGTCTCTGTCCTTTGAAGTTGACAGTGATCAGATAATGACGCAAGGGATCATAATTAAGTTTGATAGGTACTTTGACCTCAGGGGTAGTCAGCATGGAGAGGCTATAATTTTAAAGCTGAACCAACAGTAGAGGAGACACTGAGGTATCAGTTTCTTTAGCCAAACTTCCCTGCCCATTCCCAACATCCTTAGCTCAGGCTAAAGACATGTTCCTCCTTGGGGCTCTTACATCAAGCATCCTGTGCTTACTGCCATCTGATCCATCAATGCATTGCATTGAAAATATCTGCACATATGCATCTGCCCTACTAGACTGTACCATCCTCAAGAAGAGGGACCATTTCAATTTCATTTTGTTCCTCCACCTGTGACCTCTACTTTAACACAGCACAGATCTTGACACCTAGTTAGCCCAGAAAATGTTTGTTGAGTAGACATTACACCTAATCCTCTCACAATTTGAGAAGAGCAGTGACTGGTGGTGGAACTCAGGATATAATCAGCCCAAGAGTCAAGGTCCATCTCTGGCCAACCAAGTACTGTTTTACTTAGAGATATCCAAACACAGGCAATTCTTTGATTACTTTCATTCTCATGTAGAGTTTTCTCTTACGGTCTATATATGTTTAATTTTCTCCTTTATAAAGAACATGGAAGCCTAAGGAGATGATGTTGGTCAAGCCTTTTTTGCCTCTCTGCAAGAAGGTGAACACACACAAACAAAGAGTACAGAGAGAGAGAGAGAGAGAGAGAGAGAGAGAGAGAGAGAAGAAAAAGAAGAAGAAGAAGAAGAAGAAGAAGAAGAAGAAGAAGAAGAAGAAGAAGAAGAAGAAGAAGAACCTGACATTCCTTTGGCTTCTTCTTTTCCATATTGAGACCTTATCAACAAGCGGTCCCTCTCATTTCAGGCTACATGTCTCAGTAGAGCAAAATGAACAAACGCACTCAAACACAACTCCAAGGCATCGGCATCCCCTGCTGATGTCTAAAAACAGACGAGCAACATTCCAACCAACTTCCACAGGACTTCTACCAGGCAATCTTTTTCCACCTGGAATCTGAGGGGAAGCTTTCTGCGTTCCCAGCTAGCTTCATGTTTGGGGATCTTCAAGATAGCTACCAGCTAACACCTCTGCTTCCTCCCTGGCATATCTTTCCTCCTTTTATTTCTCAAGTTCCTCCTTGCTCTTGATAAGCTATGTCTCTTTGTTCTCTCTGAAAGACCAGCTTTCTTCCACCTCCTTGCCTTTGCACAGAATGAACTCTGGCACCAAAACTCTCCCACTTCCCAAACCATCTGCATGTCTTTAAATCTTTCCTATTTTCAAGGTCCAAGTCACATAGCGAATGCTCCAAAATGTCTTTCCTGAAAGCTTCAGCTTAATATAGTTTCTCCCTCCTCTCAGCTTTATATGGAACCCTCTATTTATACATATTCTTCTTGTAATTTCCTGCCTATTCTGGGAGTTCATGGACTGGCCTTATCTTCCCTGCTAGCTGCAAGTTCCCCGAAGGATGATTCATTCCCATATTCTCAGTGCCCAGCCCATGGAAGGCACTCAGCACACTGGAGACTGTGGCATGGATTAGGAGTCCTCCATCTTGGATTTCTCATTCTTCGCAATGATAGATGAATCTGATGTTTACAAGGAAAACTAATAGGCTTGGTTGTTATTAAATACCCCTGAATTGTGTCTTTTGTTCTCTGTGGTCTGCCCCCACATAGACTGATTCTTGGATGGAAAACTTTCAATTTCAATGGAACAGTGTGAGCAAAGGCACAGGGATGGGAACAAACATTGACTCTCCTGTAGTGTGACTTAAATGCAGAATCATCACTGAGAGAAGAGATCACTAGAAAGATAAAGTTTCATGGTAGACACACTCACACCCCCCATGAAGGGCTGGCACTTTATCCAGTGACAACTGAAGGGAGTCACCACAAGATGTTATGCATATGTAGGGTTTTTTTAAAGTATTTATTTATTTATTTTGAGAGAGAGAGAGAGAGAGAGAGAGAGCACGAGTGGGAGAGGGGCAGAGAGAAAGGGAAAGAGAAAGAATCCCAGGCAGGCTCCGCACTGTCAGCACAGCACAGAGCCCAGTGCAGGATTCGAACTGACAAACTATAAGATCATGATGACCGGAGCCAAAGCTGGAGCTTAACCTACTGAGACATCCAGGTACCCCCGCATGTGTGTTTCTGAAAGGTGACCCTGGATATAGCGTGAATAAGAGCCTAGAAAGGGACAAAGCAACAAGCTAAGGGAAAGTTCATTGTGATTCACTGACAGTACAGTTTCTGATTTACTCTGGGGTAGAAGAAGGAGAAAAGGCAAATTTGTACAGTATGCAAACATCTTTTCTAGAATTAAAAAAAATCTGCAAAACACAAATGAGCTAACTGTACACGAAAGCCTTTAAAAACCAAGGTGACACACATGTGTAAGCTACGTGTCCCCTCCGGCTAAGGGAAGAATGCAGCTTCCAATTAAGTTCTGTTTCAAGGCACATGATATTTATTCATTTTGTTCACACAGTGACTTACATCTACTTTTATATGAAACATCCACTGTTCACCAGAACTGAGGAGGAAAGGGGTCCTCCAGAAGCTTCCTGAGTTGAGGGAGAGGAACAAGTCACAGACTGATAAATTCTAAAATATATTTTAAAGTAAAAGTCTGGGGGCGCTTGGGTGGCTCAGTCAGTTAAGCTACTGACTTCGGTTCAGGTCATGATCTCAAGGGTTTGTGAGTTCAAGCCCCACATCGGGCTCTGTGCTGACAGCTCAGAACCTGGAGCCTGCTTTGGTGTGTGATTCCCTCTCTCTAAATAAACATTTTTTAAAAAAGCAAAAATCCAAAGCATATTTTACTTTTTTGGCTAAACTCTTCATGCTCATGTGTCTTTTGGGTAAATTTTCATGCATTTCTGTTTTGGGACTAGTGGCCAAATCCAAGTTAAATAACTAGTGTTTACTGAAGATATTATTCTCCTTCACCTTGGTTCCCTTTTTTCTTCTGTTTTGGATATTCTACTTTCCTGTGGCTGCCATTTTGAGAGTTCTAAAAATAATATGTAAAGAGAGCAGATCAGTGAAGAGAACTCTGAGGTGAAGAAGGAACTCAAAATCAGTACCTTGAATTATTGCAGTTCTTTCTTCTTGACTGAGAATACTTTATGAAGATCCAGGTAGCAAAAACTCTTGTCCAAAATTTGGTATGAATTCTCTAGAGTCCATTGTCCCATCTGATAAGTGGGTTGACGAGAAGAGCATTGAAACTGGAACACATTACTCTATATTCTCTATCTCAGGGGTCAGCAGCTATAGTGTGTGGACTAAATCCCTCATGCCACTTGCTTTTCCATAGCCAGAGAGCTAAGAATAGTTTATACATTTTAAAATAATTCAGGGAGATCAAAACAATAACAGTGTTTTATGACATATAAAAATGTTATGAAATCAAATTCCGTTGTCCATAAATAAAATTTCCTTAACATGAAGCATGGATTCATCTATTATAATACTTTCCACCATAGGAATATTAGGTTGCTGTAACAAAATACCATAAGCCAGGTGGCTCAAACAAAAGAAATTTATTTCTTACAGTTCTGGGGCCCAGAAGCCCAAGCTCAAGGTGTTGGCAGATCCACTGTCTAGTGAGAACCCTCTTCCTGTTTCACAGACAACTGTTTATTCATTGTATCCCCACAAGGTGAAGAACAGAAAAAGATCTAGTCTCTCTCTCTCTTCCTTTAAGGACACTAATCCCATTGTAGGGGCTCCACCCTCATGAACTCATCTAAACCTAATTACCTTCTAATGATCTTAGCTCCAAATACCATCACACAGAGGGGAACAGGGTTTCAACACATGAATTTTGGAGGGACAGAGAGTTTAGTAGCTGCAACAGAGCCATATGGCCTGCAAACACTCACATATTTACTATCTGATCCTTTACAGAAAGAGTTTGCTGACCTCTGCTTTGTTTTTAACAGCCCTGTGAGTGAGTCCCCCCGTTTTACTGATAAGGACACTGGAGCACAGAACATGACTTGCTCTAGTTAACTATCACACAGCTAGGAATTGGGTTCAGAATTTGCACTACCTGGCCATTAAGATTCCAGAAGGTTCACTCTCAGTCTGTATAATGCTGTCTTCCTAATATTCTGCATTGCTCCTCCAAACCACCACTGGAAACCCACTGAATGAATTTGAAGTTGAAGCCCCACTATCTCTGAGAAGACTTTCTCTACTATTCCAGCCTCTGTCTCTCTGCTTTTCCTTCCAAATTTCTATGTCACTTACTGTCAGCTCCACTCTTACCTCTCAGTCACATGCTACTGCAGTCACGTATGTGCCCGTGTCCCTCTCTCAACAGAATGAGGAGACTGCTGAGAACAGGCAGGTGCCTTTACTCTTACACCCTGGCCATCAGCACAGTGCCTGACTTGTAGGAGCTCAGAAAATGCAGGCTGATTGACTTAGTAAGCAAGGGTGACCTTTGTACCCTCTACTGAAGTAAACTCACTTACAACTGGGATTAAAATCTTCACCTCCTATGTTTCTCCCGACAGAGGAGAAAATGATGCTAGTGTCCAGCGGTTCATTAAAGATTCCCTGCATTGGTTGAAAATAAAGATAAAGACATTTTTTATTGACAAATAAGTAATTGACAAAGGTGTTTGAAGAAGCCTGTAGGTGGAGACTCACTGCGTTGGGATTATATGGACATGCCATTTCCAGGTGTTCACACTCAGTGCATCCTTCCAGTTGCTAGCTAGGTCATTTCACTTACCTTTTTAAGAGCTTTTATTGACATACCAACATCTACAGAATCAAGTTCAGTTTCCTCAGCATGGCATTCAGAGTCCCCGTGGGTTTGATCGCAACTAACTTTCCATGACTATTATTCTAAATTCTTGATCAGATACTTTTTTATACCTGTTTTGAGCAATTCTTTAGCCATCACTTTCCTGGATTTTCTTTTGAGGAGTATCCTTCCATTTTGTCATTTTGACTAGTTTTCTGACCCTTAGGTGTTTTAAAAGCTTGTTATGTATCCTGCACCTGCAAACACTACTATATTAAAGAGGGGTCATACACTGTCCAGGCCTGGCCCTTCAGGAGGTCTTTTCTGGAGTGTGTTACATGCTCTCTGTTGTGACTCTGGTTGCTTTATCTCCCTGCTTATAGTGATGTTTTAGACTCTTCACCAGGTGTGCTTTGATTTGTTCATTGAGGTAGTCCTGAAAAAAAAA